>NC_036442.1:641348-962022 GCF_000184455.2 Aspergillus oryzae RIB40 | reverse complement strand
ACTTGTCCAGAAGTATGGACTGCAAGTGGAAACCCAGGAAATCCCAGGCCATGATATTTTCCAAAGCCCAGAGGGCTGTGTTTTGTTCAAGCATGGTGAACTTCCGGTAGGTACCCCTCTGTTCCTGGGCAAGGCTGTCTAGTACTAATAAATACACACGTATTTCTAGGTGAGCGAGGAAGACAAGGCAGCATTGGCTCAAGTGTTGGCGCATTTTAATGACCTCGTTTCTGACGTCAACCTGGAAGACCCTGGCTCGGGTCCCAATGCGAAGGAGCTGGACAGCGTCAGTCTGCAGGAATACTGTATCCAGACTTTCCAATCCGAATTGATTGCGGGTCTGTTTGATACCATCATCCAGTCTCTCATTGGCGTGGAAGCCAAAGATGTGAGTCTGTTGGCTTTCTTGATCTCTCTGAAGGCTGGTACCGGATTTGAGGCCGTGACCTCAGACGGCAAGAATGGAGGCCAGCAGCTCCGCGTGCGACAGGGTAAGAAATTCAACACACCCACCATATATATGATTTCTACGATACTAACACCATTCCAAAAGGCAACCAAACCATTTCCCAGAATATGGCGAAGGAACTAAAGCCAGGTTCCATTCACCTCTCAAGTCCTGTAACCGAAATCAAACAGGACCCAGCCACAGGAGCCTGCACAGTCCACACATCTAACAACACAACCTTCCACGCAAAGAAAGTCATCCTATCCGTCGCAACTCCCCTCTACAAGAAGATTACGTTCGATCCACCCCTCCCTGAATACAAACAACTTCTTGTAAAAGAAAACAAACTAGGTTACTACAGCAAAATCATCTTCGTCTTTGACAGACCCTTCTGGCGAGCCGCCGGCCTCACCGGCGCCATCCAATCGCAGACAGGACCCTTCACCTTCACCATGGACAACAGCTTCCCAGATGACGAACAGTGGTCCATCGCCTGCTTTACTGTAGGGCGCCGTGGTCGTGAATGGTCCCAGCTCTCGCAGGAGGAAAGACGTCAGACAGCATGGGAGCAGCTCCGCTCCGCGCTTGAGAACACTGATCTCCCATCTGGAGAAAAGATCAAGGTCCCGGAGCCCATCAATGTGCTCGAGTATGAGTGGACTAAGCAGGACTTTTTCCTTGGTGGACCGGAGCCGGGTTCTCCCCCAGGTGTGATTTCTCGGGTGGGTAAGGATGCTGTGAGAAAGCCGTTTGGAAGTGTGCATTTTGTGGGGACAGAGACTGCGTTGCATTGGAAGGGGTATATGGAAGGTGCGGTAAGGTCGGGTGATAGAGGTGCCAAGGAGGTTGTTGAGGCACTCACTAAATAAGGGCTGTTTTTCTTGAGGTAGAACTTGATAGCATTGTTAAGATTTAGCAAGAATGTGAGTGGGTCTTTAAATTCTAGGTTCAAGTGTATCGCTTTCAGATGCGCAATACAATAGTATATCAGCATGCCAGCTATGGATTAATTATTTCGTCTATCGCTACCTAGTAGCTAACCCCTTTACGTTCCGGGCATGGCAGTAGCCAAAAACAGCGAAATATGAAAAGGATGCAAATAGCCACAGAATAACAAAATATTGGCCAAATGATATGCATCCACGTTGGGCTTTGGGCAGCATCATCTCGTCATGATCACCCTCTTGGGGTTGTACGCAACGACCAATTTACGAAACCCTCCTCAGGATCTCGGTCGTTGCTAGTATATATACTAGTATTACTCCCACGAAGGCCCTCCTCTCCAGCAACTCCGTCTAGGCTTGGAAGTCGTGACTTCCCATGGAGTGTTGAGTAACCTCAAGTGAATTAGCTTCAGGCGCTCAGGCTCCATCAGAAGCTGCCGGAGTATAAAACACCCCCTCTGTCCCCCTCCTTTCCTCCCTCATCTTCTCACCACGGTGGCTTCGTTGCCCCTGTTTCCCTATCCTTATCAGGTCCATACAGCTACAAGGTAATTGCTGAGATTTTACCCCTCTCTCATTGATGAGAATTAAGTTCCACGATGAGTGCCGATCTTATTCGGCGCAGTACATATATATCATCAATATCTGATACACCATGATGAATGACTGAACGTGGGACGATTCCATTGGTGCGCGAGCTTTGCCAGCGACGACAACTGGAAACACTAAAGAACCATTCTTAGTGTAGCCGTTAGGAAAGGGATTGTATTTTTGATCTCGGGAAACAAAATTTGTCATAATTTCTAGAGAGATAGTACACGACAAATATATAGTGTTTCTATTCAGACTCGGCTTCATTATCACAAACATAACAGATATACTCCCATCAATGTGTCATACATGACCCGCATACCAACTCCCTTCTATTCCTACCCCAGGCGAATACCCAAGGCGAGAAACCACACATCAATTGTACTGAGTTCAGACAGTAGCTTGAGGAATAAATGCACTGGGCATCTTTCCGAGCTTCTCAATCGCCGATCTAATAGCACCGGAGATACCAAACTGACTAGGGATACCATCCACCCGATGGGTAGAATTGATGTTCTTCACCAGGACGATCTGGTAACATGTTGCGCCGCCTTGGCGAGAGACAATAGTGGCCCAGGAAAGAAACCACTCCCAGGTCTAGTACTTGGTTAGAAAAAGAATTCAGGAAAACAAGGATAAAGTCAAACACTTACTCGATACCACTTCGGACCGTACTTAGCCTCCACATGTTCACGGTTGGCAACCCAGTTGCGATACCACCGCCAAAGCGTAGCAGAGTAATGAACACCGACGGTGTCAACGCCCTTGATTTCAAAGCCCGTTCCCTCAAGCTGGTCAATGACCCATCCGAGGGGAGTGCTTGCATCTGCTCCAGGGAAAACGTACTTGTTCATGAACAAGCCCCAGATCAAGTCCTCATACTGCCAGTACTTCCGAAGACCGGAGTATTGCAAATAGAAAACACCGTCATCATCTAACATATCATGGACCTGTTTCAAAAAGCCGCGGAAATGGCGAACACCCACATGTTCCGACATTTCAAGACTGGTGATTTTTTTGTATCCTCCGGGGACCCGAGGGGAGTCACGATAATCCAGACGGTGAATCATACTTTGAGACTCAGGGATACCAGCATTGCGAAGGGTGGTGTTGCCCCATTTCGTCTGGTTACGTCCTAGAGTGATACCGGTGACATGAGCCTTGTAGTGAACACTCGCGAAGGTAGCTAGCGTTCCCCAGCCACAGCCGATGTCCAACATAGTGTCGCCCGGTTGCAAATCGATTTTCTCGCAGACAGTGGTAAGTTTGTTGTCCTGAAGCTGTTCGAGGGATTCTTCCTTGTTGATATCGCCGATAAGTCCAGAGGTATAGATCATGCGAGGACCTAGGAACCATGCGTAAAAATCGTCGCCGCGATCGTAGTTGCCGCTCACCTGTTCCTCGTCTATTCATGTGTTAGATGAAATTCTTATTTAATAGACCTCTCTTTCAAAGCGGAGCCATGAGAGTGATGCGCAAGGGTTATTCATACCTTGAGAGCGAGAATGGACGATGAGTTCAGGAACAAACCCGAACAGGAAATGCTTAAATACGCCCCATGAGAAGCTGAAACTGGCCCAATCATGCCGATACTCGAGGTTTTCCAGACAATCTCCATTCTTGAACTCTACCTCACCGCGGAAATACTTCTCGTAGAAGACCTCAATGGGGATCTTCTTCTTGCCGTTGTACCGGGCCCGATCGCTCTCTTTATGAAAATTCAGATAATACTCCACAGGCCGACCCGGAAGCTTCGCCTTCTCATTCATACGGGGAGACATGGAGGAGAAGATCGTCCAGAAGGCCATGAGGATAGGAATTGCGGTGCATACTGCAATGAAGATTCCAAAGTAGAGGCCACCGCCCAATTGGTAGGATATAAACCAGGGAACACCGATCAAGAGGGAGAAGAGGAGGAGGTTGGACCATGAGTCATTTCCGGCACCATCGGCCGGAAGAGGAGCGTTTTTAATAGCGGGAGACTGTGAGGATAAGTAATGTTATTACAATTGCTTTACATTGAACCGGTCTCTCATTCCAGTTTCTCATAATTGGCAATGCAGTTGTACTTACTGTTGTAGTCCGAACTCCACAGTCCTCTTTGGGAGGGGTTTGTGTGGTTTCCGGGGTCACAATGAAGTCAAAAAAGGGAGGGGACTCGGGGTGCTTCTGTAACATGGTGGCGGTAGGAGAGCTCAAGCCCTGGCACTCTCTCCGAAACGTAGAATGACCGACGGAGAGTGATAGAATTAGGTTCGGTTTGTTTATATATCACCATTTTGGTGGAACAAGGACTTGCCAGGTGCACCGGGCCCTGAGACCCACTCAATACGTACCAATTCATTTTCGCTGTTTCAAATAACAGTGGACCGAGACTGATCTGCTATGTAGTACTCAGTATCAAGCTGCTCATCCACTCCTTCTTAACTTAATGCTTGATCGAGAGAGCTGAGGCTATACCCGAAGAGGATAACCGACGTTATCCATGGACCCACCGCCTAACCAAATAAAGGATAGCTCAATGTGATCCATACTCACCATCCATTAACATGGACATCGGATCCAACGACATCCCTTGTATCCTCTCTCCACTGCCATTAAGCAAAGGATTGGCCAGAAGCTACCATGCACGGGGTACTTCAATTCAGGAGCACCAACGACGAAGGGTCTTTCCGTCCTTACAGGCGAAGGAATGCCAAGAGGACTAAATCCGGGTGCCTAAGCTGTCGGGTCCGGCACACCAAGTGCGATGAAACTAAACCAATCTGCGGCGGCTGTGTACGCAATCATTTGCTCTGTTCCTGGCCTAACTCAGGGAAGACAATCTCTCCTTCGCCTTCCGCGGAATCCGACCGTCCCGAACAGTCCCAGAATGTGACATCGCCGCGTCGCCTCTCCCCGAACCGTGCACTGTCGCTTTGGCCTCGGCTCAACGGGAGATCGGGCGAACAAAGACTGCTTCAGCATTATATCGAGAGGTCGGTACAGAGGCTGGTAGTGAGGGATGTCATCAATAACCCTTTTCTGGCCTATATGTTGCCTTTGGCGCAGCAAAACGATGGGTTCCTTCATGTTGTCTTTGCCATAAGCGCTTCTCACCTGTCTTATGATGATCAGCAATCGCACATCGTCGCGCTTTCCCATTATGGGGTTGCGCTACGGGCGGTCAAGTATCTTATCACAGAGTATGGAAGTGGATACCATCATAACCCCGTGGTGATAGTGATGTTGCTCTTAGCTTTGTGTAATTTTGAGGTGAGCGCCTCTTCATCCTACACTGATGTGACATTTTATAAGCACTTGCACTCGGCATGTGGCAGATTTATGAAGTACGGTATGTTAACAAAGGCTTCAGATAATAGATGGAGACACAAACGGTGCAGTGATGCAACATTTACTACCATGTTGTGCTTTGTTGGCGTCACAGAATAACCTCTTAGACACAGTCGATGAGGATTGCGCATGTTTCATCGCAGAGCAGTATATGTTTCTCAGTAATGTCAATAGTCATATCGGCCTTGGCCCCATAAAAGACAGCAATTCTAGACCCACCGAGAACCAAAGTTTAGATCTTTCACCCCTTTCCTACCGAGCTTATTATCGCGGTCGATGTTCCGGGTGTGCGTACGAACTATTCGAAATGATCCCACCAATCGCCGCCTTTGCCGAGAAACCAGCCATGTCTTCTCCCCGACACCTTGATCCAGATATCATAGCGGAGTTCCATTCTCTCGAACAGCAAGTCCTATTATGGGTAGTACCAGCACCATGGGATGGGACAGGCCCCCCTAATGGGCCTGACGCAGACGAGATAGCTGCTGCAATCTTTCAGCAAATGGGCTTACTCATAACGCTGCGATGTGCACTAAATGGTCCAGGGGTGCCGTCACCACCTATTCAGGATCAAATCTCGTGTTGTTTATCTGAGGCCAGAAGAGTATTGAAAACCATATCGCCGTCGAGTTACGCATGGGGAACACTTCTTTGGTCGCTGTTTCACATCGGATCGTGTATCACCGTTCCGAAAGAACAGAAGGACTATATTGCCACTTTTATGGCGATGGAAAACAAGCTTCCTGTCTGTACTAGCATGGTATCCGTCTTGTCCAAATTATGGGATGCCATAGGTCACGACGGCGGTTTTTATGGTCCGTATGGAATTAAAAGATTCCTCGCGCGGGAGGGGATCAAGCCAAGCCTGTGATAATGCTCGGCATGTCTACAGTGTCATCGCGTGACTATCACACCTCGGGACCAACCACTTATTTCGGGATGAAACGAGTCTCATAAACCATACCACCATGGGATTGGGTCCTGGCTTGTTTATGTGCCTATTATCTCGGTATGAACCAATTAGCTGAGGCAAAGGCCATAGAGAATTTATTCTTGTAATACCAAGAACAAGACAAAATGCTCATGACGATCATTTTCTGAACGGAGCAGTTCTTCATATAGCTGCTGCAGGCTGCCACACAGGGAATGTTGAGCTTCAATTAGGCAAGGGATTCTGGAGCAATGATAAGAATGCAGATTAGGCGGTGGTACCGAATTCAGCGACCCTGGGTTGTCATATATGATCTATTCCGTTTCCCCATGGCAAAGAAATAGGAGGCTGCTGTTGACTTTCCGTCTTCAAAGCCAAGGGATCCAGAGCAATGACTTGAGGAGGCCATGTTTCGATCGTCAAGCTGCTTGTCGATACCGGTGCAGACCCAAACAAGCCATTGGGCATAGCGTGAATGCATTGCAGGCTGCAACAAGCCCCACTGGGCGGGCTTTGTGCCCGCGAGCAAAAGCTGTTCAAGTTGAATTAGTGCGCACACGACTCGAACGATAAGTCCATTGACGCTGACGTTGGATCTCTAATTCTTTACTCAATTGCGGCCCTCTGACATGAAAGGAATTTATTCCATGCATAGTGGTATACGCGCAACTTTATGCAGCGGTCCGTGCAGTGCTGACCTAATTTAGGTTAGACCAAATTAATTTTTTTGGCCTTAAGTATCGTCTGTAAATATGGATATGTTGTCAATAACCTCATGTCATGGAAGTCAACAGTGAGTCAGAGTGGGTAGTGTTATTATCAATGTGATAAGAGTGAATACGATGGCGTGCTTTTCGCCCCACGAATGCTCATCGAAATACGACACTAGAGCCAAGAGATTCCATATGCCGATTTAAAGCGACGTATCGCTCCATAGTTGCCTTGAAAAAATTTATCAACGGCTTCTGCTTCTTCTTCACGGCGCACTGAGAGGGCATCACAGTGACAATGACATCGTCCACGACTCCTTCCGCGGACGAGAAACATGTCGATATCAAATCAGCAGCGACAGCTAATCCATCGACGGTCAAGGGCGATGGCGCGCTCCAGCTTCTCGCGGCGGGTAGTGAAGCCGGCACACTTGATCCCGAGGCCTCGCACCGACTAGTCCGCAAGATCGATCTTTACGTGATGCCACTGATCTGCATCGTGTATTTCCTGCAATATCTGGATAAAATTGCCATCAGTTACGCCAGTGTGACGGGTCTTCGGGAGTCGGCCAATCTTCATGGAAACCAGTTCAACTGGGTCTCCAGTATGTTTTTCTTCGGCCAATTGGCGTTTCAATTTCCAACGACCCGTCTCATTCAAGCATTCCCCCTTGCTCGATACGTCGCCTTCAATGTGACGGTCTGGGGCACAATACTGGCATGCATGGCCGCGTGCCATTCCTTTGCTGCCTTGATGGTATGCCGTACGCTGCTCGGTGCTGCTGAAGCCGCAGTGGTGCCGGCTTGGGTAGTGTTCACATCGCAATGGTATCGCAGGGAGGAACAGGCTTTTCGTGTCGGATTGTGGTTCTCCATGTGTGGTTTTGCACAAATGTTCGGAGGGTATATTGCATACGGCGTAGCCATTCATATCGGTGGTGATCCTACTGCTTCGCTTCGCGGATGGCAGGTAATTTTCCTCATCTTAGGACTATTCACCGTCGTGATTGGCATCTTGTTCTTCTTCATCCTGCCAGACTCGCCTGTGACAGCTCGGTTTCTATCCCCAGAAGAGAAGGCCCTGCACGCAGAGCGCCTGCGAAGCAACGTCCAGGGCATCGGCAGTAACGTGTTCAAGAAAGCCCAAGTGTATGAAGCCCTTAAAGACCCGAACACATGGTTGTATTCCTTCTGGGTTTTGGCTGCCAATGTACCGAATTCCATCGCGACTAGTTTCGGTAACATTCTCGTCTCTGGCATGGGCTATTCGCAAACGCAGAGTCTCCTGCTAGTGACCCCTTTAGGTGCCTACGAAGTTGTTGCCCTCATCGGGCTAACCTACCTCGCCATGAAATCCGAGCAAAGACTCCTGTGGTGCATAATCGGTCACATCCCCTCGATCGTGGGTGCAATTCTCATGGCAACTACAGACAAGGCCCCCGCCCTAGTCGGCTACTATCTCACAGGCGGCATTCCGATTGGGTGGACCACTATCCTGGGCTTAACAAGTACCAACATTGCTGGATCGACGAAGAAAATCACAGTCTCATGTATCCAGACGATCGCATACACGGTCGGAAATATTATTTCACCCCAGACTTTCCAGGCGAAGGATGCCCCGCAGTATCTGCCTGCCAAGATCTCAATCGTCATCTTGTACGTGCTTGTCACGCTGGATCTTTGCCTAATTCGCTGGCTGTCGATCCGGGAGAATCGCCGGAGGGACCAAGAAAAGGAGGCGCTTGGCGATGCGTACGTGGTGCCACAAAATCATGAGTTCTTGGATCTGACCGATCGGGAGAATCCCGAGTTTCGATATGCCATTTAACGTGCATCTGACATTGTATATATATCGCGACAATATAATAATAGATGTGACATGACACAAGAATGAATGTGTAACGGACCTTCGCATTCGAAGATCGTAATTTAGACATCGGGACAGGGGGGCAGGGGGGCAGGGTCGGATAACATTCATTCCGCTCTAATACGCAAATACAGCCGAATCGTAGCTGTCTCCGCAGCATCTCCGCACCCTGATCTGCATTCCCCGCGAGGAGTTGCCATTCAGGCTAATTGCTTGCATGATAACAAGGTCATCGGTTAGCCATCTACGCTCTGCAATTGGTGGAAGGACAGACAGCTCTCCAGGAGAAGAATTAGTCCATCGCCAGAGTGATACTTGACTACTAAGCGAGCATGGAAATCAGCCAGTTTTGTCTTAGAGAGTATTGCGCGGTCCTTCATATCCCAACGGTAAATTAATTGACGAGAGCACCCTCGGTTTGCGGGCATATAAAGGTAATGTTGTGTCTTATAGCCATGCCTTGGCTAGAAGTAGTCAAACGAGGCGCTCAATAAGATGGTGCATCTCTCTCCCCTCTTGCGGCCTCTCGCCGCATTCTCGTTCTTTACATCCCTAGCTTCGACCGAGAGCATTTTTCCAGATTGTAGCACTGGCCCCTTAAGCAAGAACAATGTCTGCGACACATCGCTCGATCCTGTATCTCGTGCGAAATCGCTCGTGGCAGCCATGACTCTTGAGGAGAAAATCAACAACACCAAGTATGATTCGTCCGGAGCACCAAGACTGGGCCTGCCTGCCTATAACTGGTGGAACGAAGCCCTTCATGGCGTAGCCGAGGGTCATGGTGTGTCGTTTTCCGATAGTGGTAACTTCAGCTACGCAACTTCCTTCCCAATGCCCATTCTTCTCGGAGCTGCTTTCGACGATGACCTTGTCAAGCAAGTTGCCACTGTCATCAGCACTGAGGCTCGAGCGTTCGCGAATGGTGGCCATGCGGGTCTCGATTATTGGACCCCCAATATCAATCCATTCCGTGACCCGCGATGGGGCCGAGGTCAAGAAACACCCGGAGAAGATCCGCTGCATCTTTCTCGGTATGTCTACCATCTGGTGGATGGACTTCAGGATGGTATCGGGCCTGAGAGACCTAAGGTAGTCGCAACGTGCAAGCATTTCGCAGCGTATGATTTGGAAAACTGGGAAGGTATCGAGCGATACGCATTCGATGCCGTTGTATCGCCTCAGGATTTATCTGAGTACTATCTCCCTTCATTCAAGACATGCACCCGCGATGCGAAAGTCGACGCCGTGATGTGCAGTTACAATTCCTTAAACGGTATCCCCACATGCGCAGACCGTTGGCTGCTGCAGACTCTCCTCCGTGAGCACTGGGGATGGGAGCAAACCGGCCACTGGGTTACTGGTGATTGCGGTGCAATTGACAACATCTACGCTGACCATCATTACGTCGCTGATGGTGCCCATGCCGCTGCTGCTGCTCTGAACGCCGGAACGGACCTGGACTGTGGGTCTGTCTTCCCGGAATATTTGGGCAGTGCACTCCAGCAGGGTCTGTATAACAATCAGACATTGAATAACGCCCTCATACGACTGTATTCATCCCTTGTGAAGCTCGGCTATTTCGACCCTGCAGATGACCAACCCTACCGCTCGATCGGATGGAACGAGGTGTTTACGCCGGCCGCCGAGGAACTTGCCCATAAGGCAACGGTCGAAGGTATCGTCATGCTCAAGAACGATGGAACTCTCCCGCTGAAAAGCAATGGGACAGTAGCAATAATTGGCCCGTTTGCAAACGCAACCACCCAACTGCAGGGAAACTACGAGGGACCTCCAAAGTACATCAGGACCCTGATCTGGGCAGCCGTACACAATGGATACAAGGTTAAATTCTCTCAAGGCACAGATATCAACTCAAACAGCTCAGCCGGCTTCGCGGAAGCCATCTCCGCCGCCAAAGAAGCAGATACTGTGATCTATGCGGGCGGCATAGACAACACAATTGAGAAAGAGTCACAGGACCGCACCACTATTGTGTGGCCCGGAAATCAGCTAGATCTGATCGAACAGTTGTCCGACTTGGAGAAACCATTAATAGTGGTGCAGTTCGGCGGTGGACAAGTGGACGACTCCTCTCTTCTCGCGAATGCTGGTGTCGGCGCACTCCTGTGGGCTGGTTATCCCAGTCAAGCAGGTGGCGCAGCCGTATTCGATATTCTAACAGGCAAGTCAGCACCTGCTGGACGTCTCCCGGTAACACAGTACCCAGCGAGTTATGTGGATGAAGTCCCCATGACAGATATGACCCTTCGTCCAGGGTCTAACAACCCAGGAAGAACCTACCGATGGTATGACAAGGCGGTGTTGCCCTTCGGCTTTGGCCTCCACTATACGACGTTCAATGTGTCATGGAATCACGCCGAGTATGGTCCGTACAACACGGATTCTGTAGCCAGCGGTACTACTAACGCACCGGTTGATACGGAGCTTTTTGATACATTCTCTATCACGGTGACGAACACGGGAAATGTGGCATCGGATTACATTGCTTTGTTATTCTTGACCGCTGACGGGGTCGGTCCTGAGCCTTATCCTATCAAGACACTGGTGGGATACAGTCGCGCGAAGGGGATTGAACCCGGACAGAGCCAGCAAGTCAAGCTAGATGTTTCAGTGGGTTCCGTTGCAAGAACTGCTGAGAACGGAGACTTGGTGCTGTATCCGGGGTCCTATAAGCTGGAGGTAGATGTTGGACAGGACTTCCCGACGGCCACATTTACAGTCAGTGGAAAGGAGAAGGTGTTGGATGAATTTCCCGAGCCACAGCAGAATGCAACTTCCGCTGTCACGCGTCGGGGGCGATAATGTATCCGAGTTGCTGTGCCCAGCTCATGAGGCAATGTTATCAATGCTCTATCATGATACAACAATAAGTAATCAAATAAGAGTTTGAAAACGTTGGGCGCATATGATACGTAGCATTGGTAGTACTCAATTAGTAGGTGGAGGAACTGAGCCCATCTGTTATGAACGCGTGACATCATGCTCAATAACATCACGTGATCGCGCGTGTAGCTGCCTTAAGGCTCCAAGTTCTCAAACAACAGAGCTCCCCAAGACTAGGTACACGATTCCAAACCGTACTGGGTTGTAGTAGACTGTGACGCGTGATATGTTTAATTTAGCCTCAAGGTGCTCATTCTAATGAGTTTGTATGTAGCTTGCGGTTGTGTAGTTGTCATGCATCTCGTGGTGCTACCGATATATATATATGAGTCTTGAATAGGACCGCAGTGGGCTGGAGTGAATGTAGGATAATCAAAAGGATGAAGAAAGTCTCAAACCAATTTACTATACTACTACTTAACAAGTTTTGATTTTAATTCTGAAGTCCCTGGTTTACGATTCTCATAAGCATATGACCATGAACGCAATGACTTATCAGAGGGACACGGGAAAACATAGCCCCAAAGCTCACTAAGCATTGGACTGCGGATTTTATGTCGGGATTCAACGATACTAACTGCCAGGTTACAACGACTTTTCATCGCTAATAATCAAACCAAGTGCACGAATTATGTATCCCTTGTGGCATCTACTATTCCGTCTGTGATAATTCGGTTATAGTCATATACCGTGTGCCAACAAACACTGGCACGTTTGGTTGAATTATGACTCGCAATTGAGTCCCCTAGCACGTCCAACTGAGAAATATTGGGTAGTCCTGACGCGGTGGGCACTGTATATAACTGTGGACAACTCGGTGAAGCATGTCGCGGCTCGGAAGAACACAAGAAAAAGGCCGGTGCAAATCGGATATCTGACGGTCTGACCCACACATGTTTCTCGGATATAACCGGCAGCGAGAGAAAGATCTTGGACGTGACGAGCCTTAGGCTACTAAATCCTCAAAGTTTCAATCCGATGTCTTCATCGGCATCATCGACGATTATTTGTACTGTAGGTATCTCTTTAGTTGTAAACCATTATTGGGACATTAGTCCTGCGACGCAGGGAGGGACATTGTCTCCATTTTTGACAGGGCCCGCCGGCAGCAGTGTCAACATTCTTAAAATACAGAAATCACGTCGCTCGATAAGTAGCACACTACAGAGTGAAGAATAGGTTGCTTGTGAGTAGACGATGCACAAATGTTTCACAGTGAATGTGCATAAGAGATTAAAGTAGACAACGCATGTGCGAAGGTGATTATCGTCCGTTTATTTGATAGAGATCCTAATTATCCTCTCTGCTGTTACCACCGAAAACTTGATGACAGATGTTCTTCGGGTGGTAATGATGATCGACAATGCCAGTTGCTGGAAGACTGGCTGCTGTTGTCCCGCGCAGCCCGGATCCGGTGGTCAACATACTACAGACCACACCCCAGGTGCGGTTGGAACCAGAAGTGTAAGAAGGAGCTCTAATGTGATGTTTGGTTGGCAGGAACGCAGGATGTATTTATCTTCGCGAACAGCTTAGTCGACATACGACCGGCTCAGGTGGATTGGGACTGCCTGAAGAGCTTACATGCCCCAGTCATTCCGCAGATCTCAGATAGGCCTTTTCAAATTATCCAGCATATGGGTGTGATTGTTATTCCTTCCGGTATTTCCTCGGACAAGTCTCGAACGCTGATCGACAAATTGGCTGAAGGCACTATCTACAATCATAAAGGCACGTACTCTGTACTGGCCTTTTCAGGGCCCGGAAGGAAAATACCAAAGCCTGAACTGAAGGTAATTCGCGCACTGGAGTTCATCGGGAAGACAAGTATGTGCCTATGTGAGCTAGATTACATATGTAAGATGAGTTCCAGTTACGTCTTTCGGTTACCATGTTCTCATTATTACTATAAGGAGCTAGATGCTAATTGCAAACTCATGATATAAGCACAAGAGCTTCATCGAGTCGACCGATCCACAGATGCACTGCCCAGGTATCGTACGGTCTTCTGGAACTGCCACGATTATACAGTCAATCTCGCCATTCTCATCATGGATGACTTCCCTCCACCGCCCGCTCTCGTGAAACTATCTAGAATGGTAGAGGAGTCTAAATCTGCCTTTTGTCGGAAACATGAAGAATGTGCTTTGGCTATGATGAACGTCGCTCTCTGTATCGGGGCATTTCTGTGTGTATTCGATCTGTTTGGCTACACCTTGGCACATATATTCATTCTGTTCGCGCTTTTATCGACGGCACTTTGTCATGTATACTATACTATCTGGAGGTTTCAGCAGGTTGAAGCCTTGCAGATGAGAGAAGCTTTGATACACACTCTTGAGCAACGCTTTTCTAGACTATCGGCCTTCCGTCGTTGGAGCCCTGTCCCATCGTCGGCGATTAGGGAGCCCTTGTGGTTTCCAAGAGGCTAGGAGATGTTGGAAGCACGACACTCATGGCACTTTGGGTCGCCATATCTTATTTCATCTCTGTTTCTGTAACCCCCCTCTTTCTGCCTTCTTTTAACTTTATTTTTACTTTGCTTTCCAGTTGGAGCTCACTCTTAATTTTGCACTTTTGTAGACAGTGTATGCTGATAGTATTATTTCATTCAGATCACATATGCTTATGCTTTTTTCTACTTTGTCAGATCTAAGCAACGTGAAATTAGATTATTGGCTAAGTGCTGACTGTACGTATTGTGCCACAAACGAAGCAAGACGCAGAATCAATGTTGTTTTACAATTGGTGCAGAAAGCCCGAATGTAACACATCATATGATACATCGCTTAGGGCAATGAAAGCACATACCTGGCTTAAGGCTGGTATCTATACAGTGCTTGCATGGTGAAATTCGGCTCGCATTCGATGTGCTAACAGTATGAACTGAGAATGAATCCAGAACAAATAGTATATGGTACCCGTACAAGATGCTATCCTACGTGCTGGGGAGGACAGGAAAACTACAAAGGCTTTGACATAGGACTGGAAAGAGGGGCCCCTCCTGAGGCAGATGCAAACCTATCTTAGCCCACTGGGGCATCCAATGACATTATACGGAGTAAGGAAGAACATAATTTGAGAATGGCCACCGGAATCAGAAGGGGTGAGTGCTTGTCAGGTGATTTGAGAGAGAGGGCGGGTAAAAGCGAGTCGGGATATGCACCTAAGCTATGGACTGTAGGTTCAAGGTATAAATGCAGAGCAGTAGGGCAAGTCACATGCCAAGTGAGGTGTGACACAAAGCTTCTAGAACGCACTATTGCTTTGCTCATATGACTTTTGTCGTTGCCTGGCCGAGTATAGACCAGCTCGCCTTCTGAAACAATGACAGACTGGAGATGCGTTTCATTCACCAAAGGTCCGCTGGCCTCTGCTCATACCATTCACCACTATGCTGCCTAGGGCTAAGGTGACATTGTAGGTGACTGTTCTCTTGTGGTTTTCTTGATTTGAAGCAAAATACTGATGGCGACCAAGGACGACGCTTGATCATTGCCGGCTCGGCTTTAGTGAACATATCAATGGCGCTGGTTGAAACCCTATTACTGCTAGTAAAGGTGAGATGGATCGAACTGTAAATTAAGTCAAGGCTGGAGAAGTATTCAATGAATGTAGCCTGCGATCCACAACAACCAATAGGAGCTCCGATCAGTCGTTTGCTCCTCACGACCTCCCCTCATCTCCTCTCGATCCCACGACTGTTTAATCAATAATACCACTCGACCGAGCTTTTTTATCAGCAGCGCCTTCCCTGTCGTATCCCATTTTGGAAACTACTTCGTTTGATAGTAGATCCAATATGGAAGTCTTTCTTCACCATGTCCCAGCGGATCTTAACCGGCACGGCTTCAAACGCGAACTTCAGCCCTTCATGAAAACCCTTCGAATTCAAGACTTTATTTGCGAGAAGCCCAGAAAGAAACGTTTTGGCACTATCACCTTTCTGCATGTCGACGATGCAGAAAGGTTTCTGCAGGCACATGGTGAAAAGCCAAATCCTCTCGGGGGCTTCAAGTCAAATCTGAAACTCATGGGGGTGAGTGTGTGTTGTAAATCAAGCAGATATCCGCCAAAGCCCTTCGCATTGCGGACGTTAGAGCACGAGGCTCAAGAAAGGGCAAAGGGTCACCGGGAGCGGCCAGAGGAGTCAGTCGTTTTTGGAATGCAGCAATACAGCTGTGGAAGATGCGACTTTGTCGGGGAGCAGTTGACATACAACCCTGAGCTTCAGTGGTCAGCAAGAGGAACTATCAAATTCAAGACGCGATCTATGATAGTCCACGTTATTCCTGACTGTCGGATTCGCATACCACTTTCTACCATTGTTAGCTTAATATACTCGACTGACGGTACTCTTACAGTTACCCTCTCTGATGTGCCCTTCTTCTTTAAGGTAATAGGGACTTCCTACAATTCGTTAGGAATCGAATCCAGTCGGGTACGTCTGTCCAATCTAGGGAACGGACATGATCAGATAGTTGGGCAGTGCTTGGTTTATCAGTTCAAAGTTTCTGTGGTTCACTTTAGGGCAAATATAGAAAAGCTCAAAGATTGGGAGATAACCATCTATCGGTACAACCTGACCACAGCAAGGCCCCTATTATGCTCACAGGCAGTCTCCGTTGAGTTTCACAAACTGCTGAGTGAGCTAGCAGAATGTACGCGCAATAGATCTGTGCCATTTGGGATTCTCTTCCAGCTTCAGGCATTGGCACAAAATGCATACCTTCATCCCACCACTAGCCGCAAACTGGCCGAAGGATTACGCAAAAGGTTCGCTGAGGATGAAGCAGCCGGACGGGATCCTATCACCGTGGACGGAATGAGAAAGCTTTTTAATATGATCGGCTGGCCGTTTCCTGGAGATGATCCGCGGGTCTATGAGGTAGACTTCCTTGTGGCGACGCTTGAGGCGAACCACAGAGAGATACAAGATGGCTTCGCCTATCGAGAAGGACTTCATGAGAACACAGTTAACATGACAAAGGTCCATCGAGTCAATGTAACCCCTACCCGAATCACACTGCATGGGCCCGAAATGGAACCGCAGAATCGAATTCTGCGCAAGTTTCCCAACCATCACGAGTACTTCATCCGTGTACAGTTCTGTGATGAGAATGGAGAAGATTTGCTCTTCAATGCAAATGTGGACTACAAGGATATCTTTGGGCGCTTCATAGACATTATGACAAGGGGGATCCAGATTGCCGGTCGCACATATAACTTTCTCGGGTTTTCGCATTCCTCATTGCGATCCCGCGCGGTTTGGGTAACATCCCTGCACTATGAAGCAACCCCATAGAAAACAAGACTAATTTAGCCCACAGTTCTCTTCTCCATTCGTCGACGATAATGGCCACATGCAGACATACTTTTCGATCGTCAGTGCAATAGGCAAATTCTCACATATAACGTCACCGGCACGATGCGCAGCCAGAATTGGCCAGGCCTTTACTGAGACGCCCTTCATGGTCCCATTAGAAAAGCATGGGGTGCTAGTCTCAACGATTCCAGACCTCACGTCTCCAGATGGTTCACGGGTCTTCAGTGATGGGGTCGGTGCCATCTCGCGCGAGGTGGTGGCAAGCATTTGGGCCGATATACCACTAAAAAGGGGGAATCCCACATGCTTCCAGATTCGCTTGGGTGGGGCGAAAGGCATGCTTGCTGCTGACAGCCGATTACGTACTGCGGTCATTCAGATACGTCCATCAATGATCAAGTTCGATAGCGAGGATATGAAAAACCTGGAAATTTGCAATATGGCATCCAGACCCTATCCCATGGTTCTAAATCGTCAAGTGATTAAGATTTTAGAGGATATGGGTGCCTCAAAGGACTGGTTCTTCCAAATGCAGAACGAAGAACTGACGCGACTTCAATCTATCACCGTCAGTACGGATAAGACAGCAAGGTTTCTCAAGGATAAGTCAGTCGCTGAGTGTATTGGTCTTTATCGACTATACCGCCAATGTTACTGGACACGCCTGAATTACAAGAAGGACGGCTTCCTCCGAGCAATTGTTGAGGCTGTGGTTCTTAGGGAGCTCCGGCTCCTGAAGCACAAAGCGCGTATCCCAGTGAAGAAAGGCATGACACTCTATGGGGTTATAGATGAGACAGGCTTCCTTCAAGAAGGTGAGGTTTATGTGACATTTGATCGCATGGAAGGGCGATATGCGGCACCTCCTGGGCCTGGGCATATCTTGGTGACTCGGTCGCCTGCGCTTCACTGTGGTGACATTCAACGTGCCCAAAATGTCATACCCCCAGAGGACCATCCCTTAAGGTATCATCGTAATTGCATTGTATTCAGTCAGAAGGGAAGCCGGGACTTGCCTAGTAAGTTGAGTGGAGGAGATCTCGATGGGGATTTGTATCATGTCATCTGGGATCCTGAACTAGAGAGTGTTGAGACATTTGCCCCCGCAGATTACCCGCGTCCCACATCTATTGACATTGGGCGAGATGTGAGGGTAGATGACATGGCTGCATTCTTTGTAGAATTCATGCGGTCCGATATTCTTGGTATGATTGCTATCCGCCATATGGTCATGGCAGATCAAGCTGCGTCGGGAACCAGGGATACCTCATGCCGCCTCCTGGCTGGACTGCACTCGAAGGCTGTGGACTTTTCCAAAACTGGTATTCCCGTGAACATGGAGGACATGCCTAGAGTGAACCGTTATCGACCGGACTTGTAAGTCTCCTTTCCGTTCAATAATCGTTTTCTCTCGGGTCTAATGATTGAAACACCTAGTCTGGCGCCAGGGCCCCAAACACGCCTCTATAATAAATCCAAGATTGGACTTGAGCAGCATGTTTCACATGCAAACTATGATGATGACGACGACGACGCTGATGTAGAGGAGCCCTATCGCTACTATAAGTCAGAGAAGATCCTTGGAAAACTCTACAGGGCCATCGATGAGCAAAGCATTTGGCGCAAACACGTCCTTTCTGAGTCTGAAACGGATGAGGAATTCTTTTGGAATAGCGTGATAGATGACTGTCTCAGGAGGTGCAAGTCATTGCCAAGAACCCCAAAGGAGGAACATCTTGACGAAGCAAAGAGAATTCGAGCAGCGTAAGATACATGTTTGGCCATTAGTGGATTTTGAATTACACTGCTAATAGCGTTACTTTCTACAAAAAGATACGACGACGCAATCATTTCTGCGATGGACACCTACTCTGACCATCCAACCAAGCCTATCAGCGAGCTAGAAGTTGTTATCGGGTCCATCATCAACAGGAGGGGTGTACAGACCCGCCGCCAACGTGACCGATCAAATAAGCTACACGAGGAGTTTGACCGGATTGCTACATGGATCACAAGCATCATGCGCCGGCAGGAGATCGAGGACCCTGATCCTAATGGCTTGGAGCTATCTCTGGCGTGTCTTTATCATGGAATCCAAGGGAGCGATTCCGGCCACCGCAAGGAGGTATACGGTGAGCTTAAGAGCTTCCGAGTTGTCGCGGCCTGTGCACTGTTAGCCGAGTTAGATCATCGCGACAAGGCTGATCCGAAGAATTGTTTTACTATGTGATACTTATGAAAAACGTCTGGCTACCAAGATACAGGGTCAGGCATCGATAGTTTGAATATGTTTGTATCTGGCAGCACGGCCTATGCTGATAAGTTGGACTAATGGTCTCTGGTACATACAGCCCTGAGTATGTAGGTAAAGCCTATAGCGGTATTAGCAGCCCATGATATGATATTTATTATTTTCTACGTTTAGCAAATGCAATCACTCTGTGGAATACCAGGATAGTTTCTCATATTCCTTATGACCTAAACCTTGAAGACATAAATTCTCAATCCATGATCAGTATCATAGTATAGAAATATGAATTTCAAGCAGCCAGTGCTACTAGAAAGCGGTTGTTTGCTTAGTACATCTCGTGACTTCTCGGTTAGCCAACCAGTCCATGTAAGTCACTACCAATGTGTATGATATCGATTGAAAGCCAGTCTACATGTTTACGATCTCAAAACGTGCCGTTCACCTTTATCAACATCCAGTCATGCAGGACTTGAGCTATATCGTCACTATTCATTTCCATAAACTGCAAATGCCCGTTTCCATGCAGCCCAGCATGACCTAACTCCAAATGCTCCGCGGGGACCCCTGCCTGGTACAGAAACTTGATAAAACAATGGTCATACTGAGCATGGTATGACGCCTCTCCAGTACTGATCAGAATCGGAACCCGCGCTAAGTTGAGCAGTTTTCTGGCAGGTTCGTGCTGGATGATGCATGGAAGCAGGCCGGGTGAATGTGCTGGTACATTCTTCATAGTCAAGGGCGACGAGACATTCGACGGTGGGGGTTCATAGCTTAAGGGAATAGACGTAAGTCCCCAAGGACGACTGAACTCCTTTGAGAATATAGCCTCTCGGAATGGAGGGCCCTTCGGCTCGATTTGAATCAGTGCCTTGATTAGGTCTGGACGACTGTCTGCCCATGACCACCCATACAGGCCACCCTGGGAATGCGTGATAACTATTGCCGGGCCAATGCGATCGAGAAGCTTCTCTCCTGCGACTTTCATGGTTTCCTCTTGGACTCGACTGTCGGAGACGGATTGGACGGTACTCATGTAATATGCGTCGAAGAATGGGTCACCCATTTCGCCCGTCTACGGTTGCGCATGTCAGTGTGGGACTGACGGAGGATACATTTTGCTGTGAGAACCTACGCCCGGCCATTGGGTATGCAACTTGGCCTGGGGCCATAGGGGATATTTCTTTACAGCGGTGAATCGCTGCGAGATGAACTCTGCCGAGAAGGCAGTCTGGCCTAGGTCATCGTCCGACCATGTCGGCGATCGACCGGTTAACGTTCGATCTAGGAGATACACGACATAGCCATGGTCAAGGAACCAAGATGCCCATCCGGGGCTACCATCGGGTTTATTGAGGAAGTTCTAATGTTGTCAGAGGCTGTCCGACCCTTTCCAACAGAGTCGTTACTGGAGCAACATAGAGCTCACCGTCCCGGTCTGACCACCGCCGTGAACAAAAACAATCGGATACGGTTGCACACGCTCACGGACAGGCGACAGCTTCTCCACATACATCTGGTTATGGAAATAGCTCCCAACACCACTGCTATTGGAATGGACATACTGCCCACCGACATAGAAATAATCCCTGAAATGAGGCGCCGCATTAGAGTATCCTCGAATGCAATGTACGACATGTGAAAGAAGAAGCATTGAGGCCAAGACAACGGCCGCGAAGGCTTGGCAAACGTGTGGCATGGCAGGCGAGTCCGAGAACAAAGGAACAAAGGGGAAACGTGGGAAAGGGGGCGTCGTCTGGGATGGAACCCCGTTGGTTGGTCGTGCCCACGGGGCGGAAAAGAACGGTTCCAAATATAGTCGAATCCTGGGGCAGGACTAGGGCGATGCCACGCTAATGTCAGACCGTCGACGCCGATCCTCCACTATTTCTCTCATTAACGGCATCTTGGTCCCGATGCCTGTTGACCCACCAATGGAAACGACGGTGATTGTTGGCTAGAGGCTCCGAAGGGGAGTCTAGAATTTCCATGCCTTAATTTAAATGAGTTCAAGATATTAGGAGCAGGGATCGGCCAATGAGATAAAGAAGAAAGCTGTAACGTCTGGATGATCATCATTTCTTTCATTCTCTATTTCCATTCTCCTTCTTTTGTCTTATAGAAAGCTAACATTTTGCACCCATGACCAGATAAAGATAATCAGAAAAAGGCATCATGAGATCAAATGGCTCGATTCGTGGGGTAGCCCAAAGTGGGCTTGCATCGGACACCAACAACCGATAGGGTTGACGTATACGAGTTTTGACTCAGTCGGCCCTGTCAGCTAACTCGCTCGGGATTAGAATCGAAACCCTAGTGTCAGGAATCTGATCCTTCAAGAACTATAATGACAATTAATCCTTGATGATGCATGTCGTGGAACAAATAACCTGCAGGGATACGAAAAAGTCTTTCTTTCCCTTCCCACATCCCCAGAGCAAAGATGGCCATCGTCAACCATCGAGATGTCCATGGATTCAACAGCAGCCATAGTGCTGGTGGGCGTGTTTGGTGCCCTGAGCCAGGCGTTGATGGTTTTGCGCCTGGTGATGCGGAGATGTCGTGGTCAACGTTTGATTCTCAGTGATTATCTCACTATTGCTTGCATTGGCCTAGTACTTGCCCGCTCCGCGTTCGCGGCAGTCATCTTAGTCTGGGGAAACAACCATATGGATCGACCCGTCGCAGATATAAGCTCGACGCAGATCTACCGTCGCCAGGTTGGCAGCAAACTGACGGTGGTTAATCGCCTAGTATACAACGTCTAGTACGTGCAACTCGCTTTCATTCTTGAATCATGCGTTAACATCGGCAGTCTTTGGCTGCAAAAGGCCGTGGTCTTGCTTCTATGTCAGCGAATACTCGCTGGCCTCCCGTGGCCAGAACGAATAATCAGAGCATGCTGGGCCTTGCTCGTTGCCAGCTTTGCGGCAGTTCAGATCACTACCTTTGTAGACTGTCGACCTTTGCATCTGTACTGGCAAGTCATGCCTGATCCAGGTGCGTGTGGAACCCGCCAAGATTTCAGGGTCAGATAATCATCAGTTGTTAATCTCGTACATAGGGTCATGCGTCGAAGCTCACACCCAACTCGTCACTCTTATTTCGATGAACATCTCGACCCATACCATGTTGATGTTACTACCCATGCCATGGCTGCTCAGGGTGAAAACATCATGGACGCGGTAGGTAACCACTATCTAACGCCACTACTGTTCTCTAATCAAATCTCTAGCCGCCTCCAGCTCGTCGGACTGTTTGCAATTGGATTACTACTCATCGCAATAGCTATCGTCCGCCTTCCATCATTCGATGATAATACCTCCCAGCTGAACCGAAACACCTGGGGCTCCGTGGAGGAATTCCTCGCTGCATTCGTCGCCAATGTGCCTACCTTATATACCCTGCGACGAAGAGCCGACAAGAGCTACCCCACATATTACAGCCACGGTGCGTCTGAGGGCCGTATGGGTGGCTCACGGCATCCGCCTCATAATGAAGGGATATTGGTCACCAATAGTGTTCAGCTCGAGTATATGGTTGATGGTAGACACAAGTCGCAGGGCTCGGACCATAATGTTGTAAGACAGGATAGTAACGAGCAGCTGGTGGGGGATGAGCGATGGCGTTGAAACAATGTTTACTTTGTAAATTATTTATCCTTATAATAACCTACCTTTATAGTCCATTCTGCGAAAAGAAAAAATAAAATAAAAAATAAATATTATACTTTTAAGTAGGTGCCTGCTTTCATTACTGTTTACAAGGCAATCTATTCTATCGGGGCTCTAGGCTGTCCTGTTCGGTGTTTTCTGCTTCGCTGGCATACCTCGGTAGTTGCTGGAGCGTTGGTGCGACCCTCTTCATTACGTGCTTTGAGACTGTGTCTGTTGATTGGGTGAGCAAATAACCCGAGAAGCCATGTCTCTCTCCCCTGATTGTGCACTATGGGAACAAACCTAGGACCGATTCAATAGGGCACTCGCAATCTCCTATGGAACAGGACCAGAATGTGTGTATACAGTTCTAAATAGTAGCTGGTGGCCGGGCCGGCGATGGGATGAAGCGTGTCTGCGTCATCATTAAGACCTGTACCAACAGAGACGATACCACCTTCCATCTCAAGTCAACTTTTCGCACATCAGGCCAAAGATACGTTTCCTGACCAGCGGCCTTTCTCCTCTCCGGACCCTCCAAACATTCGTTGAGCGGAGAGTCTCAGGGTAGCCCTAGAGGAAGAAACCCCACTTCTTCGCAAATTCCTCATGGTCAAGTTGATCACCCGCCCTAATGAGATTGTCCCACATGCGAGGGAATGGGAAGATATCAAGCCACGGGTGATGTGGTATTTCACGCTGCAATGTCGTTGGACGTAAACCAGGGGCGATGCGGCCCTGCTTCTTCATGTCCCACGGACCGTAGGTACTGAAGATAGAAAGGGTATCATCCTGGCACATCCATTCGGGGGTCATACCTAAAACAGCGGCATTCTGGAAGGCTGCTCGGAGCACGTTAATCCTGTTCAGATTGATGAGGATATCTGTCTGTGGTGAACAGCTGAGATAACTATTCAAGGCTTTCCTTTCGAAGTTGACCATCAACTCATGCACATTGGGAGGGGCAATCGTTCAGCGGAGATGGTCCTTCCTCAAGATGTCAAACGCTATGTCACTTTGGTACCATAGTTAAACGATGATGCTGAAGTAGACAAAGTTCTTAAAAGACTTGAACTTTTTCTATTATTTTAACCGAGGAGGAGCCGTATGATAATTTAGTCGAAGTCCTAGAGTAAAGGATCACATTCCGCTCCTTTTCACTAGCAATAAGACTCACCACCGGCGTCTGATTCAGGACAAGGCTTACGATATACTCACAGGGTCAAGTGATTCGGTACTCTTCCCCGGATTTTATAATCGCTAACTCCAGCCAAATCATCCTCGAGTAGTTGGTCTTGGTTAACCAATGCAGGCTGCTTATATCTCTACTCTAAGTGGCTGTCTGCACATCTTAGTGGATGCCATTTTTCCCGAAGGACACCGCACTGACAAGGCTCTCTATCTATTTTGACCTTCCGATTGGGAGGTGTATGGCCCGCTACGATGTACATCAAAACTTTCCTCATGTAGCGTCATAGCGCAGGATAGCATCTTAGACGCACTTACATCTGATTTTGGCCGAAACTGAAAAGATTCCACCACGCTTGCTCAAGCATGGTGCTGTGTAATTTTGGGCTCACTGCACAAAAGGGTACTGGGCGACATAGTTTCACATAGGCAAGTCATCCTTATGAGCTCCTAAATCGGCCGGTAAATATGCGGCTGGGGCGCTAGCCTACGAGGGATTGTGTAAGTAATAGCTTTGGTAATTTTCTAGCTATAGTTGCATGATGGGCCATGCACTGCCTAAGTACTGTATTGACGTTTAGCAGTCCATGCAGTTCTGAAGCGCTACTTGCAAAACCAAACAGGCATCGTATAAATTCGCCAGGCGCGTTTAAACCAGGCTACCTCGATCAGAGTTTGGCCGGTCAAAGCTGCGCTCGCTGGAATCTGGCCCGTAACTAGCTTGCCATTATGACCGCTAACAAGGACCTTGGGCCCGAAGGAGGTTTCCGCCTTGTCATAAAGCCCACCATTTTTTTTTGTTCCGTCTCTAATAGAAACGGAATGTCTTTGGTAATTGCTTGATCTCCTCCTCCGCGTTAGAGAGACTGGCTACCTTCTCCAGGGACTAAGTAATCTCCATTAGTCAACTTCAAATTGACCAGAGCGGCAGAACCATGGCACACAGCAGAGACCACTTTTCCGGACTCGTAGAAACCACGGACAAGGATATGAGACGTTTCATCATTAGCAAGGTCAAACATACCTAGCGGTAGGTGAATACATCAGCATAACTACATCTTTATCATGACTCTACACAATCAGGTAGAATTACTTCTGACCATGGCCGCCAACGTAGAAAGTCCCAACGAATTCTGAGATCTTGGCAAGCAGAGAATCAAGCTTTACAGTATTCTTGCAGACACTGCATCTCTCTTTGAGGAAGGTCACACATTCGGGGTCGTCCTTGGTCGATTCAATAGAGTATGGATCCAGGGGTGGCTCACCGCCTGCAGGAGATGCAACCACGATGTCAAAAAAAGGCGCGAGCTTGTTGAATCTTATGAGGCGAGTAAATGGTTGCATTGCCATCTTCTAAAGCACATAAATCAAACGGAAGCGCTTTCCCGCGCTGTCGTTTCTTGTGCTCATTCTTTAGAGTCTTTCAAGACCTGAATAATGCAGTTTGAGAAGAATATTCCCGGTGGAAAGTGGATACATGGTAGAACTGAGCTTTGCGCATTCTTTTCATAGATATTAAAAACAGTCTGCTAAAGAAGCCTTTCAATACATCTTAAGTCTTCTGTACTCAGGATAGAATAAGATAAATCAGTAGATAATGGCCTAGTATCATCGTTTTGTAAAATGGATTAATAGGTTCTGAATGAACAGCTTGATCAAAGCCCCCGAAGAAGCCATATCCTCGACAACGCAATAGCTTGATTTGCTTTCAGGGACTTTATTGCTCCTAAGAATCTCTTTTCCTTTTTCATAACTGTGGGCTGTTGCCACAAAGCTATGGCCGTAAGTTAAATTAATAGAAATTGTATGTGTAGGGTAGACAAACCCACGATTGAGAAGACAATCTATACATTGTCTCCCCAGAAAGACGAGTCAGAAACGGTAAAGCGCATCTTCAAGGACCTATCTGGAGCTGTAATTTGCCAGTCGCGCTTGCACTAATGCAGGTTGGTTATTCAAATATGATAATTGGACGACCCATGCTGGGCAGCGACCATTTCTTTGTTGCGGGGTTTCGGTGGTTGTCGTTGTCCAAAGGGGTTTTTGCCTAGCGTAGCCGCCCTGATAAGGTGCAATTGGAATAGCGCTAAAACTAGTGCTCCAGATTAGTGCTCCTAACTCGGCCAATAGAATGGATAATGTAAGCGCCCTGCATTAGCGCGATTGGAAACCAATCAGAGTCAGAGAATCTCTGCAGGTTGACATTAGATACACCAGTGCTCCGTACCAGATGTTTGACGGAGACAGGATACTAGAGCCGGTATTTAGATAGCCAGGAAATATAAGTAGCTCTCCCTGCCTATCCTGTCTCCTCCGTTCTTTTTCTGACTCCTCTTTGCATGAAACCTTGACTGTGCTAGTGGGAACCTTTGTGATTGCCATTTTTTTAAGGATCAGATATGGCAGAGAAAATGGAATATGTTCAGGATGTGGTCTCCTCTCCCGCATAATCGACGCAGGGCTTAGCTAACTGGATATCGAAAAATATAGACTTGGCAAATCTGGGCTCAAGGTATCCAAGATCATCTTAGGATGTATGTCATATGGCAGTAGTGAGTGGCAGAGTTGGGTTCTGAATGAGAAAGACGCTCTGCCTCTCCTCAAGCATGCCTATGATAAAGGTATCAATACTTGGGATACAGTATGGCGTTCAGGAGTTATTCAGTTTCTCTACATGCGTTGGTCGGCTAATAATTCTCGCGATAGGCTGACATCTACTCTCATGGCCGTTCCGAAGAGATCATTGGTAAATTCCTTCGGCAGGAACAGATCCCTCGTGACCGTGTCGTTATTATGACTAAATTTTACTTTGGCGTGGACGACCAAGGTCGGCAGCCACCCAACCGCGCAACGATTCATAATGACGGTCAGGAATGGGTCAATCGTGTTGGACTGTCAAGAAAACACATTTTTGACGCGGTCGAGGCAAGCGTCAGGAGACTTGGAACATACATAGACGTTTTGCAGATCCATAGGTTAGATCGTGATACTCCCCGAAAGGAGATTATGAAAGCCCTTAATGATGTTGTTGAGAGCGGGAAGGTGCGATATATCGGTGCGAGCTCGGTAAGTAGATAGTAGACAATGGAGTGTATCTCACCGAGTGCATATTATGCCAGCTAACGGGCATGTGTGTCTAGATGGCGGCATGGGAATTCCAGTCATTGCAGAATATCGCCCTGCAGAACGGATGGCATCAGTTCATCTCCATGCAGAATTTACACAACCTCATTCACCGTGAAGAAGAACGTGAGATGATCCCGTACTGTCTTGACACTGGTGTCGGGCTCATTCCTTGGTCACCTTTGGCACGAGGTGTTCTAGCAAGGCCGTGGGACTCTCGATCCACCATCCGCGAGACTACTGATACGAGTCTCAAAAGTATCATCCGGGATCGGGAGTCTTTAGCCGATAAATCCATTATTGATCGAGTAGAGGAGGTCGCGCGCCGGAGAGGAATCACCATGTCACAAGTAGCAATTGCCTGGTCTTTGAGTCATCGCACAGAAAATCCCATCCTCGGCTTGAACAGTAAAGACCGCATTGACGAAGCTGTGGCTGCGATCGGTGTCCGACTAACAGAGGACGAGAAGCGGTACTTGGAGGAGCTATACATACCTAAAAGCATTCATCCGTCAGAGAGATGAACTGGAGGTTTCATTTATTATTGCGACCTGTGGTTTGGGGAAGTCCTGATTAAAGGCCCTATGCGAGTGTCCCGAGGTTCTTGACCACTTACGGCGTTATATAAACTGCTATGACTAGAGACTTTTGCCAGCATACCAGTTAGATTTCTTTTGCCCTCCAATGATCAGTCATATCGCGTTCTTCTTTGCCTCTGTATTAGCGGCATCGCTTGGAATTTCCGTCAATGTCAATTCTTCCAATCTTCGTGAGGTCTACCAGTTCCCACATGGCACTTGGGTGGAGAATATTGCCGTAAGGTCTAATGGCAACCTGTTAGTAACACTGGTGAACGTTCCAGAAGTCTGGGAGGTGTTTCCATCTGCCCAGGCTGGAGCCAGTGGGGCGCGTCTTGTTCACCATTTCACTAACGAAGGAATGTCCACGAGCATTACTGAGCACTCACCAGATATGCTTGCCCTAATTACCCCGAATACCGTTTGGAAGATGGATCTGAATGCGGGCAGAGAAGCAAGCCCGGTCCGAGTAGCAACTCTGCCGGGCGGAAATCTCAACGGTATGGCGACACTGGACCAAGAGCTTGGTAGGGTGGCAATCTCCGACTCCGAGTTTGGGCTGGTATGGGTCGTGATACACATACTGGAAAGGTCACGGTCATCCTCCGGGACGAAACCACATGGCGAATACGAAGGAAGGCCCATCTCTTCTATCTAATCTACGGATCCCCGGCCTCCTGGTTTAGACCCTGACCCGCTATTACCAATACGCTCTGCCCCGATAATGTTAATTATGTGGGGACCAAGCCGCTGCTACCCTTCAGTTGTATCAAGAATAAGATGTTAAGACGACATACTAGTGTGGGGTCCCTCATCCAACTGTAAACGCAAACCAGTCCGGCATCGGTACCGAGGCGAGAACTTATTCGTGGGGCTCACCACAGCCAAGAAATAAGCAGGTTGCATTAGCGTTTGTCTACCATCCAATGAGACCTCCCATAACTTTAACCTTATGTCTCAGATAGCTCTGTTTTATTGCGCAGCGGAACGAAGTGGAGCTAGCAATATATCGACGGGTTTTCACCTTCTTGATTCTGATTGGCTGGATGGTTTGTCCATCTATCTGGCTTTTCATTGATTCTCAATTCACCCGGAACATTATTGACTACTAGCCCGCTTACTAATTTAGATAGCGGAAATTGGTGGCCATGTGACTATCTTGCTGCGGACATCTTTGGCAGGTCCTTGAGCTGACAATAACTAGTAGTAAGTGCGATGTACCTGGAGATTGTGGGGTACCCCAGTTATCCCCGCAGGCTAGTTGCCCAATAAGCGAAGCCAGCCATTTAAACCAGCAGGCATTAGCACAATCTTCGAGAAGGTGGGTGATTGTAGCAATCTGGACAAGATATATCCAGCGGTGATGGGATGGATAGCCAGAAATATCCCTCCATAACCGCGTAAGGGACGACTGGATGTCCGTCTGTCAGTGCTGAAGAATGAACCAGCTAGTCATGTGTTATGTAATGAGCGCCCTTTCTGTAATACCAGTAGCCTAGAGTCCCATGTCCCACTTTGGCCTGAGATAGCTCGTCGTTTGTATCCCAAAACCATTATTACAAAAATTCTCCCCACGAGGCGTATCCGTACCACTGGTTTTGGCTTGTGGGTACTGTCCGAAAAGTGAATCTCAGCAATCGACTAGACTAATTATGCTTCAACTAATCTCCATGCCAAGTACGGTATACGAAGTGTTTTTTGGAACCCTCTGAAGCCACAGTGCGTGTGCTGGGTAGAAGCAGAAATATAAAGAGTGCTCTCTGTCTCAATGTCGAGAGCATACTTTCCAATTGATTGTTATTCATGTCAAAATGGTGCAATTAAAATCCTTCCTCTTGCTTCTTAATGTAGCAATCGCACGCTCCGCCCTTGTCTGGGACGACACTTACTTCTATGGCCAGAGTCCCCCAGTGTATCCCACGCCCAATATGTCCGGGGCTGGGAGCTGGGGACATGCATTATCCAAGGCCCAACACCTGGTGTCCCAGATGTCTTTGGAAGAGAAGGTCAGTCTCACCGGAGGATCTAAGGACAGCAGGAATGGCTGCGGGGGAAATATCCCCGCTATTGATCGCCTAGGGTTTCCGGGAATGTGTCTCCAAGACGGTCCCAATGGGATCAAAGGTGTGGAGCTTGTTAATGGTTATCCATCCGGTATCCACGTTGGTGCTAGGTATGATACTTGCTGGCGAACAACACCTGGGATTATTTGCTGACAGCCCATATCAGCTGGAACAAAAGCCTCGCTTATAAGCAGGCAAAGGCTATTGGAGGCGAATTTAGGCGAAAAGGCGCCACTATTGCCCTTGGTCCACCAGTTGTCGGTCCTCTTGGACGAATTGCGCTTGGAGGGCGTATTTGGGAAGGCTACACCAATGATCCATATCTTAGCGGTATTCTGGCAGCTGAAGCGGTTCGGGGTGTACAGGATAATGGTGTCATCTCATGTGCGAAGGTAAGGGAGCCACTCCACCACCTCTCTATCACTTATAAAATCAGTGTGAGTAACTTGTTGTAGCATTTCGTGGGCAACGAGCAAGAATTGCACAGGAACCCACGACCAGGAGGACCAGGGAACAGGACCGTTGAGGCCTCTTCCAGTAACATGGATGACAAAACCATGCACGAGCTTTATATGTGGCCGTTTGCTGACGTTGTTCACGCTGGCGTTGCAAGTGTTAGTAAGTTATAGTATTTCACTGCCCGTTTTCGCACTCTGCCTGCACATTGTTTTCTAATCATGTCCACCTATATGTAGTGTGTGCCTATCAGCGACTCAACAATAGCTATTCCTGCCATAACAGCAAGGCCCTCAATGGTCTTTTAAAAACAGAGCTTGATTTCCAGGGGTTTGTAATGAGTGACTGGGGCGCCCAGCATACCGGTATTGCAAGTGCATTGGCCGGCCTGGATATGGTCATGCCTTCTGGGAACAAATACTGGGGCGCCAAACTTATCGAGGCAGTGCGCAACGGGTCTGTACCTGAGTCACAGATCACCAACATGGCTACGAGAATTATGGCAGCCTGGTACCTTTCCAACCAGGACGACCCAAGTCTCCCGCCTGTCGGTGCTGGAATTCCCGCGGATTTTGAAAGGCAGCATCCAGTTATCGATGCCCGGGACCCGCACGATGAGAGCCTTCTCCTTGAGGGAGCCATTCAGGGCCATGTATTGCTGAAGAATGTCGACAACGCCTTGCCATTGACAAATCCACGTATATTATCGATATATGGGTACGATGCGAAGGCTCCTGATAGCAATTTTGCACAGGCGGGCTTGAATGACTGGACTCTAGGGCTTGAGTCACACGACTCTCGGACTGTTGTTTGCGGATTCGCTTCTATTGGGGGAGATTGCCCCGATTTCCCTCCCATTGCCATCAATGGAACCATAATTAGTGGTGGTGGCTCCGCAGCAGTTACGCCTGTGTATATTAGCAGTCCTTTTCAGGCATTGGAGGCCCGCGCACGCCAGGATAAGACACAGTTATTCTGGGACTTCAAAGGTACAGAGGCGGTGAATTCAGAGGCAGATGCCTGTCTTGTTTTCATTAACGCGGCGTCTTCTGAGGGTGTGGATCGACCAGCCTTGCGAGATGATTACTCCGATGGATTAGTCCTAGGTATCGCTTCACGGTGCAACAACACTATTGTCGTTATACATAATGCCGGCGTCCGCTTGATCGATCAGTGGATTGAACATCCCAATGTTACAGCAGTGATATTTGCACATTTGCCCGGTCAGGACTCTGGAGAAGCCATTACCCAGATCCTATATGGTGATGTAAGCCCCAGTGGAAAGCTTCCTTATTCATTACCTCGGAATGAGTCAGATTATGGGTCGCTTCTCACCCCAGTAACATTTACAGACTGGGACCAGCTTTTCCCCCAGGATGACTTTGCTGAAGGTGTATTTATTGACTACCGAGCATTCGACATGAAGGGGATCGCGCCGCGGTTTGAATTCGGGTATGGAATGACATACACAACATTCAAGTACTCGAATCTTACCATCCGTTGGACTGTTGATCCGTCTGATTTGTCGGAGTATCCTGAGGGGCCTGTGATACCGGGGGGCAATGCTGATCTGTGGGAAAATATAGCTGCAGTAACAGCTGGCATTACAAACACCGGTCAAATGGAAGCTGCAGAGATCGCACAGCTCTACGTTCAAATCCCTGGGGAGGGTCAACCTCTTTTAGAGTTGAGAGGTTTTGACAAAGTGGCAGTACCTCCTGGCGAGACGAGAACTGTCGACTTCAACATCAGACGTCGTGATCTTAGTACTTGGGATGTGGCTGCGCAGAAGTGGAAACTCAGCGTTGGGGCCCAATACCCTGTTTTTGTTGGGTCTAGTTCCCGGAAATTGTTGTTAAACGGGACGCTCTATCTGTGAGAGCAGAGGCCTCTGTGCCCAGTTGTTCTGTTCCGCGGCCCTCGTGGCGCCCGGCTTCATATTATATAGATTGATTAGGGTGAAATCACATTGTTTCTCAACTTTCCTTCCTAAGCAAGCTTTGTCTTTGCTGGTTTTAAGAGCGGCTAAGGCTCGTCTGTATACAGCTTCTAGTGCATGTAGTCGGAGACATCACCGTCAGTATTCAGCGTACCGCTATCCACTCTAAAGCAAATGAGTTAAAAAGTTTCAGGGCGAAGTATTCCCATTTTGACGTTATACAACTGATGGTGCTTTGTTCGAGATGCTGGATCGTATACGGAGGGTGAGAATCCTGGGTGATTAGGCAGTCTCTCCATCCTCGCCTCTTGTTCAATCAACATAGCTTGTGTGTAGACATATTCTAACGCCTAATTTACTTGCTCTTCCATTCCTGCTTGATGAGGTCTGCTGCTCTTTCCGCGAATGCGTACACAGTGGCTTGCAGATTCGCTGTGCTTATAAGCGGGATAGCACTCGCATCCACAACCCTCAGGCCTTCGATACCATAGACCTTCAAATGAGAATCCACCACTCCGTCCTTCTCACGAGGCAGCATGGAACAGGTCCCCGCAAAGTGCCACATGGAGACTAAATTGTCCCGAGCATACTTCCTGGCAGCATCTAAGTCTCCCTGGAAGTCTGCATCTGGGTCTCGGAACTTCAGTGGCTGTTCGAGCAGCTCCCCAAGCTGAGGTGACTCTGCCAATTCCTTGATACGGAGCATGTGCCGTGCCATGACTTCCAGATCGAGAGGATTCGACAGGTACCCAGAATCAATGATTGGTGGCTTTTCAGGGTTGTTGCAGGTACTTGAGTTCTTTTCGTCAGATTTGATGGATTTACGGTTTTTCGAGGGCTCGGGGGGTATTGGAAGGTAGCATGTGAAATGTGAAGAATCAGGAGTAAAGAATACCTCACAATCTCTAGCAGGGAAGAAGAGAACAGAAACAAAATCACTTACATATGAACGCTCCCGCGGGAAAGCGGTTGAGAGAGCATTACTCCGAGCGTGACGAACTTTCCAAGCGAAGCAGCTGGAATAGTCCCGTCCTTGAGGTCTTTGGGATAATTCGTCTGCCCTAAGGCGGACAGGTACGCAGCTGATGGTTGCCTGGGATCAAGAACAGTGGTCTTGGCGATGTCATAATAGGCTTGTGTCGCCCTGTGCTGTGAGCTCTCAGGGGCGTCGTTCGTAAATAATGTCTGGAGAGCACTTCTGTCCGGTTCAGGAAGAGGCAAATAGGCGTAGGTGTGAACTCCGAGTGACGCTAGGGGCCCGGATTGCGTGGCAGCGTATTCCTGCATTGCCTGACTAATGGCTTCAGGCTCTTGTCTGACCAGAGAGTCCTTAGTCTCAAGTTCAGGCTTTGCTTGGAATGCGGTGTACAATATCATATGATCTAGAAGTAGTAGATGTTAGTTCTCATGCCAAATCGAGTATGTATCAAAAGGAGAGACGGTTTCAAGTTATTTAAGAGCCGGTGCTGGATTGGAAGCTGTTCACATACCCTGAAGATTCTGCCCAACTCCAGGAAGGTCCATGACTATATCGATGCCATGCTGTTCAAGAAGTTCTGCTCTACCAACTCCTGAAAGTTGGAGGATTTTAGGAGATTGGAAAGCGCCAGCAGCGAGTATAACTTCACTCTTTGCCTGGACAGCCTTTGAGACACCATCGAGATTGTATTGGACTCCAATAGCTCTGGGAGGCTTGCTTTCATCGAACAGAACTCTCTCAACGAATGAGTTCGTAAGAACATGAAGATTTTGTCGAGACTCAGCAGGCTTATAATAGGCCGAGGCAGAGTTGCTTCTCTTACCCTCCGAGTCAATACTAGCAAGACAACTGAATGAGCCTACAGAGCTGTGGATGAACGGATCCCCGGCATTGTGTTGCTCACTGCTGCGGAACAGTTCGGCCCATGCCCTGCGAATAGGGTGTGTCTTGTTACCAAAAGATGTTTGGATTGGACCTTTCGCTTCGTTCAATCCAGGCCAGTCCTCAATTGCCAGATTTTCTTTCGCATCCTGTGCTACAGTCGGACTGCTATAGACCTTAGAGAAATAGTCCTTTAACTTAGACCAATTCCATCCAGGGTTACCGAGTTCCTCCCATGCGTCAACAGCTCCTTTGAAAGGAGGAACAAACACGTGTGCATTCAATGAACTGGATCCTCCAAGTGCTTTGCCCTGGTTGAGACCAAGCACTCTTCCATTGAGGCCCGGCTGTACAAATAATGAATAAGCCCCCCCACACCCCTTTGATAGAGACAGAGTCGGTTCTTACCTGAGGGGAAGATTGGAATTTCCAATCAGCATCAGATCCAAGCAGTGCAGCATAAAATATGGGAATGTTCACGCGAGGATCTGCTGTCAGGTCGGCGCCTGCTTCAAGAACCAGGACAGAGATGCTGGGGTCCTCGCTGAGTCGAGAAGCAAGCACCAGGCCAGCTGTACCGCCGCCAATAACGACAAAGTCATATGCAGTATCCATTCTGTACTGTGTGCAGACTTAGTTAAAGATTGGACGAGAGTATAAAAAGAAAAGAACTGCGAGCGTCGCAAGTAGTAGCTTGTTAAGAGGCAAAGGAATACCCGGAGACGGGAGAGAGAGATACATATAGTAGTACTAACTAAATGACCTCCTAGTATCGTAATAGTAAATAAAGAAATAGATTTTATCAATGCCACCTAACGAGATAATACTTAGAAATGGTATAATTAGCCCACAAATGCCAGTTCTACCCCGCCCAAAAGTACTGGATCGACCGACCTCTCAATGCAGTTTAGCATGTCTATGATTTATATGGTATCCGTTTCAAATCACCAGCTTCTGTCCCACTATAATTTTTAACCCGCTAGTACTCCAAGGCCAGATATATTACCGTATCCGGACTAGAAAATAAACTCGAAACTGGAGAATAGAGGACTGTATTGATGTATAGATAGGTTTAAACTTAGAGTACTTATAACTTGGGGGAAAGGGACTTCAGGAGAATAATGACAGACTAATGACCTGATAATGAGTTATCCGTATAAAGGTGACCTGAAATACCGGCGGCGAGATGTCGGTGCTGATTGAGGGCATTGTATTGAAAAAGCTTTACTTACCGGGTGGCAGTAGAGCCTTGTAATATTGGGATCTTTGTTTATTATGAGCTAATGAGAATTAGTAGTTGTGCCGCCCAAAAGTGAACTCACAAGACCTCGAGATTAATTTAATGATAGTCTTGTTTAGGTAATTGTTCTCAGCCTTGTGTTCACACAGTCACATGAAATCCTAGAATCCCAGAATCCCAGCCTCATGCAGACGCCTAGACTATCCTGTGGCTCCCAACAATCACGGCCTTTATTTGGCCCCATGCATGAAACGTTTGACTACTCGGCTCCTCCGGGCCGGTTCTAACAATAACTTCCTCTTCGATCATCGTACCTTGCTACTAAGCTATATTAGTGGCACTGCCGCACTCTAGTCCCACTTAGGCCATAAGCTACCCTAACTCTTGTATTCCTACCAGCAACCCCAGCTAGTGCCCTCCCGAGTCCTCCCGAGTCCTCCAGAGAACCCAAGAGAACCCCGTAAAGGTCCCCCCCCCCCCCCCCCCCCAAGACCCCGTATACATCTGATGGTATTACTGGTAGAATTGCCGGATGTATTACTAGACAGAATCTCAAATAGAGTCTTCAAATGAGGTCTCTGCAGAAAATCTTTAGAATATCTTTATATAATAAAAAAATGGGGGCGCCTCCGGGAGAAGACCTCTAAACAGGGACCTTTGTGGAAGAACTCCCAGAAGCACTCCAGGAAGCCCTAGAAACAGGATTTTCTAGTAGAATTACTAGCATCAGGGGGCAAGCACTTGAACAAGGAATCAAAACGGATACTACTTTCCTTTCCAAAATTCAATACTAAAGATGGATCTGCTGAGGTCAGCCGACCCAGGCTAAACCCTAATTAGATCTAGTAGAGAGGTACAGATATAGTATGAGAGAGGTAAAATTACCATGGCTATCTTGATATTTGATTTCAAAGGCCGAGGTTGAGGTGCGTTGGGCTCTTGTTATAGATCCTGATACAGCTATTGCTTCTGAACTACTACTCACATGCGACTATCCAAAGACAAATCAATCAATTAAAAATGTGTAGAGAAATATATATATCTTAACTTTGACAATGCCAGAAAAATGGAGACAGATGGTTCCCAGCCTGTTATAGAATTACCCACCTGTCATACAACTCCACCCCTGAAGGATTAAGGCAGTCAAGATCATGGATATTGGCACACAATGGCTTGCTAAGAGACACCACTTTACCTTTCCTACTCTCAAATTAGAAAATTGAACACATTCAGGTAGACAGCTACAAAGACAAAGATAGTGAGAACTATTATATTTATAACTTTTTCCCGTTCTTCTACTTAGTGCGTGGCTTTTTTCTAAGGTGAATCCATGCTCTGAGCCTCTGAGGTAAATAGGTCCAATATGCTGTCTAGTCCATCACTGTGAGATATAAATTCTACCCTCAAATGGTCGTAATGTTTCAGGCAATAGCTCCGCATAGTTGCTGACCAGCAGCTTCATTCCTTCTGTCGTCGTGGCCTGTGTAAATGGCTGGTTTTCTGCAGTGAAGTTCAATGCCACCAGTGCTTTCTTCTCATCCCTTGACTTGAAAAAGCAGAAAGTCTGCTGATTATCAAAATCCACAACCTCAAAGGCCCCATGAATGAACAATTCTCGGTACTCCTTACGCAGCCGTAGAACGGACCTCCAGAAGGATAGCACACTTTCCGGATCGTCCGCCTGCTTCTGCACATTGATTTCGGGGTACAAATCATGGGCGCGCATCCATGGCGTGCCCGTCGTAAAGCCGGCATGCGATGAGTCGTCCCACTGCATCGGCAGCCTGGCATGATCGCGTGCCAGAATCCGCAGTCCATCCATAATGCGATCTTTACGTGTTGGATCGACACCTGCGGCGACTTGTCGCTCTGCTTCTTGGTAGTATCCGCGACCCTCAATATCCTTGTACTCCTCGACTGACCAGTCGCGTGGGGCGTTGATCATGCCGATCTCCTGGCCCTGGTAAAGAAATAATGTTCCCGTCATGGCCATCATCATCAGAGCTAGCATTTTGGCCGATCGCTCGCGGTGCTCAGGGGCATCTGACGCAAATCGAGACACTGAGCGACCATTATCGTGATTTTCGCAAAACGCCGTCGTCCACCCGTCGGTACCCTCAATGAAGGACTGCCACTTGGTCACGATGGATTTCATCTCCGTCAGCTGCCACGGGTTGAAAATATACTTGTCCTCCAAGCTTTTGCCCATACCAATGTGGCCAATATCCAGATGAAACACCATGCTGAGCTGTTTAGCGGACGCACCGACATACTTCAAAACATGTTCTGGGTCAGGTGTATTAGCCAGTTCACCGATGGTTACCACGTCCCCGTAAGGCTGCAAAGCATCGTCATACATCTCTCGCAGGAATTCATGGATACGAGGTCCGTTGCACCACATCTGGATTGCCGGCTGGATATAGCTTTTGGGATCAGTAACCGGCGCATCTGGAAAGTCCGTGTGCTTGCTGTACTTGTTGACGGTATCGACGCGGAATCCATCAACCCCCTTGTCCAACCAGAAGCGGACTGCACTGTCATAAATTGCCTTTCGTGTAGCCTCGTTGTCCCAGTTGAGATCAGGTTGCTCTTTGGCGTATAGATGGAGGTAATACTCCTGGGTATGTTCGTCCCATGTCCCTGGAAATTCGTTAGTTTGTGGTTTGTCTCTGAGCCTTGGGGAAAGAAATACGTACAAGTGCTACCGGCGAAATATCCGCGATAGTTAGTGGGGGGCAATCTATTGCCCTGTTCATCATACCGAGGCGGGCGCCAGAAGTACCAATCTCTCTTGTCGTTATCTTTGCTGCTGCGACTCTCTTGAAACCATTTATGCTGATCGCTAGTGTGGTTGATGACCAGGTCCAGGATCAATTTCATGCCCCGCTCATGACAGGCGTCTATAAGTCTCTCAACGTCTTCGACAGTACCATAAGCTGGCAATACATTTTCATAATCGGACACATCATAGCCCATGTCATGCATAGGAGAATCATACATGGGCGATAGCCAGACAACATCCACGCCCAGTGAGTGCAGGTAAGGGACCTTGGAAATTAGTCCGGGGATATCCCCCCAACCGTCTCCATTGGAATCTTTAAATGAGGCGGGGTAGACCTATTCGGCGGGTGAACGTCTTTTTCGTCGACAAATGTTGAAGGTTATTACCTGGTATACGGTGGCTTCCTTCCACCAGTTATTTTCCCCAGAAGGGACTGTATGTACGGCATGGGGCGACATGATGTCGATGTGAACCGGTGCGAAATGAATCTTGCTGCCGTCCAAGTCCTCTTTATAAGACACTCTACATATTGTTTGCTCCGACTAGCCTCCGGCTTGCTTCCGTACTGACTCCGTCTTGCCTCCGGCTAAGGCCCGGCATCTCCACCTCCCGCCAATCAGATACTCACTCTCGCGCTCTGTGGGGATCCCCAGATTCTCCATTTTTCGCATGTACCCCAGTTCTCCAGGGCTAGATTCTCGTCATATGATGAACTGCAGAGCATATAACTATCTACATCACCCATGTCCACAAGCTCTCCAAGCTTCTTCAATTTGCCGTCTAATGGAAAGCGTCTGAACATTGCTTTCGCACCCGACACCCACCATGACTACCCCAGACGCCATTGAAGCCAACGATGGTGCCCAGCGAAAGTCCTCGCTGGTGCAAGGCAAACGTGCCGCTCAGCAAGAGCAGTCTATGACCCTATGGCAGGCGATTCGTTTGTATCCCAAGGCCGTTGGGTGGTCGGTTCTACTTTCCTCGACCCTCATCATGGAAGGCTACGATCTAGCCCTACTGAGCTCCATGTATGCCTCACCGGCATTCAATCAGAAGTTCGGGAGGCAAGCCAGTGACGGTAAATGGACCGTCCCAGCGTCCTGGCAGTCGGCTCTATCCAACGGAGCCCGAGTTGGCGAGGTAATTGGTCTTTTGATCAATGGTCTCGTCTCAGAACGACTCGGCTACCGCTGGACCATGGTCTCTGCATTAACAGCCATGATCGGTGTGATCTTTCTGTTCTTCTTCGCTGTCAACGTCCAAATGTTACTCGCAGCAGAGATCCTCGCCGGTATTCCATGGGGTGTGTTCCAGACTCTACCCGCAGCGTATGCGTCGGAGGTCTGTCCCGTGGTGCTGCGACCATACCTAACCACCTTCATCAATATGTGCTGGGTCTTCGGCCAGTTCGTCGCCGTCGGTGTAAACCGTGGCTCAATCCAAAGAGACGACCAATGGGCCTGGCGTATCCCATTTGCAGTACAATGGGCATGGCCGCTCCCTATTCTAATAGGCTGCCTCTTCGCTCCAGAATCACCCTGGTGGCACGTCCGTCGCGGAAATCTATCCGGTGCCAAACGTGCTCTGCTCCGACTAACCTCCAGCGACCCAGCCTTTGACCCCGATGCCACAATTGCCATGATTCAGCACACAAATGAACTCGAGATGTCTGCGACAAAGGGAACGAGATACAGAGATTGTTTCCAGGGCGTCAACCTACGGCGAACAGAAGTCGTTTGCGGTGTCTGGCTAGTCCAAACCCTCTGCGGCCAAAACCTCATGGGCTACTTCGCCTACTTCTGCGTACAAGCCGGCCTCCCCACCGTCCGCTCCTTCGACCTCTCCCTAGTCCAATACGCCCTCGGCGTCATAGGAACCCTAGGCTCCTGGTACCTAATGACGATAGCAGGCCGTCGAACCCTCCACCTCGCAGGCTTAACTAGTCTCTTTACCCTTCTTATAATAACAGGGAGTCTTTCCTTTGCACCAGACTCCAACAGTGGCGCAAAATGGGCCATCGGCGTCATGCTTATCATATTCACTTTCTGCTACGACTTCACTATTGGGCCCGTAACATACTGTCTCGTCTCGGAATTGTCATCAACAAGGCTCAAGGCCAAGACAATCGTCCTAGCAAGAGCAGGTTACAATATCAGCAACATCGTTGTCAACGTCTTGACAAACTATCAACTGAATGACACGGCCTGGAACTGGAGCTCAAGGAGTGCGTATTTCTGGGCCGGAACTTGTTTAGTCTGTCTGGTCTGGTCGTTCTTTAGAATGCCTGAACCTAAGGGCCGAACGTATGAGGAGCTAGATGTGCTTTTTGAGCAGAGGGTTTCTGCACGCAAATTTGCGGATACGGTTGTGGACCCTTATGCAGATGCTGTTGAGGTTAGGGTTGATTCTGCTAAGGAGTAGGGGTTTGCCATGTCGCTTTTGCTATGGACTTTGTAAATATTGAAGCTGAATACGACTTTCATTTGTATCGGTATCATGTGTGCAGTTGTAGTTGTTTTACGTGACGGATTGTTTGGATGCGGTTAGCTGTGTATACCTTTTACTTCTGGTTTCCTTCCTAGGTAAATAATGTGAGTAATGGGGCCGTATACGACGACTAAAATGACTCACTAGCTTATATCAGTCTTTACTGCTTATCTTACATCTTCTCCATATCACGTTACCTAGACGCACTATATGAAACCCTAAAACCAAACCCAAACCTCCATCCAACCACGATTAAATTACCTCGGTTCAATAAATCTCTTGGCACGACGACTCCATCCCTTCCGCTCCAGCCAGTTTAATCCAACCGATTCAAACCATGCCGCGTGAAACCATCCCCCAAGCCTGCGACGCCTGTCGTCGTCGAAAAGTAAAATGCACATCGCACCGGCCATGTAGTCCCTGTCGATCAATGGCGCTGGTCTGCCGGTCAACCGGTTCTCGACGCAAGAAAGGGCGACAGGGTCGTTCAGCTAATGTATTGTATGAATTGAAGACAAATACAAACTCAGATGCAATTGACGAGAATCAATTGAGTGGTGTGACACCCGTCGAAAGCCCCAATGACATACCGCCAACGGGATATGTGAAGAGGTCTGGATTGTTGAATGACGGACTGGTGCAGAGCTGTGCTGCGTACTTCTATTCTCGGATGTTAGGGACGGTACCGATCTTGCATCCTGATAAATTCCAAGAACAGGTGGAGCGCATGGACGAATGTCCGCATGCGTATTGCCTTGTGGTGGCGTTTTGTGCCTTCGTCTTGACTCAGACGGGGTATCTTTCCTGTCATCAGGGTACGGGTCCGGATATGGGTCGCGCATTGTTAGACGAAGCGATGGCTGCTCGACGGCATTTGGATCCGTTTTCTGCGCCTATTCGGCTAGGTATTACCATTGCCTTTCTTTTATATGGGTGTCATATTGGATGCGGGAACCAACGTCAAGCTTATTACTTCCTACGTGAGGCCACCACGTTTTATACAGCCGATATGTTGGACCAGTCAGCCGATGAAGATGAACCTTGTTTCTCAGGGAAGCTGTTTTGGTTGTTGTTGATATCTGAACGGTTAGCCCATAACCACACGGTTCATACCTATTGTCCAACATTTACTGATAGTAAGATAGTGCCCATGCAATCCGCCGGCGACGTCCAGTAACACTGCAAATCACAAGCACCAGCCCAGCCCTAGACACATCACCCATAGACCCCTTCTCCCTCGGCTTCAGCCATCTAGTCGACCTCTACCGACCCTTCGATGAATCCTTCCTCGCAATCTGGAACGCTAGCCAACCAATCTGCACCCGGGAATCCCTCGTCCATCTAGAAGAGCATCTCCAACGCTCCGTCCCCGCAGACCTCGACCTCCCAGATATTGTCCTGGCCGATCTCCGAGTCTCGCAGCAATGGCTCCGCACCATGATCTGGCAACTTGCCACAACGGCAGGTTTCCTGTCCAGCACGCCTACCCACCCAAGTCTCGACTTCCGGTATCCCTTACAAATAGCCCGGGACTTGTCCTTGGCAACCTGGAAGCTTTCTCGGGAGAGTATGGAAACGCATGGGGTCGGGTTGATAGAGAAGATTTTTGAAGTGGCGTGTACGTTGACGGACGTTATGGCTTGTTTGTCCTCGACGGGGTTGAGATCTTCCGGGTTTGAGATGGGACCTCAGGATTATTTGAAGCATTTGTGTTCGTTGGTGCATTCGTTGCACGGTGGGAGAAAAAGGTTTTTGCCGTTGTTGATGGCCAAGGTGGGACATACTTTGCCGGCCATGGTGATGCCTATTAGTAGGCATCTTGGATTGGAGGACTTGGGGAGCTTTGATGAGGGGGAGAAGAAGGGGTTTGATGCTGTGGGTGATGTTGAGCGGGATTTGAATTGGGCGGAGATGAGTCGGATTGGAGATATGACGCCGGATATTGATGATACTTCGCTGTTATGAAACTTTCAAGCCTAATAGCTGATTTGGCATGGAGTAATGCATGGAGTCCCCATGACAAGTTCTAGGGTCTGTTTCCGTTGGATTATACGTGGCCCACAAGCCCCTTCATGGTAAATGAGGCGGACCATAACGCCCCAAAGTGTCCTTCATCTACCGGGTCAATAGTCACATGGCTGTAGCTCTTCAAAGACACCATGAGGGTGAAGGCCTGCAGTGTCTTCGCCTTTCCCGGTGTAGTAGTAGATATTCCCGACAACAAAGGGTTTTGACAGGCTGTCTAGCCTTATCCATGGTGCACAAAAAACTCTTCTGCAAGGTGAAGAGCCATAGATCTGCCATATAAATTTCGCTTGTATTAAACCTTTGCATTTGTTTCGCGATCGCCGTCAGTGCAAGTGATTCATCACTTTCGTCACCTCAAAATCGTATAATGGATTCAGAGACTATAATCATGGACGGTGCTCGTAGAATTTGACCGGCCCATAAAACTCATCCCTTCTGGTCATCGTTTCCCTGATAATACCGTTCAGGTGAAGGCAGTGACACAAGGCTCGCTCATTAACTCCTCACATCAACTCTCGCTTGGTATCTTGGAAGATGCGCCGTGAACCACCCTTCTAGGGGTAAACCCATGCACGGGTAAAGAAAGAATATAAGACCTGCTGTCTGTCCCATCTAATCATCGATCCAGCTGCATACGGGCAAAGATGTCAAATTTAAAGAAATATTTCTCTGGCCATACATTACGGAAGAAAACATTTTAAACAGGGTACCATAAGGGTCTGCAGACTAGAAAGAAAAGGTAAAAAAAGTAGCAATCCGAAAAAAGAAAAAAGGGGGAAAAAAAGAAATGGAACTTGAATGAAGATAAATAGAACAAAGAATATAGACTCACGTCATGTTTATAATAACTTCAGAGTCTAGGAGCATCTTACGAATAACCATAGATAACATATTTAATCCAGGGATAAGATATGAGGTCTAGAGCCCAATTGACGATCTGTAAACCGTCTTCAAATTCACATTAGGCCTACAAGTAAATATAGAGGCGAGATTAGGAATATATGACAAGGATAAACAGTATCGCATGCCTATGGACCCGTTAATGTGGTAGTAATCGAGATAGCCACACTCAGATTGGCCTCGAGTGTGATGTATATTGACCAATGAGAAAGCAAGAAAGGTATCTCCTACATCTACCACATGGTGGCCTGTGGAATCGAAATGTTACATCGCGCTGCAAGGCCACGTAGCGGTGCAAGTGTTAGGGCTAAGGGACGCCCCACAGACATCCCGCCCCTACTCCGTATGGCCTGGCCACTTCTCGTCGGCTCATCAATTCCTCACCCTCTTCGGGCTTTCTCCGCTGGTGGTGGACCAAAACATCTGAACGGTCGGGGATGTGGACCTTAGGCGCACAGGTCATCGCCAAGTCTGCAACAGGGTGTTAGTCAATCTGACAATGGGTGTTGATCCCTCCGAGCGTCCCACCCAACTAGCCATGCTAACATAATATTGCCACGAGGCTTATGTGGCTAGAAGCACAAATTTTAGGTAGAGGATGTATTTCTAGGCTTTCAATTGGTAGAACCTCGCACAGCAAAGCGTACTTGTGCTATTTAGGGCCTCTCACTGCACTAGTAAAGCCCCAGGTGGGGTTATGCAAGGATGCGAAGGTATCACCTGTGCTATATAGGCACCTGCTAAGAGTGGGATAAGACTGGTGGCGTGGAAAGAATTGTGCTGCGCTTTCAAGGGTTGCGACCGAAAAGTCTCTCGCTCGATTTCTGTTTATCACCAGGCATTGGATTCTTGCTATATTGTGTACAATGATTGACGCCGCGAGTGTTGTTATCCTGATTATCGGCTTGATTGTCGCTCGTCTTGTTACGAATAGGTTCCGTCTGTCTGGAATTCCTGGCCCCTCGCTGGCAGCCTACACTCGACTGTGGAAGCTGTACAATGCGTGGAAGGGCGACCACCATCACACGGAGATTGCCCTTCACCGGAAATATGGCTCTTTGGTACGCATCGGGCCTAGACATATCTCAGTGAGCGATCCTAAGGCCATCCCCATAATCTATGGCGTCAATAAAGGCTTTACCAAGGTAGGTGAATTCGCCAGTCCTTTTGATTAAGGAGTAACCCTTTCCAGACGGCTTTTTACCCAATTCAATCCATATCATGGGATAAGAAGCCTCAAATGAACCTCTTCTCCACGCGAGATGAGCTTTTCCATCGTGATCGGAAGCGCCCCATCGCCAGCGCGTACAGCATGACCTCTATCCTCGAAATGGAGCCTGCCGTCGACTCATACACCGAGCTTTTTCTGTCTCAGATCCGCAAGATGGTGGAAGAAAAGGCGCCAATTGACCTCGGAATGTGGCTGCAATACTACGCGTTCGACGTTGTGGGCGAACTGTCTTTTGCCCAGAAGTTAGGGTTCTTAGAGAAAGGCGAGGATGTAGACAACATGATTGAGGCAATCCGGGGAATGCTTACATATGCCATGATATGCGGCCAGATCCCGGAGGCTCACAAAGTTCTTCTCGGGAACCCTCTCTTCCCCATTTTGCTCCCTCAAATGGAGACATGGGACCAGGTGGTCGTATTCACCCTGAAGGCAATCAATCGGCGCGCCTCCTTGCAGCGCGATGGTGATCTAGGAAAGGACGAGATAGACGAAGCCATTGGCGGGAAGGATATGATGTCTCGGTGGCTGGCAATCCATAACGCTGACCCGACCCGGCTATCGACAAGAGACCTTATGGTCCACCTATCGGCAAATGTCTTTGCCGGATCCGATACAACTGCAATCGCTCTTCGCTCGATTCTCTATCATCTCATCTGCCATCCGGACAAAATGGCAAAGGTGCGAGCAGAGATCGACACAGCAGACCAAGAGGGGAAACTCAGTAATCCGATCTCCTACCAGGAATCAAACACCCATCTTCCGTACTTCGGTGCAGTCATGAAAGAGGCGATGCGGTTGCATCCATCTGTTGGAGGGAACCTCGAGCGTCATGTACCGCCACAAGGCGTCACTATTTGCGGTCATTATATCCCAGGCGGTACAAATGTTGGTATCAACCCCTGGGTTGTTCACCGAGATCCGATTGTCTTTCCTCAGCCGGACTCCTTCATCCCCGAGCGATGGCTGGACAGCACTCCAGAGCAGCTGAAGGAAATGGAGAAAGCCTTTTTGAACTTCGGTGCAGGCTCGCGATCGTGTATCGGAAAGGCAATCTCCCTGATGGAGATGCGGAAGATTCTCCCTCAGCTACTGCGCGAGTTCGATATCCACTTGCATCAGAACAAGTCATGGAAGACGAGAAATGTATGGTTTGTGCAGCAGGAGGAGTTCATATGCGACTTGACACCAAGGGTGCGTTCGTGATAGGGTTTCGCAGGGCTTTAGCCTGAGCATGTCAAATTCGATTTATCTTCCGCTGATAGGCACCCTGTACATTGTTCTACATGAGGGTAAATGGTAATAGACATGCATCTAGGGCTGTCTAGGTTTCTAGCTTCACGTCCTGGCAGATAAATGTCATTATCTCCTCGGTTGGACGTAGAGGTACCGTCAATAGTTAACCAACATAAATGACGTAAGCAGAGACCGGTGCATGAAATGCATAAATAGTGATGTCATCGCGGGATAACAATGTTCCGTCCCGGATTATCTGTTTTGGGCAGTAAATTGGAGTGGGTCTAGAATGGTCCATAGATCTTCGTCCCATATCCATCTCTCATCCACATCAATGCTGTTGGCAAGCTATCATCAACACGGAAAAGATACTTTAGGCGCCGTTTCTGTGAGTCACATAAGTGCAATTTGTCAGCTGGAAAAGCATCAAGGACATATAAGGATGCGACATCGCCCCTGTTAATGGAGCCATTCATGAATCAGAGAGAATCTCATTGAGCATCGGCCCTCAACACACGCAGGACAATCTTCCCACAATCTCCGCAGAACTTTTCAATATGTCCTCAAATCCAGAAATTGAATATGGTTTTACTCCGGTAATCTCTTCCGCAAGAGCCCTCCTGTCTGCGGCGAAGCCATCCACTCCAGCGCCTTTCATTTCTGTAGCCGATAATCCCATCCCCAAAACTGCCTTGGCGCAGCGCATCGATCTCTATGCGCGCAGCCAACTGCCTGAGCCCACATACAATCATTCTCTGCGGGTCTATCACTACGGCCTCGCGATTAAGCGGCATGTGTTCCCTTCCTGGTCTTTCACGGATGAGACCTACTTTCTCTGCTGCTTGCTACATGACATCGGGTCCACAGAAGAGAATCTGAACAAGACGAAATTAAGTTTTGAGTTCTATGGGGGCCTCCTAGCATTAGGCGTTCTTCAGGACGGTACTGGGCCTTTCGGAAATGCAGTTGCTCCCCGTGACCAGGCGGAGAGTGTCGCTGAAGCCATTATCCGGCACCAGGATCTGTGTGAAGAAGGCAAGATTACTGCAGTAGGTCAATTGCTGCAACTGGCCACTATATTTGGTAAGTCTTAACTCATAACAGTGTTGCCGCTTCCGTCCGGGTAACTTACACTTGACCTACACAGATAACACTGGTGCTTACGCCGACCTCGTCCATCCGTCGACCATTGACGAGGTGTCACGGCGTTACCCGCGTAAGCAATGGAGCACTTGTTTTGCTGCAACTATTCGCCGGGAGAATGAGCTTAAGCCGTGGGCGCATGCCACAACTTTGGGGGAGGAAGCCTTCCCGTCGAAGGTTCTCGGTAACTCCCTGATGGAACCATACGAGCAATCCGACAATCTGGAACCGTATATATATTAGTGGAATCTCGGTGGATGGAAACAACGTGTTTAGCTAATTTTCTGGTATATGATAGGGAAAGGCAAAAACAACGATGCGAATTCCGTACAACTTTGAGACGTGCCCTAGTATCAATCACTACAAACTGAGTATTCTGTATTTTTATTTTTTAAATATTATTTCTATAACACTGCCTATATGGACGATTCCTGTATAGAATATTTCATATGACCTCGTATTTGCTGCACAATATACGACACTCGGACCTTTAAAGATTTCGTCATCGGCATGACTTCATGCATGATGCCCCGCACCCGGAGTTAAAGTCAGCCCCCGCTCTTGCTTACTACTAATAGTTACTTGACTTGATGAACCTCTCTCTTTCCCTCCGTCATTGAACCTCCCCATATCTCACTAGTTCTATCTTGTAACGAAAAGCAATCATAATGTCGCAGCGCTCAAATGGCCCGTACCGACTCATCTATTGGCCCACGATACCCGGTCGTGGAGAATTCATCCGATTGGCCTTGGAGGAAGCAGGAGCCGACTATACCGACACAGCACATGAAGAGAATGGGGTGAAAACCGTACTATCACTCATCGATCAGAACTTTGTGGGCGATCAGTCTGGCCTTCCACCGTTCGCACCGCCCATTCTCGAGCATGGCGATCTGCGCATCAGCCAGACACCCAATATTCTGCTCTACCTGGCCCCGCGGCTCGGTCTGGCGCCGGATGGGGACGCCATCTATCATGTCAACTCGCTCGCTCTCACAGCCCTAGATGGACTGAGTAATGAGCCCCATGACACTCATCATCCCATTGCCGTGGAACTCTACTATGAGGATCAGCTGGAGGAGAGCAAGCGGAGATCGGAGTCCTACCGGAAGAACCGTCTGCCAAAGTTCCTATCTTACTTCGAGCGGGTGTTGAAGCCCCAGGCGGCGCAGGGTCGTCCGTGGCTGTATGGCGAAACGTTGACATATGCGGATCTTGTTCTTTTCCAGGTACGTCGTGATTCATCTCCGGGAATTGCTAGTTGAAGCGTACCCATTGAATCAGCTTATTTGGCAGGGGAAATCACTAACCGCATACTACAGGGTATCGATGGTCTCAAGTTTGCGTTTCCTCGAGCGCTTAGCAGACTGGAAAAGTCGGGTGAATATTCGAATGTGTTCAAGCTCTACGAAACTGTAAAGAACCGGCCTCGCATCAAGGCGTATCTTGCCAGTGACAGGAGACTGGAATACTCACAGGGTATCTACCGACACTATCCGGAACTGGATGATGCTGAGTAGCTTCGGAGTCTATACCTACTATTTCCTTGAGACAAGGGAATTTTGATGGCGGGTTCATAAACCAAAGTTGAGTCAAGAATGACGAATATTAGCATAGAACTCCACAATACGCCGCATGCCTGTATGTACTGGTGCAATATAGTTTTATGTCTCTAGTCAAGACGATTTCGCGGCCGTAACTACGACTTTAGGAGATAGCAAACAAATTATTGGTTTTTCAATGAGATGGAAATAGAAATATCGTGAAAGTGCCCTATGTGAAGATAGATGACTTGAGTGTAGTATAGTCAAGGCCTTCTTTCTCACGCCCCAAGCGCCAGCCACAACTAGAAGTGTCCTTGACTAACAACGAGACGTTTAACCACTACATATCGGAATCCCTCTACACCACCAGATAGGATTGACAGGAACAAGGAATATGTCCTCAAAAGCAGTTACGTTTCATAACAGGGTATTGCTGTCGTATTATACCCCATAAACCCTTACCTCGGACATGGGGTATGTGCAAAGTGAATGGATTGACTTAGGGCTGAGAGAGACCACCCTTGTACGGCGGACTACAACTGCAAGTCGGTCCAATGTCATATAGCTTTTTCTTTCAAACACGGTTGGCATATCTCAAAATGATAGTCATACTACCACTCACTTTCATGCTCATATACAACCGTATATCAGGTATTGGATTTTCGGAGGTTAGAAGTGTTGGAGTCCATCGGCAGACGACGCGATCATCGGGTATCGGGATGTGGACTCGGAATGTGGACTCGAAACAGTGTGACTTGGACCCATTTTACACTACTTACAATTACTCCATAAATGGAAAATCTCTATTAGGGTTACGTACTGTGTTATGGTAGTATCATTACCTGAAACCACTAGGTATTTTCATATTATGTCCAAGTGAGGAAAGGATAGGCTGACTCGCTACAGCCTCGCTTACTCTGGAGCACTACTAGGTCCGGAGGTGGGGTTCTCCGAGTTCGTTCCCCTTTATTTGCTTATAATTGCTTGTACTTGATTAGCAGATATCAGAAGGAATCTGATTGTCTGGAATGACCCACCGCGGGACGTAGTTTAGTTACTTTTCTTTGTCTCGAGGCGCATCCGTTGTTTATGCTCTGAGTCTAAACCGAATTATTAGTACTAGCTATTTTCATCATTCCGGGTTGTGGGAGAAGTATCTTGCGATCAATGAATGATTAGAGTAAGGTAAAAAAGATAGTGACAGTAAATAGCAGAAGTAAAGCCAGACCATAGCATTCTAGTACATTTGCAAGGCACCTAATTTAGGGTTCAAGGTATTCGGACCAACCGCAACCTCATCCTCAGCGCCAATCCAATGACAGAAGGTATTGCCATTGAAAGTGTATGGAACGGCAGCTTTCATGCCAAGATATAAGAGCATAATATCTGTCCGTTCCTTCTGAACAGAATCACAAAGTGTCGATTTATCTAATGTCCAAGTAGCAAACGCTTGAAAACAAAGTATTGGCTCGGAGATGCACCCAAAGCAACCTCATAAGTACTACGTGGTTCCCCGCGCATTCAAGAGACCTTCCAGAGCATATGGTGGGGATCTGCAGACTTTGCCTGAATCCCATTTTCATGATAATCATCTGCGACTGTGGCCACACGAGCCCAGTATTTTCTGCTTCTATCTAAGGCATTTTCCGCCTGTTTTATGCCTCGCTGGAGCTTGTCGGTGTCGGCGAGGATCTAGCGGCCTCTCAGCACCGAAGCCTTCCTTTGACAAGGGCCAAGGCTTAACAATATATATAAAGAGAAGAATTATACTGAGTACAAGTACTCATAGGTTCGTAAATAATGCAACATTTACTCACCAATTTCAACTATAATGGGGACAGACTATCCCAAGCCCACTAACCTTAATCCTCCACTTCCACGGATCCTTTTATCTGCATTATTCGACAGCAAGCCACCACCTTGTGTCATACTTCTTGTTGAATTAATTGGATCGATACAAATAATTCCAGTCACCTTTGCTGTGTTTAGAAATGGTCAGGTAAACCTGGAAGCTCAAAGTTTTGCAGAAGGTCGATTGGTAGTCGTATGGATTCTATATACGTTGAGTCACGTGAGCGCCCCAGTTTATATAAGCCATGCAAGGAATGGAAAAACCCTACCCCCGAGCGGTCACATTGAGCCACCATAGACATTTTATGTTTTATGTTTTGTTTAAAACCTTTCATTTCGGGATTTTTTAGAGTAATCTTTGAATGTATTTAAAAACTCATTTCCTTCGGCAATGATGATTTTTCAGCGTACGGTAGTGGTATTTATAGCTCTTTACTGCAGACGCTCTCATTATATTATAGTTAGGTAACGAGGTCACGGAGAGGATTCCTGGGACCCGTTGAGCTACTATATATACCGCGCCTGGGGATGTTAAACTGTTCGGGGCCTGACATAGTAGGCCTTTCTGACCTTGGTGGTTGATAGAACGATCACTTGGGGAGTTAATCTATTACATGGGCGACAATTCCATGGCATTGGTATATCGACAGATACCAGATATATATTTCAAGGTAAGTTGCTAGGCAGGAATCTTAATTCTGCGACCAATCCATTTACCCCCGTGTACAATAGAAAGCTGCCCAAGTTGCTAATGATATAGAAGCTCTCGCGGGTCTCATCCTATCAATATCGATCTTCAAGACTTTCTACGGAAACTTGCTGGGACAATGCCAAGAAAAGGAGAGGCGCGATTCCCACGGAAAATGAGAACATAAACTCAAAATATGAGATGCTTCCAAACCAAGCAGGGTGATCGATATCCGTGCGAAAGCTAAAGCACACCCTGGTCAAGAAGTTTCAAGCATAAGAACCGTTGGGAATACACCAGGTGTACGGAGAAGACCGTACCCTAAACGAAAATAACACGTTGAATACCGAGGCGATACACAATCCAGGTACCGACGCCCCACCTCGCGATTATAAAAATTGCCCCTCTTTTCCTCGCGTCCAACTTCCTTGCCTCTTTCTTCTTCCCCTCATTCTCTCTTTATTGATTATCCGATTACAGCATTCTCAAAATGGGTGTCACTAAGACGCTTATCGCAGCCGGTGACGGTGTCAACTTCCCCAAGAAGAATGAAACTGTCGCCATGCACTATAGGGGATATCTGTACGACCCTAGCCAGCCTGATAACAAGGGAAAACAGTATGTTGGATTTCAATTTTGAAGGGACAATAACTAATCAGCGCAACAGGTTTGATAACTCCTATGACCGGGGTCAGCCCTTGAAGGTGGCTATTGGCACAGGACGTGTTATTAAAGGTTTGTGTGCCGTTCCTCTTTGGATACTATACAGCCATTAAATCTATTTGGGTAGGTTGGGATGAGGGGGTCCCTCAGATGAGCCTGGGAGAGAAGGCCCTGTTGACCATCACTCCGTAAGTCACTATCGGTCTATGATGTCATGCATTCTCTTATCGAAGCTTGCTTACTAACCATCGACACAGAGACTACGGTTATGGAGCACAGTATGTATACGGTACATTGTCCCTCTTATGTGTGGATATACTAACAAAAACAGGGGGTTCCCCAATTTGATCCCCGCCAACTCTACCCTCCTCTTGTGAGTGTCTCATCTATCCCGATGCTCACGTTCCAGGGAAGTGACGCTGACTTTAATCAACAGCGAGGTCCAGCTCGTGGCTATCAACAACAAGGAGATGCCAAAGCCCTAATCGAATGCCTAACCTCACCAAAGACCTAGACATATAAGGCAATTGAAAATGATATATCATTGTTTTCTCGTAGTCGAGGGTTGCAGGGTAGGATGGAAAGACAAGCGAGATCAAATATCAAGCTATTGTATGAAAATCAGCTTTCCAGAGGAGCTTCATTGAACAAAAACAGTAGATCTCCGAATAGCAACGCTCCACCGAGATCCCTCCCTGGCTCAGGCGAAGCAAAATGAAATAGTTACAAGTCAGGGCATCAAACTGGCAGTCTTTCTCTGTTGCACGCTTTCCATTCGTAGCGTTTGCTGCTTTATTTGCTTAGGTTCCCGACCGAGTCATCCTGAAGCAGCCAACAGCTTAGCGTGGCTCTTACAGTTTGTTCGCCCAGTGGTCAACAACCGGCTGTTAACCCAAATAACTGCCATTTCGCGGAACCTCTTAGTCATTTGCACCCAGCTACTTAAATGAACTCCCCCATTCTTGACACCAACTTACTCGCAAGCAGTCTCGTTCTGACCACTGTTTGGGGCCATTGACCTAAGCTCGAGTTCATCCACTACACTAGCTAGCTCGCGCTGCCCATTACTTACCCGCCCCAGCTTACAAGTTTTCAAAAGCAGGCATGAACTCTCTTACCGTGCAGTACGCTCTCGATCATGAAAAGAAGGGATTTTCTTTCATTACCCTCTGTCCAGGTGTATGTACCATTTAGACTTCTGTTTTTCATTGTTGCATACTGAAATTGTTGTTCAGTAGATGAAAACCGATTTAGTCGGGGGCGACATGGCAGATTTGACCCCGGAGGAGGCCGCTAGGGCTTCTTTGGATATCATCCTTAAACCAGGACAGGAGTACAATGGGTAAATCCCAAAGGTCCTGGTCAAGGTTTGGGAGAAGGCTGAGGGAAATAATCAATATGATGGGACTAATGTTCCCTGGTAATTGGTCGTGGGGTCCGGGATCAATGGAACGATGGTCGACAAGTGTGGGCAGTCCATGCTTATGTCCATTATGCCAATGGGCTCGAGCCCACCGAACAGATGTACGGCCACGAGGCATGGTGTTCGGAGAGACTTTGTGGTCTTAAAGCAAAATCCGATCCCTTCAACCGCTTCCGTTAGTATAACCCCATCGTTCAAGGGAATGTGACTTTGACGCCTTAGGTAGACTTCTGTTCGAGGCATGGTCAAGCCAGACGCGGAGGTGAAATATACAGATCAAATGGGGGTGATTGTGGATGAATAAGTCACAGGATGTGAGCTCAACCTGTATTGTAGGTTGCGATGGCTAGAATAGGTCCGCTTCTGGGTTTTCCTTTATCAATACTCAGTTGTGTGGCTGCCGTACATTTTAGCAAATGGACTCCATATGATCGTTATTCCCTTCTTCGAAAGTAGCCTCCTGTTCGAGCAGACACAGGTAGCTCGGGTGGCATGTTTTTTACCTTCGCCACTCGATCTCCGTAGGACCTGTGCCTGTTCACACCATCGAAAGTGGTCTAGAAAGCCGTCTTGCGCATATACCTTGTCTCGAGCCTCGTATCCTCATTTCGTGCCCCTGGTGCCGATAATATCTTTTTCAACAGCGAGTTGACACCCAGCACGCGGAATTCCGTGTTCAACTCTGCCAGTTTGTTTGTCGTAATAAGGGAGGGCACATGACTCCATAAAGTTGAATTTCTGATTTCGGTCAGAGCTCGCTGGTTGGACTTGCGGGAGTGCGTGCGATTGCCGCGCGGAAACTGAAGTAGCCTGATGAAAAGAAACAATCGCAATGCGGGATTTCTGTACAGATTCATTGATCGAGTATATTCCAGGTAAGGACTTCAATGAACTCAGTTGGTCTAATTCGGCTTTAGTCATGTGTAATTCCTTTCGGACCGAGGCGAGAGTCCGTATTTGTGTCTCCAGAGACTTCTGGAGACATTTAAAACAGCATCTCTTCCAAGTTAGTATGCATATAAATCCGCAGAATTCACCGCAAAAAGTGCATGTCTTGGTACATAATGCCGTATAAGGAGGTGACTCTCCACCAAATATTCAAAGCTGATTGGCCGTCACCTTACACTACTATATTGTTAACACAACACGTGATTAAAATAAATATACTTCCAAATTTAACAATCAGTCCATAAAGAGTACTTGTGCTAATACTAATATAGTATTAAAAAGGTGTTCAGCTTTTTAAGCAAGCAGATATCCCCCTCGCCAGTTGAAATACGCCGTGGATTAAAATGTTCCCTCTCCGAACAGAATCGTTTCAGCTAGAGGAAAAGCAGTATCGATGCGCTAAAGAATAACGGCGTGACACCTTATCTCCGAAAATAGCCGCTACTCCGATCCCGAAAGGAATCTTTCGGCCCGCAGACCCAACCAAGCTTAACCTGACCTACCAACCGTGGTACAAACCCGTCCAAATACCATTTAATCATGCAACGATCTACCAAGGACGTGATCCTCTCACGTAGACAGATCGAAGCCCTAATTGCAGAGGGGCAATCGATTATTATCGTGAACCAGAAGGTTCTTCGTGTGGATGCCTGGATTCCGTATCATCCTGGCGGACAGAAGGTTATCCAGCATGTTGTTGGGAAGGATGCGACGGATGAGTTCACTATGTTAGTTTGAATTCGCTGTTCTAGTTGGATGCGAGTGAGCGTGTTGGCTCGATGCTGACGGGCTGTAGATTCCACTGTGAAGAGACGCGACAGATGAGTGAGAGGTACCAAATTGGTCGGATTGAGGGAAGATGGGCGAATTTCGTGCCACCTATTCAAGGAGGAGTTTTTCGGTCGGAGGACGAAGAAGATGATGAATCGACTATCTTAGTCAAGGAACAGCAAGATAGTTCCTCGACAGGGCTCGAAGTTGCCGCTGTAGATTCAGGGATCCACAAACGAGGCAGTCAGCCTGAACCAAGGGAGGATATGGCCACTCAAGACGAGATGGCCTTTCTCGACACGGAAACCAAAGAGGAAATCAAACTCACCTTATCCAAGTACCCAGCTCTGGATGATGCAACCCAGGACGAAATCATCGCCAAATACCGACTCCTGCACAAGCAAATTCACGCTGAAGGCCTTTACACATGCAACTACACAGCCTACGCCTGGGAATTCGCCCGCTGCTCCCTCCTGTTCAGCATCATGCTTTTCTTCCTCCACATAGGCTGGTACAACACGAGCGCTCTCTTCCTAGCCTGGTTCTGGTCCCAAATGGTATTCGCCGCCCACGACGCCGGGCATATCGGAATCACCCAGAACTTCACGATCGACAGTCTGATTGGGATGACGATCGCCGCACCCATCGGTGGCCTCTCCCTAGGGTGGTGGAAACGCAGCCACAACGTCCACCACATCGTAACCAACGCGCCCGAACACGACCCCGACAATCAACACCTCCCTTTCCTGGCCGTCAACCACCGCTTCCTCGGCAACATCTTCTCCACCTACCACGAACGACTCCTGGCATATGACAAGTTCGCCAAAGCCCTCGTCCCCTACCAAGCCTACTTGTACTACATCATCCTCCTCTTCGGCCGCTTCAACCTCTACGTTCAATCCTGGCTCTTCCTCGCTAAAGGCCAAGGACCCCGCAAGGGTCCGGCAAAATGGCACCGCTGGTACGAGATCTGCGGAAATGTGATCTTCTGGCTCTGGTTCGGCTACGGCATCCTCTACAAATCTATCCCAACACCACTATCCCGCATCTCCTTCGTCTTAATCAGCCATATGGCTACAATGCCCCTCCACGTCCAATTCACCGTCTCCCACTTCGCAATGTCAACAACCGACCTCGGGCCTAACGAATCCTTCGCCCAGAAAATGCTCCGCACAACCATGGACGTCGACTGTCCACCTTGGCTGGACTGGGTCCACGGCGGACTGCAGTTCCAGGCTATTCACCATTTGTATCCCCGCGTGCCGCGGCATAACTTGCGCAGGGCGCAGGCGTTGGTTATGGAGTTTTGTCGGGATGTGGGGATTCCATACGCGCTTTATGGGTTTGTGGGTGGGAATCGGAAGGTCTTGGGTGGGTTGGCGGAGGTGGCCAGGCAGGCGGCTATTTTGGAGAAGTGTCGCAGGACGGTTGTTGAGAGGGGGGAGTTTGTTTGGGGGTTGTAGATTTTATGAGATATTCTTGTCTTTGGCTCTGGTTTGAGTGGTTGGTCTACTTTGATTTATTTTTGAATCACACCCCTTTTTTTTTATTTTTTCTCTCTTTTCTTTGTTTACGTGAGATGTGGATATGCAGGCGGAAGTGTTGTTGGGAAACCCTGTCAGGTGATTCGCTCACTGCACAACATCCTTGCTTATACTATCCTACCTCCGGGTATATCCTGAACTCCCGAGTCAGAATTCGGAATCTTAGGTCAGTAGTAGGCGGAAGAAAGAAGAACATACATAATGATGTCGAGGGTAGCAGAGATACCTACCGATTACCAGCCTCAAACGTACTATATATTCACCGCATCACATGCATACCCTAGATATCCGAGAAGTTTTAATTTTCCTACTAATAAAACCTTATATCCGGAGTTTCAAAGGTCGAACATCGTACGACCCCGGAGTGGCGATTGTGTAGGTAAAGGGGTGTTTTGGTAGGTATTGCCCGTGTGGGTAATCCCCACGGTAGGTAATCTCCGCGGTAGAGAACATACTGTGTAGGTAAATCGCCAAACCCTAACAATGGCTCATGTAGGTATTTCCCAACATAAGAAGGGCGATGGATCGCTTTATTGTTTCAATCCTTGACATTAAACTCTTTTTTTCTTTCTTACTTCCCTTGTATTATATTTGTGGCATTTTGTAATTACAACGCCATGGATGTGCTTCTTGACATCCTCGACACATACGTGTTCGACAGATTCTATGCGGCGATTTTACCAGCGACGAATCCTGTTACGGCATCGGCGGGCACATACAATAAACATATTGGTCTCTACTATCCGCTACCACCGTCTCCGTATGCAGATAGCAGTACATGGAAACGAGATGATATCGTGCGACAGACGATGTCCTTATTCCTAATCGGATGGTATGTATCTCACTCACGACTTCACAATTCCCACCATCAACAAACAAACCCATTCTAAATTCCCCAGGATCTTCGCAACGGCATTATACCTCATCGGCAGCACAATAATCTACCACACACTCTTCGATAAGCGCGTAATGCGCCACCCCCATTTCCTCCCTAACCAAATCCGCCAAGAAATCCGCCAAGGCATCACCTCCATCCCCGTAATCGCCGTACTCACGGCCCCGTTCTTCCTCGCCGAAGTACGCGGCTGGACCAAGCTCTACGACTTCGCCGACGAGGCCCCCTTCCGCGCCTACAATTGGCTGCAGTATCCGCTGTTCGTGTGTTTCACGGATTGTGGCATTTACTGGATTCATCGGGGATTGCATTACCCGCCGGTGTATCGGTGGTTGCATAAGCCGCATCATAAATGGATTATGCCGAGTCCGTTTGCGAGTTATGCTTTTCATCCGGTTGATGGGTGGTCGCAGAGTATTCCGTATCATGTTTATCCGTTGCTGTTTCCGTTGCAGAAAAGTGCGTATTTGGGGCTTTTTGTCTTTGTCACTATGTGGACGGTTTTTATTCGTGAGTTTTCTTTCCCTTTCTTTTTCATTATGTTGGGTTGTGGGGATTGGAGCAGTAAAGCTGATATTTCCAGATGATGCCGAGTATCTTTCGCAGTCTGTCGTTGTTAACGGTGCGGCGTGTCATACCATGCATCACCTGTACTTCAACTATAACTATGGTCAGTTCTTGACGTTCTGGGATCGGTTGAATGGGACATACCGCACGCCGAAGGAGGATGGATTCATACAAAACGAGAATCGCAAGGCTCAAGCTCTGAAGCAGGCTTGAACGAAAGGGGCATTAATGTATTTTTAGCATCTTAATCTAATAACCAAAGCGTGTATTATGTATCTCTACAACACCATTGAATGAATTCGTTCAGTTTCCCCAGATCATCTGTCGCGGCGTTGTCCAGATACGGGAGCTTCGTGGAATTCTCGGTGGCGATGTCAAGCATCGTTGTTAATAGGAGCCACAGCTCTTCTGCGTGTTTGGGATATCCCAGTAGGAGCATTTGGTCGTTGTTTGAATCCTGATATACGGAGTTCCATATCTGCTTCCATTTGTTGGCGGCTGATTTGATTTTCTTGAGTGGTACAGAGCCGAAGAAGTCGGTTCTGGCTAGGAATGCCAGGGAATTCAATGCTGCGGTTATGTCCTTAGCGAGTTGATGAAGAGGACGGGGTTGGTGTGGGACCTACCGTATATCATGATCAATAGATGCTCTGCGGAAAGGGGGAGGCTGGACGGCAAGGGCCCAGGCTCGGAATTATCGAGTAACAGCCGGATTGCTTCCCTTACAGAAGGCATAGGCAGCTTGGCTTCATCCGTTGCAGCGATGCGACTAAAGGCAGATGCATTCTCGGCTTCCCATAGCTCTGTTCTCCATGGGAAGGGACATTCCATCTCGAAAATAGATATGGTGGGTCGGTTTTTGAAGCACACCGTAAGGAAGCCGTCTGCCAGGAAGACCCAAGAAGCAAGTCGTATACAGACTTCCTCTGTGACTAATGCTCTCCATGTACTATCATCTCCAGTGCAGACTGTGGGGGGTGCAGACCGCTTCAGCTGGAAAATTCCCAAGCAACGCATAAGAGATACCAGACTTGGATGACGGATGATACGAATGCGTCGTCTTGTTTCAACGCGTTCCTGGCCAAATTGGAGCATTTCGATGATTAGCGCAGCTTGGAGGAGCTGAATCGTAGGTATTTGGCGTGTGAGGTCGTGAGTGGGTGGGGCAACCTGTGTTGATAGGGTTGTGATCTTTCGGAATACATGCTCTTCGGCCACGTCAAGAACCCTGGGTAATAGTGCCGCTTCATCCAATGAGCTACTATATGTTGCACCAGTTAAGAAGATTGAGAGCAACAGTGGGTTAGAAACATTGCCCGGGTCGAATGTGGGAAAATGCACCACTGGTAGGTGCCAATAAAGAGAATGGAAAAACACTGAGATAAAGATCGCAACGTTAGATACTGTGAATAGTGGAGCCAGCTGTGCAATATCGAGTTGCAGCTGGGGATCCTCAGTGTCGTCAGGTCTCATTGATTTAGAGGTCTCAATTAGTTCCATCATTAGTTCGTGTAGCTGCTCTGATAATTTTGTAGGACCGTAGCTTAGAAGATCAGTAGGGAAATATTCATCCGTGATCAATGGAGGACGGAAGAACATTTCGGCACCAGGGATATCACCGAAATTAGCCGCCATAGGATCGGGCGGTACCAATGCATCCTCGAGATGGGAATAGAGGCTTTCCAGATTTCTCCGCACAGAACATTCTGCTGTTGTTCCGATTGCGAGTCTGTCTCTCTCCACACAGGGGTCAGTGAAATGCCGAAGGAACGAAAACTGCGATTCCTCCTTTGATGGAGTGGGCGATTGCACTGATGGCGATAGTGAGACATCAGTCGGGCAAGGACTTCCAATTGAAGATTCTTGCTGAGACTCGAATGTGCATTGCTGGCCGAGTGATTGGCAGCGAGAGCATGGTGAACCTTTGTCACACGCTCTTTTCGTGGCGAAGCATTGATCGCAGGACTGCCTTTTCCGCCCGGGTTTGGCTGCCGGGGCGGGCTGTTGGTTGTATTTGATCGCACATGCTTTACTATGTCGTCGAGCAACCTCCCTGAAGGGACAAAGAGTTAGATCAGCTAGTAAAACCGTAGAAATGGTTGCTTTACGGTTTCAAGAAAGACTTCTTGCAAAAGGGGCACACGGAAGCGGCCTGGCCGGAATCTAGTAGACGGTCAATTGGCGACACCGGAGAATGAATATTTTCCTAAACTTACGTGTCAACTCGTGGCGCAGCAGATGCGCTTTTCTCTGGTATGACTTGTCACACTGCGAGCAACGAAACATATTTAAATTGAATTCTCCTAAGGTTTACATTGAGTTGATCGCAAGTTGATGTGAAGAAGATGCTTTTGGGCAAGGCGGAAATTGTCCCGAGCCGGAGTACGGTAAGCCATTGAGACCATCACGCAATTCGTACTTGCAGATAGAATCAAACAGGAGAAAATACAAAATCAACAAAAGTTTCTCATTTATATGTTTAGATATATGCTGGTGGGATATCATATCAGTCCTCACAGATATCACATCTGTATAATGAGTCTATAACGCATTAAGGGCTAAAAGAGAAAGCAAGATAGTCACCCATGTGCCTTGGTGGTACCGAATTGGGTGATAGCCCTAGGCAGCAGTAATATATATCTGAACAACGAGTGAAGAAGTCCACTAACTTCTGTCCTTGACACCTTGATGTAGACGCTTTTGTGCTCAAAATTTTGGAAATAAGTATCTGGAAGACCACAATAATTGATGAAGCCCCCATTCTCAATTGTTTGCGTTTCCCCTTCTTCTCCCATTATAAAGGTTATTGCTAGATATACATGAGAGTTTTAGATCTTGAGTGTCGTGAGCTTATATCTAAACCCTTCATGTATAAAAACGTACCTTTGCAGGTTAGATGCCATTATGGCTTTAAGTAAGGGTTACTAGTTAGATGCAAGAGTCAGACTAATGTAGACCTCAAATTAAATCGGCACAACTCTACCTCAGATATAGTGAATGGGTTCTACAAGTCATATTGTACTAGAGTGAATTTATTGCCTGTGCATTAAAGGAGAACTTGAAGTTGGTATGTCAAACGTACGCGTTTCACGCGAAGGGCTCATTAATCTATTTGATTAGGGGAGTATCAATGCACATTGAAGGCTTTAATAAGGAATGAGGTAAGACATAATTTCGGTCAGCGGACTGTCTCCACTCTTTGGGACCCCATATTAACCGATACAGAGTTTCCATAAAAATATCCCGAAACGAAACAGCAAATTAGAGCAAAATGAAGTCCATGTAACTTCATTCTCCAATATGGAGGATGTGTACATTTCTCCCAAGGCTTCCAGGTTAGCCGACTAGGTGGGAGTGGCGGTTGTTGATATGATCCTAGAGCCGCAGATCTCTGTCTCACCAGCAAATAGTGGAGATAGGTTGTACCTAAACCGCGGGATATGCACTTGTTCCTTGTCATAATAGGCAAGCCTAAACGATATGTCTATGTTCAGGGAGGATCTGCAAGTGATGGGAAGCTTTACGAAGTCTACAATGAACATCTGACCACCAGATAGAATGATCCCACATCTGATTGTAGCCACTGAGCTGTCGTGCAATCTAATATCTTTCAGGAGAAAGATTCTAGGTTACATAACTAATTTCTGAGTGACACGAGCTTGATGAACCCTCCTTCCGTGTTTCATTTCGCAGCAGCTTGAGAACGAGAAGATATTTAAAGCAGACAATCCGTACTCTCAAGAATCCTTAACCTCCATTCCATAACAAACGTTCCCAATTCTAAAGAATCACTTTGAGAAGCCTATTTACCAACATGGTGTCAGCCAGTCAATTGCTGTTCTGCCTTCCTGTCCTGGGAGCGCTCGCAACTCCCACGGATAGCACCACAGCCCAAGCTGTCGCTAGGTCTCCTGAATTTCTCGAACACATGGGAGCTCTTATCGCCAATGCAACAGGAGAAGCAACCCTTGAAAGGCGCGATGCGACGTTCAAAACAAGCAAGGACGGCGTAGACGCCGCAGGGTTTTACTACTCCCTATACAACGCGAATGGCGCAGGTGCCGAATACTCTGAGTCCGAAAACAGCGGACAGTTCAAGCTCAGCTGGAACACGAACAGCGAGTTTCTGGGCGGAAAGGGCTTCAAGGGTGGAAGTCCTCGGTAAGCTTTCAGTCGATCAAGACTAAGCCTTGCCAATCCAAAACTAACACAAGTTAAATTTCTAGCTCCCTGTCTTGGGACGGCCAGTTTCAGGCTGAAGGCGATTTCACTCTGGCGGTCTATGGCTGGACCACGGATCCCGTCACCGAGTGGTACGTTGTCGAAGCTCATGGAACGGGCACGCCGGGTAATGGCCATATTCTCGGCCAGGTTGAAGACGATGGCGGCATCTATGATGTCTACATGCTCCCCTACAGGAATGTCCCTGAGATCTATGGAGTTACGAACTTTAACCAGTTATGGTCTGTTCGCCGTGAAGCTCGCCATACCGGTACTGTCGACGTTGCTGCTCACTTCAAGCGCTGGCAGGAGCTGGGGCTCAAGCCTGGCAACCCTGTTTTTCAGATGGTCACCGCGGAAGGATTCAAAGGTTCTGGAAATCTTGACTTCACTCTCCAGAAGTAGGATACTAAGGGAGCAGAGGATGAGCTGCGAGTGTTGAACTAGGAGGCGGTGGTTTGAAGTGTCATGAGCCAGCCCGCGTGACAGGGCCCAGTCACTCTATCCCAATATTGTTTGAGTTTCACTCTTTTACAGGAAGTTTACTTTCTTCATCAACATAAGCTTAGTTAGTCATTGAAATACAGTCGTTTTTAGGCTATACAGCAAATGTGGGGCAGTAGGGCTACGCGGCGCTATTGCAGGGGATAGATTAGCACAGCACTCCGTATTTAGCACGAATAAATTAATACGCATCACTTATTAGCCGAGACAAATAGCCGTTGTTCTTAATTCTTAGGCTAATGGTATTTTACGGTCCACTTCACAAGCTACGATAGCCGAGTTGTGGTTGAATGCGTAGCACATAGATACATTTATGTAGTACCGAGTTGTACCGAGTGGTCAAAAGCATACGTAGACAAGGTAATCTTTCTGTCTATAAATATTAGATTATGATTTTGAGTGAAAGGCCCGGGGACTAAAGCTCTGGTGTTCAGCACCTTGAACACACCAGAGATACGAGACAGACTGTTGGGAAATGGGCTGGTCTAAAGGTAAAGTATGCCTCATTACCCGTTGCCCCTTCGCTTAGTTAATTAAATATGCTTAGCCAGCTATTCAGGACGGTTCACTACTTCATAGGGAAGGTGATCTTTTCCTTCAATAGCCACCGAGGTTCCCCCGGATGTAACGATGCAAAACCGCGGAGCCACCTTATGCAGATCTTGCAATACACAAATCGGGATGGTTTCAGAAAAGCGGCACGGGAACTTAATCCAATCCAATCCAATCAATCGAAGTAGGTATAAAAACGGGAAATGGTAGAACAGGAATAGCACCGCTGCCGCTTTATCTTCTCTAATTTTCACCCAAATATCCTAAATGCCAAACCTGTCCTCCACTCAAACCTTGGTGTCCTCCTACAAATTAAATATTAAGTTACGTGGATGGTGGATGCTAAGGTTTAAGGTAGGAGTATGTTACGACCTACCATCTGAATCATATACTCGGCACATGTCCGTTGAATAAGCGTTGAATTAGCCATCGGGAATCCACATGTCAAGGAGTAGACTTTGTTACTTGAATCTTATTCAATAATATTCGACTGGGAGAGGAGGTGTTCGATTATACGAGTACAGCGCTCTAGAATGCCAAGGCGTATGTATCGTCCATGTGCAGAAACCGCAGCATATGTTGACCAGGGGTGGAACCGTGGCATCGCCAATTCCAAGGCCTATACTAATGACGCAACAACAGCCCTGACAGAAACTATTCTAGAGATCCCAAACTCTCAAGGATCCATCCATATCCGGGACCACAACAAATTTGGAATCCCTTGAGCAGACCATCTCCGAGACAGGACATCTGTCTATCTTGTCGTCCACTCCTCTTGTAAACTGCTGCTTGAGATTTCTCTCAAAATCATACACTTCCACGGTTCCCTCTCGGATCTGAAACACCAACTTCTTGCCACCATCCACAAACTGCACAGCTCGAGTGTTAGCAAAGCGACACATAAGGAAGTCATCGAATGCGAGACACCATCGCATCCGCTCCTCTCCAGTGTATGGATCCCAGATACAAAGTGTCCCGTCATCAGCCCCGCAGGCGAGCATGGTCCCGTCGTGCCTCCAGGACAGAGAACGGGTCGCCATGTGCAATTTATCAAAGCGAGATACCTGCTTCCCCGTAGCGATATCGTAGACGTGGATATAGGTCCGGGGATCTCCCTGGCTGAAGGCGAGAAATTCTTGATCCGGAGAGAAGGCTCCGCTCCAGAGCTGGCCGCCCATCGGCCCCAAGACGTGAAGACAGGACCCGGACCAGGCATCCCAGACCCGGGCTATGCCATCCCATGCGACGGATGCGACCAGCTTGTTATCGGGGCTCATGGCAGCCCACATGATCCGGTCCGTGTGGCCCAGCAGGTGGTGTCGAAAGGATTGGGTTTCGATATTCCACAGATTGATACAGGGAAGAGCTGCAGCTTCGCGGCTTTCCTCTTGAGTTGTCTCGTTCTGGCTGAAAAAGACCAGCGTCTTGCCGTCCGGACTGAAAGAGCCGAGCTCGCCCTCGAAGACGAGTCGGGGCTCTGTCGTGGTGACGAGTTTCCCCTTCTCGTCCAGCTCCCATATGATCACCTGTGGGTTCTCATCACTGCCGCCTTGTGACGCCAGCAAATACCGGGCATGTTTGCCATCGCGGCTGTCGACCACACCTGGTGCAAACTGGACACTCTCAACCCGCTTTTCATCGGTCAATACTTCGAGAGACGCCTGCGTAGCAACATCGAAGACGAGTATTTTTTCATTGACCCCCACTGCCACAAGTTTATCATCGGGACTCAGAGTGGGTGTGGATGCTATTCCACCCAGCCCAATCTTTGCTCTCTCTTGTCCCCATCGCTTCGGATGGCCTGGAGCCCAGGCGGCAGGTTCTCCAGCGGGAGAAGCGAAGTCACGCTCAAGGTTATAGGTAAAATTTTGCACAAATTTTCTTCCGTTCATGGACATGGTCATTTTGGATGGTCAGTACTGAATCGGTGGTGACACAGCCGCTTTTGGAATTTTAGCTTAGATGAGCTTCACGGACTTAGAGCCTGCCAAGAAGTCCACGTACCTCGCTATACCGACAAGAAATATTAGCAGGGATGCAATACATAAGAGTTCCACTTCTTAGGAGCATCATGAGCTACCCGAGTCACAACCGAAGATATCGACGACGAAGAGATAAAAGACTATCCGTGAATAGGGTCAAAGGTTACAAAGCTGTGATATAGCTTCTGCTCCGCAACACTATAGGTTTGCTCACAGGGGTGATATTTCAGTCAGGGCTTATCTCCTAGGGCTTTCATTCTAAATCCCCTCTACTCTATACTGAAACGCAAATGCTATATACAGAAGTTAAAAACAGTATTATATTTATAACTTTGGTGAACTATCTTATAGTCGTGGTATTTATAGAGATTAGAACCATACGATAAAACAAGTGAAATTGATCTATATTAACTTCCAAGAGGACTTTATCTTTTGGAAAACATACTGTTCTGGAAAGAGCTTTAGTTGCCATGGCGTTGAGTTAGAATCTTCTGTGTCAAGATTTGCATACTTAGATTCACTCCAAGACAGCCTCTAACTATATTAGCTCCTACCATCTTAGTACTAATATATCCTAGTAGTAAGATTAGCTTACAGTACCCCGTTAGTAACCCCCTATTTCGCTTTTCTTTTATAGCTGGAGCATTGATAGCACCCAGTATTCTAAATATTTTCCTATTACTATCGATACTATAGGATAATTTATTCTATGGACCGCCCAGGCTGTCTACACACCATATTTCTGCCACTGCCCTCTTAAAATGATTTAAAATATATAAAAATTCATTATATCTATTTTCCTGCATCTTAATTTTCTGGCTTGGGCCAAAGGGCAATTACTTACTAACCACGCGTAATATGTGGCTTAAGGGTGAGCGGATACAAAGTCCTGTTTTCCACAGCCTACGGTTGTATGTACCAGACTCTTACAGGCAGAAGTTATATAGCACAGGAAAGTGCTAGTGGACCGAGATATGGATTGATTCCTCTCGTACTTCTCGTTTAGAGCCCGATCAATGTAGAGGATACTACTCTGGTCGAGATAAGTATGTCTTGCCATAAAAGCTTATGATTCTACTTCATATATATCGAAGTACTGGGTAGCGATATTACAGCAACGATCTAGGTTAAGATGCTAATTTTGTTCGTTAGGTTAAGGTTGATAGCTGAGAGAGTAGCCCAAAGAGCTATGGGTGCACCAGAGATGCGGACGCCAGGAGGTCACGACACCACCAGTAGCTTCATGGGATATACAATCCTCCGCTCCACACAATTCGATTATCTAGTCGTCCTGTCCGTAATGATAATACAAATTGAAAAGACTCGTCAAGCCTCGTGATTAGCCAACCTATCAGGACTTGTTGTTGACAGCCTTGTAGTTTCCCATTGACTAACCTGTGCCGCGAAGGATTCGTATTGACACTGGAATCCTTTTCCGCGATGCCCTGTGCGCGAACGCATTCAAGAGGAAATTGCTATTGTGCCATGAACATCTCTAGAGCGGGGGTACTTTACCCTGATTGGCTTTGCACATTACCAGTTACAAGTTCACTCTACGTGGCGAACTGTTAATTCTTTAAGAGCGCTAGCTAGAGCCAACCAGGCCGGATAAGGCTTGAGGCTGTTACTCTGTACATGTGACCTAGGAATCATGGGAAGCTAAATTCGTATAATATTTATAGGCCAGCAAGAATGTACTGAGAAGTTTTGAATCGCTCCATACTTACCTTTCTGACCGGTAATAAGACAGCGCTGTGTGATACTTGTGGCAGGTACTTCATCTAGCCTTCATCCCAGTTCTCTGTGGCCTACATCATATCCTTTTGTCTATTCTTTCACGATTCTAATATAAATATCTACACTATCAGCAGGTTAAACAAGCTTACTAACTGAAAACACCATGTCAACCGCCGAAAGCCTACTCGAACTCGCCCGAAACGCACGAGCAGAATGCAACACCGGCCAGCGCAAATTCAGCACCGCACTTCCCGCCCTAGACGCACTGGTGTCGGAGCTGGAAGTGTATAAATCTGTCATGCGCAAGCCCGTGAACAGTGAAACGCTGACCAACCTGGAAAGTCATCTGACGCCGTGTGCGGGGGCTTTAAACGTGCTCCTGATAATCCGGCGTAAGTATCGGAGCGAGATGTCGGCGTTCGAGCGCGCAAAGTGGAAGACAACCGACGGGGAGAAGTTTACAGATACAGTCAACCGGCTACAGAATGCGACGAATCTTCTACGGGGTACGCTGCGGATGACGCGTGAAGTCCAGCTCCACCGCATGGCGGAGACGAATCCCAAAATGGCCAAGGAAGAAGCCAGAGAGACTACGGCGGAGACAATGAAGGCGAACGCGAAACCTGACACTTGCCGGAATGGTGCCGGATGTCGTGTCATAGAGTGTAAGTATAGCCATCCTGATGCGGAGCCCTGTCGGTATGGGGCTGGTTGCACCAATTCCAACTGTCGATTTCGCCATCCGAAATCGCGACTATGCCGCAACGGAGCCGGCTGTAGGAAGCTGGGATGTACATTCGCCCACCCGGAGGCACCCGACTGCCGGTATGGAGTTGGCTGCACGAATACTCTCTGCTCGTTCAAGCACCCCAGCGTCCCTGCTTGTCGGGATGGTGCCAATTGCATGGTGGACAAATGTAAATTCTTCCATCCCGAAGTCAAACCGTGCCGGTTTGGAACACGGTGCACCAACAAGAACTGTACTTTTCGCCATCCACCACCCCCTTATACAAAGGAACCGACCGCGTCTGCGAAATCGATGGATGACAAAGAGTCCAAGGAACCGAAAAGCTCGGAAAAGGAAGTTCGCAGAAAGCTAAAAGAAAGCCCAAAGTGAAAAAGTCTTCGGTTATCCCGGAAAAGGAAACGTCCAGTTGACTGATCACTCACAGTGCATCTCTCAGCCTCGTTGGTGCGGGGTTTGCAGCAAATCACTATGTCCAGCTTCCTGGAGTTTGGTATTATGTGAGATACGCCTAATTATTCTGCTAGTATTTTGTCCTTGAATGGTGGAAATCCTCTGAACAGTATCCAACATCCATGATCAAAGCGTATGGCAACAGTAATCAAGAGAAATGTATAATGAGTGTTTCTTTCTGAGAGATTCTAAGTAAGAGTTCGTCCGGAGACAGCCTTGCCTTGGCTTCCCAAATCCACAAGGCAACGGATCATCCCGAGCTAAACGTTAAATCTCGTATACGGTGCGACTAAGGATGTCAAAGCCCAACACACTCGATTGTCATTGGAGAAAGGCTGACCAGCCGAGGGGTCATCCCAGAGGAAGGAATGAGCTGTCTCCAACGAGGTAGTAGGTGACTAAGTACTACGATCCTTTTCTCTGTCACTTCGTCTCCCTTTCTTTCCTCTGCATACGATCGCTTGAGACAACAATGGCCGATCCGATCGGTGTAGCCGGGTTAGCCCTCTCCGGGATTTCGCTATTCTTCCAGGTCTACGCAGGGACGGTGCAAGGAAGGTCCAACCTCCAGTGGATAAACGATGGGCGACACTAACTAAAGAGTGCACACAGGGATCCAGCTAATGCTTGTTGCACGTGATGTGCCTGACAAGTATCAACAATTGCGACTTCGTTTGGAGATCGAGCAAGGGAGGCTCCTTAGTTGGGGCCATAGCTTTGGATTATTGCAGGAAGAATCGGAGAAGGAGGATACATCGAGGATTTCGATCCCCGAACAGGTCCGGTATATGGTTCAGGGATACATTGAGCCGCTGTGGCAAAAGGTCCTGCATTTCACGGCAGAGACCCCGGGCTTCGTTCCCAGGGACAAGAGAGAAGAAACACCGAGCGTGCATCATGGAGGCATGGCGCGACGGTTTCGGCTGGACCGCATGTATGCGAAGGCCAGGCAGGGAACTATTAAATTCAAAGACCGTGTCAATTGGGCTTATTGGCAGATGGACAAGTTGGAAGATTTGGTGGAATGTATGAGACATGTCAATGGTAGTGTCATCGCCCTGGCCGAGGTGAAAACGCAGCAGGAGATCCAGGAAACCGTTAAAGCGACGCTGATGGGCCTGCTCAGTCTACAGGACACTGTTAATGGACTAAAGGAGCTAATTGTGGCTGTCGAGGAGAAGCGCCTTGATAACCGGTCATCGCAGATGCCGCTGGGTGAACCGAATGATCTACTCCTAGGTTTAGCCAACCTGAAAAAAATGCGACTGCAAATTGGACACGACAAGAATGACGGTAGCCTCCAATCTGACTTAAAGATCCAACCAGAGAGAGTCTGGCCCATGAACAAGATGAAATATCCCTCGCCTCAGCGTCAGGATGCCACGCTGGATGGCAAGAAAGGGTTCTGGGTGGAATACAAGGACTATTCGAGTTCGGACCAAATAGCGGGCCCAACGAAGGACGAGATTGAGCGTCATATTGTCCGAGAACTGGCAGCGCTCCTAATCTCCAAGCTTCCAAGTAGTTTTCGCGTGGCGCAGTGTGTTGGGTACTACGAGGAGGCCGGGTCGTTCGGCTTGGTTTTCGAGAAGCACGCCGCACACGCCGACCAAACCATCATCCCACTCTCTCATTGTTTGTCTCTTGAAACTCAGATGCCCAGTCTCGGGGAGCGGATCGCCCTCGCGCAAGGAATTGTCCAGACGTTGTTCCAACTGCATGTGGTAGGGTGGCTCCATAAAGGGCTTCGGCCTGCGAATATCCTTCTGTTCGAGGACCATAATGGGGGCATTGCCTATGACAAGTCATATATTTCCGGATTTGAAGATGCTCGCCCGGTAGCACAGCCAAACCTAACGGAGGAGGCCCATTCACGTTTGTTGAATGATGACTGGTATCGACACCCAGACATTCAAACTGTGAAGCCGGCGCATCGGGAATTTCAATATTGCATGCGGTATGACCTTTATTCACTTGGAATACTGCTTGTCGAGATCGCCCTGTGGAAACCTGTCCTCGATATTCAGTCGAATGTCGGTCCAGGCGACATCAAATCTTTCATTTTAAGCCACAATACCCAGTGTTTACAGAGGATTCAATTTGCGTTCGGTAGAAAATATGCTGAAATTGTTATGAATTGTTTGAATCCAGGCGAAGAAATGGATGATCATACCCAAATGGATAGCTACATCTATTATTTTGAGAAGCTGGTCGTGAAACCCATGAAGCAGATGTCTGTAGATTGAAATACAGAGACGATAGGAATTTTCTAGCAAAAATGCTTTGCTCTACGACAGAGTCAATAAATAGATCAATTGTAAAATATTTCAGGACAGGAGTAAGCAGGGAAACTTGGCATCTGTGGGGGTAATGTGGCTTAGTATTCATTAAATCGTGTATTGGCTTAAAACCAGGGTTAGGGTCAAGCGAACTACTAATTTCCAAATCCCCCAGCCTTGTGGTTTCCAGTCCTCACCCCTCTTATTACCCCAAAATATATACCTATACTGTAGTCACTCATTTCATCCTTCATTTCGTGCTTTTTCTTGCCGTGAACCAGGTTTTCCTCTTCGTACCGTACACCATGGCCACAGAATGGGGCGGACAGGGAATCGGCGAAGATCCCAACAGACCCCCAAGCTACCCTGGTCAAAAGCTCTGCGAAAGGCTGTCCGGAAGGCAAGGCCATTGGTCTGGCAAGGAACAGGTGAACGTCGAATTTCGACCAAACGATGTCGTGCCTCTAAAGGACGACACGCAGGTCGAATACAAGGGAACATATGGGCGCGTGTGTCGTAGTATTTTGACCGTTGGGGAGGAAACAATCGTCGTGGCACGAAAGGAAATGCGACTTTCTGAAGTTTCAGAAGAAAAGGTCAATCGTGAAGTGAAGATTCTCCAAAGCCTAAGGCATCGCCACCTGGTTACCTTTATCGGGTCATTTACGGCCAGGGGTTTTGCCAGCATCCTGGTGTATCCGTTTGCGACGTGCGATCTGGAGAAGCTGCTAGAGGAACTGGATTATGCACAGTATCACGAACAAAAAGACACAGTGAGCACTCTGCTTGCTGAGCTCGGGTGGATCCCAACCACCACCAAGGCAGCTCAGTGGAAGCCGGGGGATATTTTCCCCAATCTGCGACGCATCTGCGGCTGTGTATGCAGCGCCCTTCTTTACCTGCACCAACACCGGATCCGCCATAAGGATATAAAACCATCAAATGTGCTTGTCGGCAAGGATGGGGTCTACATCACTGATTTCAATATCTCCAAGGCATTCGAGAACGACCGGTCATCTCGTACTATGGGCCCCTACGCCGGAACAAGGGTATATAGTGCTCCCGAGTGTGTTTATGACGCTCGCTCCTATCCATCGGATGTTTATTCCCTCGGCCTCATCTTCATGGAGATATATACCTATATCCTGGGCAGACCTAGGTCTGAGATGGGAGAGTACACCAGGTCCAACCTCTCACTTTCTAAGGACTCGCAGATCCGACACGCTGCATTACGGGTTCTGTGGGTGAGGGTCATCTTCGATGGGGCTGGGAGGGGCGACTTTGGCATGAGCAGTGGAATGCAAGAGCTGATATTGAGAATGATAAGCGAGAATCAGGACGCACGACCTGATGCTTTCGAGGTCCTGTCTGGGCTCTGGGTTTATAGTCCATCGGGAGACTTTTTCTGCAACGAATGTAGAAAGCATCGAGGCTGGGTCGGTTACAAGGGCCTTGAAAAGCGGTATCAGGATTCCCTGAAAGAGAAAGCTAGCTTAGGTATGTTTCGAAGATTGGATCGAGCTTGTCGGTTAACAAATGCACACAGAGAAGAGATCAGAGCAAGCGCGCGAGGAGGTGAAAGGAGGTCAATCAGGTAGTAGTCCTTTGCCACAATCAAGCGAGCGATCACCATCCCAGATCTCTGTTCTTCGCAGCCCCAGGACAGGACCGACTGTGGCACGCAACAAGAGTGGACAGCGATTAGATTTGGACAGTTTGAGTTATGCGAGGCATGTTGTGAGTGAAAATAGCTCCCTCATCGACACCATGAATAAGGTGCAAGGACTGAGGCTATGCCGTTCGCACTACCTCACAGAGAGGTGTCGGCATCCGAACTGCACTCATCGGCATGACACAAATCTAACAGAGGAGGAGCTTGAGACATTGCGGTATCTCACACGCGCGCAAGCTCCTTGCAACTCTGGAAATGGTTGCAAGTACCCGAAATGTATATATGGCCATATGTGCCCACAGGGTCCAGTAAAGCGCTTTCATAACTGTAGCTTTGGGGAGGACATGCATATATCCGATACAGTTCCGGTACTCTCTGATTTGTTAGATTGATGCAAAGAACCATTGCCGAGTCAGACACATTTTGAGATCACTTTGTCGCATACGAGCTTGCATTGTGCTTATCAATAAATGACCACTTAATTTCTCAATCAATGTTGCACTGGGAAAGGCTATACATAGCTCAGTTTAAAGAATAGCGCAATTTGGATGAAATCTCCTGGCATCTTACCCCCCTGTCTCATCACAATTGCAACTGTGGACGCCCTTCCAATAGACTATGAAAAAATACTAATTTTTTACATATTCTGTCTACTAATATGTAGTCAGTCCATCTATTCTGCATGGCCTGTAAGGTATAGCGGTAACTGTGCTAAAGCCGCCAACATCCAAAGAATCTCGGACTATCTCTTCAGGACTGTCGTTGGTTGACCGTTAATTGAGGTATGAGGTATCACGGTTGCAACGAGTGCCATGACAACTCCGGCACAACATTTAGCCCAACTCATGGCGGAGGGTGTTTTGCAATGACAAACAGCTGTAAATCAGCAGTCACACAGCATTGAGAATAGCCAGTACATATTCCCCAATAGTCCGTCTCCCGGCCCTCCATAGTTCGTTATACGCAACGTCCTGGCAATTTCCATGGTATCACACCAGAAGAACAAGTCTACATTGAAAATATTCAGTTCATGATGTACGGTACATACATCCACACGTCTGTATCCTGTTCAGGTTGCCATTCAGTAGACTCACTCTACCCAGGTTCATTCCTTTACACGGTAGTCCCAGAACGGTAGCATGTAAGCCGGTACTTTGGCATTAAACAGAATCGACAACTGAAGTCAACGGCTTGGATAAAACCGCTCGAGATACACTGCGCGCTATTATCGTAAAGGAATCATAATTGCAGCTCTAAACATGTACATAATCATTAGTCCATCAAATATACAGGCGCCTTGACCAACACATTCATCGGACCTCGCCCCCTGACTTCCGCGGTAATGAAGGATGCAAACCGGATCCGCCCCGCTCCCATGCTGTTCCGCTCTTCCATAGCCGTGGGAGGGCGCATGTCCCCATTGCCACCGGGGTTCGGAGCCGCGCCTTGGTTGGGTCTCCGTCCCATCACCTTGCTGATTACGGACCGCATGCGCGGTTCACGGCCGGGATGCGGTCCTCCCGGCGCACCCTCCTGGCTCGTTGAGCCGGATGACTCTCTGTCAGCCTCATCTGGCGGCCCTTCAAGTTGTTCCTGATCGCCGGACCTTCGGGCGGCGGCAGATTCAGCACTCACGTTCGTGAGTGGTGGAAGACCCGCCTCGACTTTCATGTTCGGCTCGTGTAGGAGAGTGCCAGGATGGATGTACTCGATACAAACGTCGCGCGACTCCAAGGGAACCTTGTCCGCAATACCTACAGCATTCTCCACAATCATGCGTGCGCCATTGTCCAGCCCGGGCGGCGGAGGATCACCCAAATATGACACGAGGTTGGCAACCAGACTATCCACCAGATGGTCAATTAGCTGACACCGGTGTTCTTCGGCAGCTGGTCCATGTAATGCATCTGTGAGACCATCCAAGGTGGTGCGTCGCCAATTGGAAATGCGTGCGATCGCATTTTCTTTATCCTCGTCGGTGAGAGTATTGGCCTGCTGCCGGCGCAGGTTCATCTCAATGCTCTTCAACTGTCGACTGAAGGTGGGATCCAGTGCCGGGTGAAAGAAGCGCTCAAACAACTCGTCCACAAGCCACCGACTAATTACTGCGCGGCCAATCGCAGTCATCTCTTTCGTGCCAGTGATGTGTGCATCGTCGTTCACGTAACCCATCAGCCACTTGGGAAGGCTTTTCCAGTCTTTTCGGAACGCAAACGCCAAATCCTTAATGGCGCCGTCCAGACGACCGAATCGGTTAGCATACTCGTTGTCGTCCAGCACTGTACGCGACACGGCCATGCGCTGATGGGCGACGGTATTCTGTAGCTGCTGCACCTGAGCCTCCTTCTCGAAATAATACCTTTTGACTTTGGAGTACTTCGCCTCTAAATGGGAAAGTCAGTTTAGAACCGGAAGAATCCTTTCCGTGGGTCGAAAAGACATACGAAGTTCGTCATGCTTCTGCACCAAAGTACGCACATCAATCTCTCCTTCGTCGCGCATGCGTGTGGACGAGGGCGTGCTACGGCCTGGTTCCGGCTGTTGGGCTGCGTTGTTGCGCGGTGTGACGTCCTGGTTATTATTACCCTGTGGGTATGACGAATGGCCACCTGGTGGGGGGGTCGCCGTTGGGGCGCGCTGGCCACTGGGCGGACGATCGGACATGGCAGCCTGGGAGGCAGAATGGTCGGAGTAAGCGGGCGGCTGTGGTAGCGGCGAGGGAGGTTCTAGGGACTGTCGCGATGAAGGGCGAGGAAGGCCCAATTGATTCTGTTGTGGTTGTTGCTGTTGGACCGGACCGGGATCTAATTCGTCCGGATGCTTGGGCTCCACAGGGGACGGGCGGTAGATATGCTCGAGAAGCGTTGAATCGGTGTTCGATCGGGTTATAGAGGGGTTCTGCGGCGAGCGAGGAGGTCGGGGCTCGTGTGGAATTCCTTGGTCCTGCAATACGGGAGACTTGGAAGGGTCTTGGGTTGTGTCTACCACATACTCCCTCGATTTTGACGGCGAGTGGGGGTCGGCAGCCGTATCCACCGACAAGGGCCGTTGCTCCTGTTGTTGCGGGGCCGGAGAAGTTTTCCTTACGGAACGACGACGTTCCAAGAACCCTGTCGACTCCCTAGGGGCTTGGGAGGAAGACGAGTGCGAATGTAGGGAGAAGAGGTTTCTTCTGGACCGTCGCGGGTTTTCGTGCTCCTCGGGTCTCTCAGCTGGAGGTGGGTGTTGCCACGACTGGTCGGAAGGGTCAGCATCGACAATGCGCGGAGGCGCAGCAACGGCGGGCGGGACTACCGAATAGTTGTTCAAGGTGTTCGGACGGCGGTGACTCTGCGAGCGATGAACCACGTTGGAATGCGCAGGATGTTGAGGTGGAAGTGGCGGCACCGGTTCGTTGGTGGAGACGGAAAAGCGTCGGTCAAGATCGCCAGGGAATGCGACCGAAGATGGGAGATGCTCGACTGATCGGAATGCAGCAGAGTTGGTCGTGGGAGGAGTCTTGGGCTTTTTTTTAAAGAGGGGCATGGAGAAGGAAGTAACAGGGGGGGAGTGGGGAAGGAAATCGGGAAGAAGGAGGAAAAAGGGAGGAAGTATATGGGTATGAAAATGAGGGTGAGTTGTACAGGTGAGGAATAGGAGAGACAGTCTCCCCGCGAGTTTTGACTGGAGTAAAGGTAAAGGGACAGAGTGTTTGTGTTGTTGTTGGATTGACTGCAAGTGGAGAATCCGACTGACGACGAAGAGGAGAAAAGGTGGGACACGTGCCTCGTCATTGGTGGGCGCAACACGAGGCTGGAGATTAAATTACTTCCATGTTATTTTTAGAGTTATCGTACCGTATCCATTCGGGCCATAAAATACCCTCCCTATTCAGGTACCGGAGTATGGGGAAACCAAAACATTTCAAATACCATTATACTGTTCGACATATCTGGATGCAAAAAGAAAAAAAGCCAGAAGAACAACAAAAATATCTCGTATCATTCTTTCTTCTCGATTACATAGTAAGTCCCTCCGTACCTGAATTGAAAATACAACTGCTGACCATCGTATTCACAATGGGGCCGGTCAGGCAGAAATGATGCCTGAGCTTTAAGCTTGAGCGGCAACGATCGACGCCAAGGGATACCCGCTCAGCCTCAATCGCCAAGCATTCTTTCCATCAACAATGCTGTCCTCAAGGAATGTGCAGTCTCTCAATTTGGAATATTGTAGTGTGAAGAGGATAAGTTTAGAATGTTTCCTTCTTTAACCCACCTCTAACCGTTTCTCCGTGACCCCGGTGCCGATCGCAATATCTCCTCGGCATTTGTGTTCCAATTATATACTTCCATAGCCCTACGTAGTTACTTTGAGTACTCCGCATGAAGATGAGTCCACCGCCGTTACCCCTTTTGATACTAGGTTATAGTACATAGTGTCCTACCACTTTAGTACCATGAGCCGGCGATGAGCTGCGTATATGGTGCTGCAATGGGATTGTTTACCAACCTATCCTGAGTATCTAATATTGTAACACGGGACGATTCTTTCGTAACAGAAGTGCTCTATAGCATAGATGAGAACTCTTTACCTGATAGCATGAGTTTATGGCAACACATCATTAACGTAGTGCTACTAAATCTCTTGACCGTATCCGAACTGTAGATATTCTGTCCCTTTCTTCTTTTTTTAGGGGGTGGCTGTTTAAAGTCCTGCAATGGACTTGAAAGGTTCCCGGATAGATCGTGATAAAATATCCATAATGGCCATTAATTACTCCTAAGGCTCGATCATCGCTCCACACAACACTAGCACATCGATATCAACGATCAAGGCTTAAAAGACTTTCTATGCGGATGTCGAATCAGAAGTACCTACTTGGTACCGCTCACCTCGTTGGGTATGCAGTAGGAAACACCCAAAAACTAAAAAGGTGGACTCGCATTAGGTAGATACTATATCTAAGTAGACTACAGGGGATATTTGAATAATTGCCTTGCTTGTATTTTATTACTATAAGACAACATGTAATTTGCAGCACGTACCCTGATGTTGCCTCTCTGACATAGTCATAAATAATTTAAATTCATTCCAAATACGCAGCATTGAAGTCGCGTTACAGGTTACTATGGAATTGAAAATACAAAATTTTTCCTTACACACCCTGTTTAATTGACGTAACTCGGCCGGGAGGATGATGAATCTGTATTATATTTGTAGGCGAAACAACATAGCAGGTTAACAGAATGAATATACATCGCGCGGATACACATGGATATTCATTGAGGCTCAGTTATACTTAGTCCTTAGCGATAATCAGTCACTGGCAAAACCATTAGTAAACCACCAACGCAATGAATCATATAAGTATCACATTTACTTCTCAACTAGTGGGTATCATATTACAAACTCGATAACTGTAATCTCACTATCTTCCTAGAACATAATATAACCTCCTTGGTCAAAATGATAGCCTGACACCCCAGGCGGTACCCCAGTGCTAAGACATTATCAAACATCAGCCCCTTTGGTGGATATATCCAACTCGGTATGAACCACAATCCCCGGTGAGCGACACTCATCGTGTTGGTGCGCGTTACCGCTGACCTTGATTGTGACCTGTGTCGTCGTTCGTGACCAACGATCCGCGGGCCCCGTGAGTTCGACCTGAGAGCCAGTATCGGTGTCCAAATCCCTGACTCCGTGGATTGGGTAGTGCTTGCCGCTATGAAGGCTAGAAAAGCTGGAACCGGACCGAGAGCTGGCCCGGCCATGGATGACAAGGAAGGATCGGACAATCGACGCGAGTGATTGTCCCCCGCGGAGGAGGGCGCCGTAGCATGGGAGACAGGCGGCTATGATAGAACAGTTGGTCTCGATGATCATGAAGACAAGCTGTTTGGAGTGGATATCTGGGGAACACCATGCTAGTGTCAGATGTGTATTCTAGTATGGCGACAGGCTATACTTACGGACTACGGATAGGTCGGTAGCCTCTTTGGCTATAGAAGCATGGAGCAGAACCAGCCGAATAATAGCAGCAGCACAACATCTGGGGTTTGCGTGGGTCCTTGTTAGTACATGTATAGAGCGACTCGGGGAAGGGGACGAGAGCTTACAGGGCACCTAGCACGTAGACGAGAATGAGATCCCACACCCTGTGGGGAGACATGGGTAGGAACCAAAGCATGGGGAGCGGAAACAGCAAGACGACGACATTTAATGCGATACTGGTGGCGGATTGCGCGAACTCCATTGCGACTTGATCGAATCTAAAGTGGCCCTTTCCAGTCCATGCTCTGCTGATCGGATCACCTTCTAAGAGAATCAGCTGCATTATGTTTGTTAGTTCATCTGGGATACGTATGCCGAATTTAAGAACAACTCACGAGGAAGAAGGTAATTCCCCAGCATCCAACTATGGTAATGGCAATGCATGTAGCGATTTGGAACTTGGGGATGGAAAATGTTCGTTTATAGAATAGCAAGATCGAGATCTTCACGGCAGATAGGCTAACTTGGAGGATGGCACTGCAGATGAAAACGCATTGGAAGGATCTTTGGATCCCCGTCGTCACACTGATTTTGTATTTCGAGATACCAGTGATACTGCCAAAAATCCAAATAGTAAGGCTCAAAGCAAAAGTAAGAAGCTTGTGGAACGTTAGCTATAAGTTTTATTCCATTAGGCTTGAGGATACATGCCCACCCTGCCAAGATCCACCAGTCATCGGCTGCTAATTTTAACCGTCCTATTCGGCGTGCTTGGAACCGGAGAATAATCGACATTAGAGACAGTATTGGAACTATGGTTGACACAATGACGAGGGCAACAGAGACGACCGGCGTCACATTGATGGACATTGCAGCGTCCATGGCTGGGGCCGTTGAAGAAAAGAAAGAGGGTCAGGGAGACAACATGTGGCCGAATGAGGGGATAAAAGAGTGATGAATTGAATCCAGTCTCTGTGGCTTACTTTTTAAGAGGGGGGCTGAGAACCCAGGCTGTAACGTTATGCTCTGACATCCCCAGGGTTCTTTTCACTAAGATTGTGCAGAATGGAGGGTTGGGGCCAATTTTAGCAAGAAAAGACTTGGCCCTTGAGGGGCAGCAGAAGAACTGCCCAAATGAAAAAGAAAATGGCCCCCAATATGACATGCATGATCAAGACATGGAAGAGAAGAAAGTCAGCTGTATTCCACGTGGCATTGGAAATGTTATTCGAGGACACTAAACGAGGCGTTTGCATGGAGCTAATGCAACAAGGTTTTGTCTGACACCCACGCTTACCAGACTACTGAGCAGCGGTGTGAAGAGTGCCTTGAGCCATAATACCAGAATCGTGTACATAATTGTGGCATTACTTTTACAGACTTTACCTTTCCCATGTCTTTCGCTCCGTGGTGACCAAATTGATCAAACGTTGCTCTATACTGGCGAAACTAGAGCGATGGAGAACCTGCAGTCTCCCCAGTTGATATCTTGTTGGTCATGGAATGCCGGTGGCTGCTTTACATGGATATCTGAGGTTTTAATGAAACCGAATTCGAGGGATTTCGGAGGATTCTGACCGCAGGTTTGAGGATCCCTCGATGGCCAGTTATGTGCTATCTAGATATTATCTGAAGGGCTTTAACTGACCCGAGAGTAACCTTTCTGCTTTCAAATTTACTTTTCTCCTAGAGCTGAATGCAATTTTCATCTGATTTTACCTGTGACAAACTTAAGGTCGGATAGCGTGTCGAAAGTCCTCCAGCATAAATCGCATATACTCGCATCCAGCCTCGTGCCTTACCTTTTTCGCTGTAAGGGATAACACTATAGCTTAACTTCCCATACTAACTCCGTAGTACTCGCTCTCGAATGCGTTACTGATTCCAACATGCTTCGAAAGCATGCAGTCCTTGCTAATGCAATTCCTTCGCCATGAGGAGGCACCGGTCAAGTATTAACATTGCTCTACAGGTTGATCTACTTGTGCCAATCTTACGAGCCACAGCCGGCCCTTCTCTACCCTATTTCTGGATTCCTCAGAGGAAATAATTTACTGTGCTGCAGGGAATTCATGGGTAACCCTAGACAGAATCGTCAACTCCCTATCCCATGTTTTTGCCATCAATGGTTAATTCGATTGTTTGAACAATAGCCTTAGAATTATAGCAATGATGGGCATGATGCTGCAAAAACGGCGGCAGAGTCTTGTAGAGTGAGCCTGGTTGATAGGAGATGGAGATATTGATATCGGACTCTTTTATGGTCCGACCGGGGTGTTAGCACAGCAGATTGGCCATCGACCGCAAGGCCTGCCTGCAGTCGCCTTTAGGACTGTAATGGCCCCAAGAGATTATATGACGCCGTGGGTATAGCACTTAATACAAGGGGGATATACCAAACGAGACCATAAAGTGATGTACCGCCCCATGATTTCATTGATCGACCCACAACCCTTTGTTAATGGATGTGATGGTTTAGAGTAGGTGCATAAGCACTAACAAAGGATTCCATCCCGAGGATATTGCGGCGCAGCAGCCGCCTAGGGCGTGCCCCCAAAAAGCAAGATCAATCAGGAATATATTAAGGAAACGCCAGTCTTTCTTCCTATTTCTATTATATCCACCAAGAAACTCCCGTCTCCCATTCCCTAAGGCATTATGACCAAGCTCAATACCAAGCCAATTACCGTTTGGCTGACCCGTAAGCCGATTTGGATTTATGCTTCATGCACAGTATTACTGATTAATTTGTCCTGGCAGCTTCTGGCCCCAATCCATGGAAGGTACGAGCGCTGATCGACAGCACGGTGGATGCTGAAAGAAGATCAACGGGGCGGATTTGCTGACTTCATCCTGGTGGATCTGCAGGTTGTCCTCATTCTTGAGGAACTCCAGGTTCCCTACGTGATTGAATCCTTCAGGTTTAACGATGTCAAGCTCAAGCCCTACACCGATATCTGTCCTAACGGTCGAGTCCCAGGTATGTATCACACTAATCTAGACCAGTCTCGAATCGTTGAATTCTTTGGAATGGACATGCTAAGCGGAACAAATAGCGATCGTCGATCCCAACACTAACCTAACCCTCTGGGAATCTGGTGCCATTATCCAGTATCTGGAAGAGGTCTACGACACGGACAAGAAGCTAACCTATGAGTCGCTCAACAAAAGGCAGCTGCTGAACCAGTACCTTCATTTCCAGATGAGCGGGCAAGGGCCCTACTTCGGCCAGGCTGGATGGTATGACAGCCCCTTTTACTCTCTGTTTCCTCCCTTTCCCCAACTACCCCCAACCCAACATTCCACGGTGAAAAGATCATTCATATTCTAAAATAATCAGGTTCAACGTCCTCCATCACGAAAGAATCCCCTCCGCCATAGAGCGCTACAACGACCAAGTAAAGCGCTTCCTGGAGGTGTTAAACACCTGTCTTGAAGGCAAAGCCTGGCTCGTGGGCGATAAATGCACTTTTGCAGATTTGTCCTTTGTGCCCTGGAACTGTCGCCTTGACATGCTGCTGCAGACACCCCCGGGCGAGGACCCACTGGCCAAATACCCCAATGTGCAGGCCTGGCATCACCGTATGGTGGATCGACCTTCATGGAAACGCTGCATGGAGGTTCGAGATAAGCTTATGGATGATCAGGGTTTAATGCCTAATGGGATGCCCAAGGGGATAAATAATATTCAGGAGTACGAGGCGGAGATTGCGCGGGAGGCTGCTGAGAAAGGGAAGGAGTAAATTGCAATAGGAGTGGTGATATATGTCAGTTTGTGAGATATACCCTACCAGCAAGTTTCGTTAAATCCGTACAAGATGAGAGGTCGAATAGATATTTGTTCTTAATTTGATGGATCTACATTATTTTTCGAAGAAAAGAATTAGCACAGAAAGTAGACCATGTGCCAATTCGCCTGATATTACATCTAGACACAATTAATTTAGCACTTTAAAATGTTTAGGCTTAGGGTTACGTCCGTGCCCCAAGTTTGGGGGCCAAGAAATGGCTCCATGGATATTCTCCAATGCCCATCGATCGGTCCATGTACGTACTAAAATCTGACCGACCGAGAAAGACCGAACTCCTCCTTTTCTTTGCATCGACAGGAGAAGCAACAAGACAAGGCCCGTGCCCAATGTCACTCGGGAATCTACGAAGAGGGAGAGGGAGTGAAAGGAACCGCTATTTAGAGTACTGCCTTTCTTTGCTGTGTTCCATGGAGTTTCCTGGCTTAGTTAGGGCTGTGGAGGATGAGGAGCAGTGGCTACCATTGTACGCGGGTTAAATCGAGTTATATACAAAAGTGGGTGGAGAGAGACTTCAGAAAGGCAGTTGATCGGTGATTCGTATTGTATTTATTGGTGCTTTTATTTGACGGTCTACGCATGTAAGATTCTTCAAAACGAGAACGAAAACGAAAACGAGAAGAAGGGAAGAAAAGACATGATGTAACGTTAGAGTGAGACACAATTTAGAATGATGACTGTATCGGCGGGTATCTACTCCTAGACTAATTAACATATGGGATAAGCAGCTAAGTATTAATGGAATAGACGAGTAAACTAATGCACAACTTGACCAGGCATCCATAGCTGCAGTGTGACTGGGGTTACTAGGTACTTCTCCGATGGGCTGATAATTGGGGGCCGTCTGCCTTGTCTCTGTGACATGGGTTTAGGAAACAGTAGAATGGCAGCTGAATTTAAAACTGGTATGTAAGGAACAGGCATCTCGTCTCATCTCAGCCGGTGATATCCGTGGAGAAGTGACATTGTTGGCTGGCATCCCTGCCCTATATCCTAAAATGACATCCGACTGAATGCTTGATTTCCCCCCCATTCTTACGATGTCCATAACTGTCACATTGCAGAGTACAACATGCTTCAACTACATGTATTGTATGTGTACTTTGCTGTGCTTTAACTGTTTAGTATTGAGCGTGTTTCAATCTAACAGCGCTACAGAGCTAGTTATAATCACTTTCAGCCTTCAAAGATACGGTTGATCCATCAACAAGATATTCAATTGTTTTTGCGAAGCAATAAAGGCTCTAGCCTCGAGTCACTAGCGATAGTCAAGATATAATACGCTAGACCATTTCTCATCTGGCAGCATCTGCTGGTGGAGCACTGGTAGCAGCCCTATGCCTTGCGGGGCCTCTACAACCTACTACGGATGATTTGCAAAACTCAGATCACTGGCTATAATTCAAACATCTATATCGGAAAACAAGAAATACTGCACCTCTTGTCCTGGCAGCAAAAAGAATTTCTTTGAAACATTGTGCAGGGCTAGCTTTGCCAGAATGGAGATTCTTCAATTGTAAGGTTAGACGAAGGGTGATAATATTATAAATGTTATGTCGCTAATAAAGTGGAAAGTTGACATGGTTATTCTTATATAGATCCAAACCGTCCAGGCACGGGACCCGAATTTACAACTGGGAGATCAAACATCCGACAGATTATTTAAAAAAAAAACACTTGCAATGAGTGAATGTTGATCCAGTTCTCAAAACTGCAGGAGCCAGTTTTTCAGAGCAACAATGCTCGGGGTGAGGACATTGGTGGTATAGTCATGGCGATCAAACTCGGAAAAGGCCTCCAAGGTACTCCAGGGACCTTGAGGTTGCGGCCGATAAGAGAGAATGACGCAGATGATAACTTCTTCTCCCTTTCCAAAATACATCCTCCCAATTATAACTTCGATTTTATTCAATATGTCTGCTATTATTGACCGGCTCCCATTGGAATTGCTTGAACTGGTTTGCGATGAACTAGATACGAGAGACTTGGCGTCGCTGGTTGGGACCTGCCGCGATACATACCACCGGACGATAAACCGCTTGGCGCAACGATATACGGAAATTCACTTGGACTTCTCGCAAGACAGCTTCAATCATATCCATGCGATTGCCAACAACAAGGTCATGCGACAGCAGGTCCATCGCCTAGTCGTGATGACGCCGGAGCCTTATCTCGGCCGAGACTTGCAATGGCAGCGAAGCGCAGCAGGCCACATACACAATCCGCTACAGATACCGGCCATTCAACGCTTTCGAGATGACCTCGTCGAAAGGCTTACGAATTGTCGTTCTTTTGTCATATCTCCCGTCAGAACCAAGTTCGTACCCGAAGAAGAGGACGTCAACGATAGTGAACACTTCAATCCCGACGATGCCGCTGGTATCTTGTTGGAAATAATTGCCGATGCGTCGCTACCCATGAAGCTATTCTGGTATGGCACTGGAGTTAATTATACATCAAATATCATGGATATCCGTCGATTACCAAAGAATCTCTTTACAAATCCCACTTTCAAGTCCGGGTGGGCGCAACTGGAAAATCTTCACCTGGACCACAAGCTTACGCCATACAATTATTCTTTCATTTTGAATATGATCCTCCATGCCCCTAATCTTCGCAAAATATACCTCAGTCTGGCACCACGAGATATGGCAATTGAGTTCTTCTCCCACCTTTCGCAATCTCCGTCTCTCCCTAGCTCACTGGAGAGGATTGCCTTGTGCTTCACGTCGGTACGAGCGGTTGACCTCATCACAATCCTCAGTCATTCTCGACAGACGCTTAAACGCCTCATTTTAGATGATATTGGGGGTCTATCATCGGACGGGTCCAAGCTGCATAATCAATTACAGGGTTGCTTCCCACGGCTGGAGACTATCGAATTCAACAAATGCCAATGACATTGGACAATGTATTCTTTTAGCGATGATTCAATATACCATACTTTTTGTTCTTTGATGTGTGTGTAGGTAGTTGATCAGAAGAACGCCCCGTTATATCACCATTTCCTATGCGGAAACTATGATCAACGTGTAATATATATTCGGTAATTTCACGACTTGAACTCAACGCTACCAAATTACCGACTTCATCGTCTTCACCTTCGCTCTAAACCATTCAGTATTGCATGACCACTTTTATTCGACGAATACCTACTACCTTTCATAAGAGACAACGAAAATTAGAAGCCCAAAGACGGTTCATTATTGGAGTCTATGACATTTGGGAAGCTCCGATAAGATAAGGGAAATTGGTTGTATTCGAAGTAGTGGGGCCCGGCAAACGGTGGGGGCGAAGCCCAGTCAACTTCATATAAGACTCTGGACCGCCCCAACCACGTTAAACAGTTCCTATAGCCCCTCTCTGTTGATTTCTCTCAGCGGTGCCTCGATTTGAACTGTATAACCATGGCCGAAAGCTCTTCTGTGGCTCAGCCACCTCTGAGAATCGGTACCCGACGGTCAAAGTTGGCTATTGTCCAAGCCGAGGGTATCCGTGATAGCCTGCAGAAAACTGCACCGAACCGGTCCTATGAGATTGAAACACTACACACCCTGGGTGATAAAGACAAGTCTACAGCCCTTTACAACTTCGGCGCAAAGAGTCTGTGGACCAGTGAGTTGGAGGAGAAGCTGACCTCTGGCCAATTGGACGTCATCGTGCACTGTCTTAAAGGTAAATCCGCTACTGTGCCCCCACTCAATGCCGATGAGCAATCTTATAACCATTGATTAGATATGCCAACCACGCTGCCCGAGTCGTGCGATCTCGCGGCAATTACTCTCCGCGATGATCCACGTGATGCGCTAGTTATCAAGGCCGGTCTGCCTTACACTAGCTTGCAGACACTCCCTGAAGGCGCAGTAGTTGGCACTTCGTCGGTGCGGCGCTCGGCGCAACTTCTCCGCCTCTACCCCCATCTGCGCTTTGCCAACCTGCGTGGCAATGTTGAGACCCGCTTGGCCAAAGTTGATAATCCAGAGAGTGAGTATACCTGCATGATAATGTCTGCCGCTGGCCTTGAGCGCATTGGCCTCAAGCATCGCATCAACCAATACATAGGCTCTAAGGACGGTGGCATTCTGCATGCAGTCGGCCAGGGAGCACTTGGCTTGGAAACTCGCAAGGGAGACAGCAGTACCCAAGAGTTGCTTAATAAGCTGGTTGATGAAAAGTCGACTCTCGCCTGTCTCGCGGAGCGGGCCCTTCTACGGACCCTTGAAGGTGGCTGTAGTGTCCCAATTGGCGTTGAGACGGAGTGGGTCGATCAATCGGAATATTTCCTGAGAATGCGCGCTATTGTGGTCAGTCTTGACGGGACCCAAAGCGTTCAAGACACTATTGATGCAACAGTGCGGACCAAGGATGAAGCGACAGTGTTTGGGAAAGAGCTGGCTACAAGACTTGTGACAGCGGGCGCAGATGCGATTCTGAAAGATATCAACACCAACCGACCGCTCAAGGACTGATGATTAGCGTTGTTGCTATGTAGTTTTGTATGAAAATACCCTCCACTCTGGGCATTCAGAAAATAAACGGCTTCGTTCACCTTCGATCTCCGTGACTTGGCCTGTGCTTGCCGTTCTACGGACTTGGAGCGGCTTTGTTTAGCGGTGGTATTCCACCTGGTATTAGGGTCACTCTATGGCTGCTATATTTTAAATAGCGGCTATTGTCCACTTCATTCCACTGCCAGGGTCATAATTTCGTCGGATAGTGGGTCGTGCAGCGATTCAGATGCAGGGACCAGAAAAGCACGTGACACGGACGAGGTTCCGGAAGACCGAATGTGAACTGCGATTCACCGGTAGTTACTTGAGTCCTGGCTGTTGTCGCATAAGCTAAATACCATGGAGCATGTTCATTTTGCCTAGCGGTGTTGCTGAGGACTACTCGATCTTCTAAAAACCGACAACAATGCAGATTCGGCTTTTTAAGGGACGACGGACCGAGCCGGTAGGGAGACATGAATGGAATTGTTCCACGAGGGTAGCGAAGTCTCATCAACTAACTCGTGCTACAAATTTTAGATGCAGTGCAGAACCATGAAACCCGATTCGCTAGTCGGAACGCCACATATGTGAAGCTCAAAAGAATCCAAAGGGTCTCGAATCAACGGTCAGAATACTCCGAATTGGGCTCTGCCCTAAGTGTCTGGTCGTGGTAGGGTCTCGGTTAATACGAAGAATGACCCACGCTGGCCCACACCCTCACCGTCCATCGTTACCCTTATTGGATGGAATAATTCCGGATATTACAGGAGATCCTCACTATCTTGAGATAGTCCTGCGACCGCTGGATCCCCTTTTTCTCCTGAATTTAAGCACGTTGGGCTTGGGAAACCACCTCGTGCTGAGTAGCGCTTAAGGAAATACCAGAATTTGGTCGACTAAAGAATAGTTTTAATGGTAGTGGCCCTCTGAAGAAGGACTGATAACAATGCAAGTCTTCAAGTCGATACCCTCCAAGCAAGGCATTTTATGTAATTCCAATGCATGGACCACCACACCCTGATGGCTAGTTCGACCGGCGCCGGTTCTAACCAAGGCACTAAGTCGCATGAATCAAAAGACCAACAGGTCGCTCCTATTCTGCGTCCATAATTGGCCCCATCGTCGCAGGCCTTTATATTTCGCCGACTCCCCTCAGCCCAACGGATGTTGAGAGATTCAGGATGACCGTCCCTCGGCCAAATCCCGGGGGGTTTGAGGCTACAAGATTATGTCTGACCTCCTGTTGTCACATTTGATTTGAATTTCCGACAAGTGCCGCGTCCGATATTCAGGGGCAGCCATCCCCCCGCTATGATTTCGCTGCTACAGTCCCCGGTGCGGCGGTACGGCCTTCTGGCTGTCACGGCTATCATCCTCCTTGGCACATTATATCGTCTCTATTTCCACTCCAACCCCCTCCCACAAGTTATCCGACCAAGCGGTAGCAGCCCGGATAATAGCAATCCCAAGGGAAAAGAAAAGGAAACGGGACGATACGGCCATGACGACCCAGAAGCTGTTCCGCACCCGATCGACGGTTTAATCCGCAACGCAGAGCAAGAATGGGACCGCCTCCTCACGAAAAAGGTATACAACCTCACCGACGCAGCAGCGCAATACCGACAGCGCCGCGGTCGCCACCCACCCCCAGGGTTCGACAAGTGGGTAGACCTCGCACAGCAAAAAGACGCGATTCTCATCGAAGACCTTTTCGACCAGCTCTACGATGACCTTAGTCCATACTGGGCCCTGGAGCCCAAGGTCATGCGGACACAGGCATCTGGTTGGGAGCCGCGTATCATGGTGCGTAACCACACACTCAGCTCCGCTGGCCACACAGGCGTGAACTGGCTAGAAGTCTGGATGGATCTCGTGTCCACCATCGCCGACTTTCTCCCGGACATGGATATCCCATTAAACGGCATGGATGAACCCCGCATCATCATCCCCTGGGAAACGCTCTCCGAGTACCGCGAGAAGGACCGTGCAAGCCAGAAACTGCTTGACCCTGCCACCGCCGTTGACCAGTACATGGCCCTGCCCGCCTACGACGAGGCGCATCCGAACGAACCCTTTAAACCGCCGTTCGACGGCCCCGACAGACCCTTCTGGGAGATCATGCGCGACGCCTGTCCCCCAGAAAGCCCGGGGCGAAATAGCAACATCCCACACATGGACTTCGCGAACCCGCCACCCGAGTTCTTCAATTATCGCAACTTTTCCAAGACAGGGTATATCGAGGACTTTGAGCGATCCAAGGACCCGTGTTGGCGCGCAGAGCTGCAAGCCCTTCACGGCAGTTTTATCGAGCCGACATCCACATCCACCACGCACGAACTCGTCCCTCTCTTCGGTGGCTCGAAGCTAACAGTCAACAACGAGATCCTCATCCCACCAGCCGTATACTGGGACGACGACCCACGATACTCAGGCGGATGGAAGAACCAAGGCGGCTCCTGGTCTGACAAAAAGGACATCGTGTACTGGCGCGGAATCGCCAGCGGCGGACGCAATCGTGTCGACACATGGACAGGCTACCAGCGCCACCGACTCGTCTCCATGCTCAACGGGACAGAAGTATCCTTGACAAACGGGTCCAAATCCGCCGGTATCAACTTCCGTCAACCGGACTACCAGTACTACAATATCTGGGCCGGCTTAGATGGTACCTTACCTGACTATCTAAACGAACACTGCGACCTCGGCTTCCTGGACCTATGCTGTTTTCCCCGCGAAGACGGCAAGCACTGTTCATACACCGACCCACATTACAAGATCGTGGAAGGCATGCCCATGAAGAAAATGTACCAGTTCAAGTATCTGCCCGACATCGACGGGAACTCGTTCAGTGGGCGTTATCGCGCGTTCTTGTTGTCGACTTCTTTGCCTATCAAGGCGACTGTATATAAGGAGTGGCATGATTCGAGGCTCATTCCGTGGGCACATTTTGTGCCTATGGATTCATTGTATATGGATATCTATGGCATTATTCAGTATTTTATTGGGTATAAGGGACGGAATGGACATGATGGACAGGCGGAGAAGATTGCACTGAATGGAAAGAGCTGGGCCGAAAAGGTGCTCAGACAGGAGGATATGCAGCTTTATGTGTATCGCTTGCTCTTGGAGTATGCCCGGTTGTGTGATGACAGGAGAGATAGTTTGGCGTTTGTGGGTGATTTATTATGAACAGATCATGATGGAAAGTTCACTTTGTAAAATAAAGCAATATAATGCAAGAAATTGTTAGCAAGACCAACCCACCATACCACTTGCTAGAAAACTCAGAAGAAAAAAGGAAAAGGCAGAAACAACGAAAAAAAAAGCCGCGCAACCCCCCCTAGTCTATGAGATGTCAGTGAAGTCTTGGTGACCGCCATGTCACTGTCAGCAAATTCTCACCGTTCATCACCAGGTCATCCTCCAGCACATCCTCCTCGTCCTCTTGCTGGTCCTGTGGCTGGGGCTCGGGCTGGGGTTGGGCCCGGGGCTGGGTGTTTTGGTGAAGATGGTTCTGTTTTCGATATCCAAATTAGTCACAATATATTCAATGCCGAAGACTACTAAAAACCCCAATGTTCCGCCCCTGTAGAATTGTTAACTAGCTGTATAATGTATGGGAGCTCATAACATACCAAGGCCATGTGCCCGGCCATCAGCGGGCAATTGCGGTAGTTGTGCCCCCTTTCGCCACTGTAGTGGCACTTGTTCCTCGTTCTCTGCTTGATTGTTATATGCGTAAATCGAACAACGCATATCTAATACGCCGAGTCAAAACCAGCTTCTTGATGGCCCCGCGATGGCCACCACGACCACCCCTGCCTCCTCCCTGCGCCTGTACGTTTCTATTTGCGTCCATTTTTTGTTCAAAATCTGTACGAGTAATATAAAAATGAAGGTTGGTAACTACAACAACTCCCAAGGGCCGTCATCTTAAGATCGACAGCAGGGTGCTGTATAGCCCATGCAACAACCTGTGCTTGTGTAGCACCTGTGTTACTGTGGGTTATTGTTACCCAGCTCCTGACAGGCTTGGATATGATTCTCGCGCTGTTGTTGTTGCGCTGTTGTTACTGATTATCCATCCATTTCTGATGATCCATAGGCTGTGTAGCACCTGCGTATCAGCCGTCGGCGCATGCCTATTTCCTCGTGTGCAGTTCGGTGCTGCAACTACCGTAAATATCTTAAGTCTTGCAGTCCTCCGTCAGTGATGGCGACATACTGCCGCAATACCTGCGTCTTGCCAGATTTTGCAGTCCCAGAGTTCGCAAACAGACGAACCCTGTTCGAACGCTACATCTGGCGATGATAGGGATCAAATGAGACGACGGCCTATAGAAATGGCACGAGAGAGCTGTTCGCTCTAGTCCCGTCATGTGTGATCAGTGGATTCTGGGTGCTTTTGGAATCCTGCAGCACTTCCCATTGTTGGGTTAAAGTTGTGGGAAATGCCATAAGGCTATTCCGCCGACCGATTCCGACAACAGCAATGTGGTTCTGGTTGTCTTGCTCACTAGCTAAAAGAGCCTGAGGCGCTGTGAGATTCAATCCTATGTTGGTAATATTGAATTGGGTAAAGGACTCAGCAGGAGGACAGATTGTCCGGAAGAAAAGGAGCTGCCCCTGAGTAATTTAGGAGCCAGAATGTAAGTTCTAGCAGCTGAGTAGAGTCTTATCTCTCATCTCAGCTTGGGTTGCTGCAGCTTTCCAAGAACTGGAGTTCTAAAGAAAGGTTTTTGGGGGATTGTGGGTTATGTCTAGGAGTAAGAATCTACTAAAGCTTGGTTGGTAGTAATAGTATAACCTACACTAGCTCTGGACCGAGGTGTGAATAGGTAGAGAGGGAAGGGCATGGGTCATAATTCGTTTGTTGTAAAGAAGCCCATGAATTCAACAAGGTGTGAATATATTCAAGAATGGCGCTGGATATGCAATAGCAGCAGTATTCCCCAGATTCATTCAACTATATGCGCCACCATTCCCATGATTAGAGAATATTGCACGTCTGCTATGCGGTCTATGTTGTGCAAAACGTGAAGCAGGAGGTAGCTCTTGGGTGTATAGTATGAGGGTATCACAAATTACAGTGCGTACAACGTATTAAGATCCATTAATATATTCTATTTCTACAGTCGATCGGTACCATCACTGTCGTTTAAAGTAAGGAACTGTGTAAGTTGTTTTTGGTTATACAGTATTAGAGATAAGATCATATTAGAGATTGCAACATTGACAGTCGAGTAATTGACTTTCTACCTCACAGCATACAAAGGGTGCTGGATACAACGCTAAACGAGCTCCCTTGTCACTGACTGCCCATGTCATACAGCTGTACACAGCCAACCGTAGGAAGCTTCACTATGCTAGCTAAATGAGATGACGAGGAATGACGTGGTGAAGTACGGGAGTAAGGGTAAGGTCCGATGGTACACCAGTTGAGGACATCTTATTCCCTATTACTTCACCAACACGTACTACTGATAGTAGACATATGACCAGGATTATAGCCAATCTTTATACTCCCCCCTCAACCTCTCCTAGTTTTATCACCAAGCTGCTTTAAGGTCTCTATTTTCTGTCTTCTCTAATGACCATGTGCACCAATAATGGGGCGTCTCGGAGGGTCGAGCTCCTGTCCGAAAGACTAATCGTGAAGCAGCCAGATGCTCTCCTGAGGGGCAATGAAGTCAACGATACTGTTTTAGAGGACTTCAAAGTTCGACGTGTTACATTTGACCCCGAAAGCTCAGATCAAGGAGCGTTGGCTTTTTTTACACCTATGCCCCTTGAAGTTCTGCGAAAGTACCCAGTTCGTCCAGATCTCCTTCTCCCCGAAGAGCTGCCAAATCTCGACTTCAGAGATTATGACCCGCCGGCAGACGCACAAGCCGATGACAACGAGTACTGGAATACAGGCCTATGCACAGAGATGCTAGCTGAGTATTTCAAAAGCTACATTCTGGGAGGGTTTCCGAGACGGTTGCCCCCAAATACATGTAGCCTAGCTGATATGCGCCAGCTAAACTGGATAAGGTGAGTAGACTTACGCCTTTGGTACTTCAAATAAAAATACTCACTGACTCTGATATATAGTGTGCCTCATCCGTTCCTTCTAGGGGCTGGCCTTGACTGCTACTATCCGCGCAGTCGTAATTCCTGGTCAGCGGGTCCGATAATCGAGCCAAAATCATCTGGAGACCACGTATATTCGCATACTACGCTCGTAGTGACCCAGGACTGCGAAGGGAGCAATGATTCGATGCTATTCGGCGAGTTGGCACCAATCATATGTTCCATGTATAACAGGGCCCGCCAACCCCAGGTACCCAACGAAGATCAGGAGTCTATGTTCGATGCCCCGGGAAAGATCGCCCAGTACGACCTACAATTTCCCGAAGGTTCACTTCCCAGTGATGCTTATATCTTTCGTCGGCCCACAGCATGGTCGGATATTCTGCGGTTATATGAATGGGGGAGAGCTTATTATTCATCAGTCAAAACTGCACAGTTTCGAACGCAAGGAGAGTGCACCATTCGATCTTTTCGCTAGCTTTGCCTTAAGTCAACCAGCACATAGTACTACGTGAGACTGGTGGTTGCGAACGTTTCTTTGATTTGCTGCGCGGTTTTACATTATTTAATTTTTTGTTTCCAGGTTTCGAATGTTTGTTGTTGTATTTGAATTTGATTGAAACTGCGTATAGGTGGTGGGCCTATGCAATTATGCGGAAAGATTAGGATCCTCAGAATATGTAAGTAGTGATGCTCTCTTAATATAAGTTTAGGATCGTCATCGGGGGACAGGGCATCTGCCTACCGCCTGCCTTCGGCGGCCCGCCAGTCTAACTGCTAACTCTAGCTACTGTAACCCCTAAGTTAGGCAGTTGTACTCCTAAGCTGAGGCACAAGCACCCCTAAATTTGGACACCCGTAGCATATTATTGGATTTACTAGTCTAAGTTTTCCTAGGATTAATGAATAACTAGTATTTCATAGCCTAAATTGAGTATCTTAACTCCCCTTATACTAAACACCTCACATAAAAAGTACGCGTTTTAGTATATAAAGTCCGAAATCGCTATATGCTGAGGCTGAATTCTGGCAGTCGAAGCTCTATTCTGACATAAGCCCTATGCCTGATTAGGTTAGTTGCCCCCCGATGACGCTCCAAAGTCTGTACCAGCCTCTCAATCTAAGCTGTATTAGGCTACGGCTATTGTCTGTGCTAACCGCCTTTGGTTAACCACGTACGAGCGGCTATGAAGACGCATTGCCTCAGCCCTAGGAGTCCATTTTTCTTTAGCTTCGCATTGGCTACATCGTTTGACATGTCGAAAATAGATCCAAGGTCCAGATATACTTCTGCCTGGTCCAAAATGGCCCCAAAACATCGAACCAAGTATAATTTAATTGCCGCGGCGGCGGTGCAGTCCATCCAACATATAAATTATGGCCCTTCACCCAGTCTCACCCCCAAACCGAATCAGATCTTCAAGACGAAGTACTCCTGAACAATGGCAAATCTTATATTCAGTCTTTTCTTTTGCAGCGCTGTTACCCTTGCGAGCTCTCCATTCCCACCCGAGCCACAAGGACTTAGAACTCTTCCTTCGTCCCATGTTGATGGTGCATCCATATCATACAAGAAAGTAGGTACAATCCAAGATTGCGCCCTTGATATTTCTAACGAAATAAGACACAAATCTGCTCAACTCCGCACCTCGATACCTACAGCGGCTATGTCCATCTTCCACCCCGTGCAGACGATGCGCATCCCCACCCAAGCAACCTGTTCTTCTACTACGCCAAATCGGCTGAGAAACGTACAACTCCGTTGACAATCTACCTCGGTGGTGGTCCTGGAGCAAGCTCCATGTCCTCCATGGCCACTGAAGTAGGACCTTGCTCCGTGAACTCAGATTCGAATAGTACATCGCCGAATCCCTGGTCCTGGACACGCGAATCGGACATCCTCTTCATCGATCAGCCGGTTCAAACTGGATTTTCATATGATGTACTTACAAATGCCACAATTGACTATTCCACAAGCACCATCACTCCAACAGACTTCGATGATGGAGTCCCGGTAGCGAACCATACGTTCGGAGTTGGGGTGTTCGGGTCTCAGGACCTAAACGGAACGGCGAATTCGACGACGAATGGAGCGAGGGTGTTGTGGGACTTTATGCAGGTCTGGATTAATGAGTGAGTGTTTTCTTTCTTTCTCGAATTTATCTTCTTGTTCTATGCTGATTGTCAGATTCCCGGAGTATGAATCACCGGATAAGAAAATACATATTTGGTCGGAATCCGTAAGTACATTATTCCCTCGGTTGTGCTTGTCTGCTAAAGAATACTCTCAAGTTCGGTGGACGATACGGCCCAACCTACGCCGCATATTTCCTGGATCAAAATGAGAAGATCCGTAACAACGAAGTGACCGAGATCTCATCTCCTTCTCCAATCACCATCGACACACTAAGCATCCACAACGGCTGCAGCGACATCACGACGCAGGGTGCATTCTACCCCGAATACGCATACAACAACACCTACGGCGTACAGGCCATCACTGAGACACAATACGAAGAAGCCAAATATAATTGGACCAAGCCCGGCGGGTGTCTAGATATGGCCGTTCAATGTCAGGAACTCGTCCAGAAGCTGGACCCGTATAATTTCGGAAACAATGCGGAAGTCAATGATGTGTGTTTCGCTGCAGATGAATACTGCTACGAGAATGTGTTGGCAGTTTATGCCTTGTCAGGGGTGAGTTCTTCAATATGGTCAGATGAGCGTGTGTTGACTGTTGTAGCGCGATATCCATGATCTGGCCGAGGTTCCTACTACGACTGTGCCGCTGCCCTACTCGGATGGCTTTTTTAATAGGGCGTGGGTGCAGAATGCCTTGGGAGTTCCGGTGAACTATACTATGAATTCGTATACTATTTATAATGGTGCGATCCCTCTGATGGAAAAATTATTTGCTGAAGATAGGTATTGATGATACTAGCGTTTTGGAGTACCGGAAATGCACTCATTACGCGTGGCAATGCAATGGACCACTTTTCATCGATTATGGAACGGGGTGTGAAAGTTAATCTTATCTATGGGGATCGGGATTATCTCTGCAATTGTATGTCATTCACCCGTTTAACCAGAACGCCCACTTACAGTAACAATAGGGATGGGCGGCGAGAACGTCAGCTTATCCATCAAGCACGACCAGTCTGCGGAGTTCAGCTCCAGTGGGTATGCTGATCTTATTACGAATAAAACGTACGTGGGTGGTGTTGTTCGTCAGCATGGAAACCTTTCGTTTACGAGGGTGTTTGATGCAGGTCATACTGGTAAGTCTTGATAAAAAACGTGTTGATCCAGGTATACTGACTTTACAGTTCCGGCCTTCCAACCTGAGACCATGTTCCGCGTTTTCTCTCGGATCATGAACTCGAAGGATATTGCAACAGGGAATGTTACCTTAACAGAGAAACGCAGGGAGACCTACCGCACCCAGGGTCCACATTCAACCTTTGACAGAAAGAACAAGCTCCCCTCCCCAGCGACCCCGCTCTGCTACACACTGGACATGCCTACGACATGTACAGACAACCAGCAGGCGGCGCTGTTGAATGGCACGGCCATTGTGGAAGACTTTGTAGTGAAGTGGCCTGTCTCCTAGATGGATGGAGCCAGTGGATGGGTGTGGCTGAGGCTGGTATACATCTGAGCTAGCTAGACATAATCATTATAGTTGTATAGACTAGAGGCACATAGAATCATCATTCAAACTCTATACTGACCCCATTATCATCGTCCAAGACAGCAGTCACATTTCTAACTCTCCGTCCAAGTGACTTCGGCCAAATATCCCGAGACCCCTCAAACTCCATGACCCGCCTAGCAGCCATTGCAGCCAATGTAGAATCCCATAGAATCTCCCTCCGTTCACAGCTCTCTAGTAGCCAGATGGCCCTACGACGAATGCTCATATCTCGACAGCGCACGCCAACAATATACAACGGGGAGACAATGCCAAGATCGAAAGAAAACGCCCGTTTTTGTGAAAGTTGCCTATACAGAACTTAGTTTACCCAAACTGGCCAATTAGCACGTATGAATATGACAAACCTTGTGCGCAATAGATAACTCTCCACAAGCGAAACAATCGTCTCAAACCCCGGCCGAAACTGGTCCCACGCATCCTCTGAACCATCTGGTGGGACAGCAACATACATCTTCCCAATGATATACCAAATGCGCATAATGTCCGGATCCTGACCGCCTACATACGACGTCCCATATCGACGACTTAGCCCTGGCGAGGATATGGTCTCCACAAACCTACCATGCCACTCCTTTAAGTATCTCGACGTCCGTCTCCGATCAACTGGACGAACAGACGGCGAGTGACCCTCCATAATCAATGCCATATCCAGCCGATCATGGAAGATAGAATTCAGCACACCATGCAAGGACTGTACCACATACTCGCCATTGGGTCCGAGAGCAACTCTCTCCAAGATAGACGAACCTCGCTCACCATCCCGCTTCAACGTCCGAGACAACGATGTACCCAGTAACCCAACCAACTGATTATCCAACCTTATAAACATTGATATCATCGTATCACGCGACACAACATCCCAGGCTAGCTCCTCTCCACACTGCAGCAGTATATCCAAGCCAGATTTAATATGAACAACCGCCGCCCTTCGACAGCCCCTGATACACTCAAAGCAAGCAAAAAGCAAACAACAAACGAGACTCAGGTCCTTCGCACCATTCCCAAGCCAAACCCTCACCTTTTCCAAGGCCCGTCCATACTGCCGCATGGCGAACTGACCCTGCGGACTCAGAAGAGAAGGATCATCACCACACTCGTAGATCTGCTGCAGAGCTCCGAACGAGATAATCGCGCGTGCAAGCCCCTCGTCGCTATGTGCAGCGCGTAATACCGGATCAGTGAAGTCAATTGGAAAGCGATATCTCGTTTGGTGGAGGAAGAAGTCAAATGATTGTCTTTCCTCGTCGGATGTCAAGAAAGGCGATCTAGATTCTGGTGCGCGGTAGACCACCATTCGTAGTTTAGGCGACGAATTCCTTTTCGGGACGACCGCGTAGCTACATGCATGCCCTGCTGAGGTACATTTCTGACAAGTTGGCTTTGTTTCGTCGCATTTTATACGTCGTTTTCTGGTTGTGTTGTTGGTACATCTTTAATTGTTGATGGTTAGGGTTATGTACTTGCAGGTTATGCAGCCTGTGTTTACTTTGCTGCCGCAGATTCGGGGCGCTTTTCTGGGGTTGGGCATTTTAGATGAGGATATTGTATTTGGGATGGATGATTAGGCTGACACATTCGTGGGATGTGCTTCTGATGACTGCTTATTTCGCCCCCAATTGAGATTCGATGCCTTAATTTATTCACTGCCTCAGGCCGCTGACAGAGTGAGTATCTCAAGATAGACGTTCGCCATTAGCAAGATGTACATAGTGGTATTAATCAGTCATAAAGTCCCCGCGCATGAACCCCATGGTATTTCCTGTCCCAATACAGATATCAGTCCATCGCTGAATAAAAAGAACAACCGCCCAAACCAAGGAATGAACCAGATTGGATATATCAAACCCTCTCCTCAACCGTCGTATGAAACTCTCTCTGTACCGCAATCCCATCTCTAGGAATAGGTCCCATCTCAAACCCGTCAGCCTTCATCTCAGGACTCATACCTTGTACATGCGTCTGCATCTCGGTAGAGTCACTCTCATTCGGCATCTGAATCCATCTTTCACTATCAGTGCTGCGTCGGTTTTGGCGGCCGTGAGATTTAGACCCGTACGCCCTGGAATCGTACGCGTATTGAAGATTCGAGCCCTTGCTTTTCTGGCCCGAGACGCTGCTGCTGATTTTCTGTGCAGCGGTTTTGAATAATCGGTAGATTATCGGGAGGTTGGCGCAGAGGACGCCGCCGAGGGATTCGAAGGCGGAGAGGATTCCTAGAGGTACACCTTCCCCTATTTTTCTGTTAGTGTTGGGGCCCATATGGGCTTGGGGAATCGGGCTAACAGGTAATGTCTGCAGAGCCTTGGGCGACGACGTAAGCTAGGCGGGCGGCGCTTATGCCGCAGGTTCTGTTGAATATTTGTCAGTTCTTGTACGTCGGGGTCCGCGCATCAAGATTGAGGGAGATTGTCGTACATGAATCCAATGGAAAAGATTGTGATTAGAGCGATCTTCTTCTTTCGCGTTGTGCGGACTCTTACGATGACCGGGATAGGAAGAGCGAAAAGCACGAGGTCAGTGACCATGTTGGAGGAGTTGACGAAGTATGTCAGGGCTGTGGAGTTGAAGCATTCACCCTTGACGGTGCGATCCCAGAATGCGTTCAGTGGGCGACATAATGCGCCCATGAATGCTTCGATAATGGTTATCCATATCAGGACAAATATTGAACACCCGATCACTGTCTTGCTGAACCAGGGGATAGGGAAAATGCGGTAGTATAGGACGAGGATGCCGAGTTTGGTTGCGGCAAGGAAGAGGTTGTAAAGGTGACTGGCGATGTACTCTCCCTGCGTCTGTTGTCAGCGAGGCTGAGGTCTGGAGGATCATCAGGTGCTTTGACCTTCAGGAAGATCTCCAGGTCTTTGAGGTCGATAGTTGCGGTGTGACGACCGAATCCATGGCCCACACCTGTTGGGATCAGCAGGAACTAAAAATAATAATGTACAGACACTGGCCTATTCGACGTACCGCAGGCCAAAATCGTGACCGAGTATGCTACTTCGAGGGCCTGATATAAGATCAGCAATCATTGTTATATGCATAGACCCAGTTCGTGTGTGGCGAGACAGACACTTGCCAGGATGATTAGGTGGTCATCTAAATGAAGGCCCTCGTTCGACATTTTAGCAAATAGTCGCAGCACCGTGCTCGCAACTAACAGGACCGTCGGAACCGTGTATCCTACAATCACCAATGTCTCTCTCGACGGCGTTCCGTCCCAGGTCGCCATATTGGGGTATGTTCCTGGCACGCACGCTGATCCGGTAGGATATCACCTTTCCGTTTCGGACACGACAGCATCAGAGTTGCTTAGACGGCAACTGGCGCTTGACCATAAGGACTAGGAAAAGGGGCTCCATGCGGACTTTAACGGACTGTGTCCGTTTCTAGTACCATTAATATGAATTTACATGGTTGCTAGCTCTCATCGTATTGCCCCAGGGGCAGGCAGGATCCTTCAGGTCAGGCAAGAAAATGCATAAAATGCTGCCCTGTTGATTCCTAATTGTCAGCATAATCCATAAATCCAGTCCCAAGGCGGGTCTATTTGCCCGGACTAATAGAATCCCACGATGGCGACATGGGCCGAAAGCGTGGCATGAAATGAAACTAAAATAACAGGCCTTGCGAGACATAATAACCACATGTTACGGTCGCCTATATAAAACACGGCTTAAGCGTGATGGCTGAGACAAGCTCGTTGACGGACTGTGACTATGGCTCTAGTGTCCGTAATAGCGACCCAGGGTGGACCTTCACTTCAATCAGTGACTATCCATCGTATCCAATAATCATAACCACGGATGGCTGATCTTTCTCGGCATAGAATACGAGTGGTGATGTTCCATGTCAGTTCGGTTTCTCTCCCCACTTGCCATCGATCCCCCCGTATTCTCATATCACGCAGGAGGCCAAGACCCTAAATCCTGCGTTTTACCTTCGCCACTCCTTCCTCCTCGTTATTTGGGTCGACCCTCCACTTCCACGGTTCCTGAGGGATTGCACTGTGAGAACCCGCATTTTCTTGCATTGAAGGCACAACAACATCATGTTCATGACTTGGTCCATGAAGCCAGAACCGGCCTCTCCACGATCTGACTCGTCGAGTACTTCGTTCCTGAAAGAGCCAAGACGTAGAGTCCGAACGCGCAATGGCTGCAATACCTGCCGAAGGAGGCGAGTGAAATGCGACGGTAGGTGCAAGTCCGATATACCATTTTTGCTCCGGCTCGCTCTCCGAGATTCCAAGTTCAGTCTAGAGCTTTCTTATCCACCCAATACAAGGTAAAAGGGCAGAGGCTTATCCACTACTGATTTAGAGAGTCGTCCCATCTGCACACGCTGCCAGCGATCAAAGAACTCCTGTAGCTACGAACTTCAGTTGCAATGGGAGGACGAGATGCGGACGGCTGGGAAGTGTCATGGGCGAACAGGCGTTCAATCGAGGAGACATTCCTTGCAGCGCCCACCGGCAAGCGACGGAGAATTCCAACGGTTGACACGGGCCAGACGCAAGGACATGACCCATCGGCAACACGACGCTGGTTCCGTGGCGATCCGCTCTCCACCCGATACCCATAGCTCACCACCGGCCGGCCGAGTCACCTATTACACCCACTACGAGAAATGGAAAAGGGTGACGACTATTTCGCGTCCGGTACCCCTTTTACCATGGAGTATCGGTATGCCAGACGTGGACGATGTATGCTTGTCGTTTTACAGTTCCGTGATGTGCGCTGTCGGCGTGACCGTCGATGATGAGCGCTTCAACCCACTTCGAAGCACGGTTATGCGTCTCGTGTTTCGGACTGAGACAGCTTATTATGCCGTTCTTATGGCCAGTGCACATTATCTGCGCTCGGTTGAGAGTAGGTTTGAATTGATGGAGATCCAAATCCGCTCGGAGGTCCTGAGGGGCTTGCGGCGAGCCTTGATGAAAGACAATTTGGATTGGGAGGATTTGTTAGTGCCGACGATCTTTCTCTGCTCTTCCGCGGTATGTGAGGTCTCCACTGTAAATTACCTTGACTAGCGGTCATGAGATTCAAGGTTTGGCATGAAGGTGATCACTAATCATGCACTTAGATTTCTAATAGCTGCGACGGCTCCTGGGTAAAGCATCTCGCCTGTTTTCAGTTGATCGTCAAGGAGATGGCCTATGGCCACAGGAAAGCTCCTCCTGTGCCACAATTCTTCATCAGCTACTTCTCTGCGCATCTCGTGCTGGCTAAATCGGTGTTCTCGATTGACGATGTCCTGCCTGTGGGTAAAATACCAACCAACTCTACTAACCATAGCTCCTTGGTCAACTCGACGAACACTGAAAAGGTATCATGGACCTCCACCAAGGATCTCGCCAAGGTGATGCCAGCCGACACACTCCATGAGATTGACATGTGGAACGGCCACAGCGGCCACATGTTACTGATCATTAACGAAATCCTGAGTCTCAAGCACGATGCCCAAGCACTCCGCCATCAATCCTCGGACCTGTCCACTCCCCAACTAGCAGTGCAAGAGAAACATGCAGCGATTGCGGATAAGATTACAACCTTGGAAGCAAGTCTAGCGACAACGACCCAGATAATCCCGGTCTCCTTATATAAAGACCGCACCTCTGCCGAGTCGAGACATGGATTTCGTTTACTGAAAAGCACAAGCGAGGCCTATCGTCTGGCGGCCTATCTCCTCCTATCAGAGGCAGTTAGTCCTCGCTTCCTCGGGTATACCCCAGCCAGCACCCAGAGCATCGAACAGCTGAGGGATTCAGCCCAGAGGGCACAATACGTAGACCGCATCTTTCATTTAGCGAGCTACGTGGTCTCATCGGTGGATCATCTCCCCATCTCCTGGCCGCTATGGCCCCTGTTCATTGCCTCCTGCTGCTGTTCAAGGGACGAAGAGACTAGAACCAGAGCTCTGGAGATATTTGGCTCTGCCAGAGAAAAGGCCCCGTATGAGAATATCCCCAGAGCTCAAACATTAGTCGAGCTACTCTGGAAGCGCAGGGACATGCAGACAGAGTCGGACAACAGTGTGCGCATCGGTCGGTTCGAGTGGGAATCAGCGATGGAGTCTCTTGGCTGGCAGACGAGTTTCGCTTGATTATTCGGTACTCCATTGCTTCTTCTGTCATCCTATTACGTTAGCTATATATACCCTTGGTGAATCACGGTTATCCCAATCCCCCACCCCACCTTCCCATTATGCATATACAAAAAGTTCCATAGAGCCACAAAACAGAACATAATACCCTACAAACAGAATCGAAAGTTCGGATTCTGCCAATCCGACACATCGCCCACCTCCTTCCCAGCAGTAGAATCCCCCGAATCTTCCACCTCCTTAGTCTCAGGCTCGATAACACGGCCCTGCTTTCGATCCCGTCTCTTATTCTCCCAGACCATATAAACACGTAGCAGAACTACATCAAGAACAGCAATGCAAAAACAAGCCAGAATAGCTGCAAACGCAGACTAATTCCATCAGTCAGCGTATATCAACAAACAAAACCAACACCCCCTCAGGCAGAGAAAGAAAGCAAAAAGAAGAGAAAACTCACATAATAATGCGGCGCCTGATTCTTCTTAAAAAGCTGCGGGCCCGCAATATTCCCCACACAGTATCCGATAAACAAGATCGCAGTGACGGTACTCTTCTTCGTGAAGCCGGCGAAATTACTCGAGACCAGACTAAGGCTGAGGGGGAATCCCGCGCCAAAGACCGTGACCAGCCAGACGCCTACCAGACGGCTCCATTTCTTCTCGACTGGCAGTTGGCGCATGAGAAGGATGCCGATTAGGCTAACCAGCAGGGTGATTATCATCCAGTAGCAGCGGAGACCACGGAAGCGGTTGCAGGTGACTGCGCTGAGGAGGAGGAAGATCAGGGCTACTGCTGCCATGGGGATGGTGTAGAGGAGGGTGTTGAAGGTGTCGAAACCGAAGGAGGCAATTACCAGACTTGAAAACTGGTGTGCATCTTTTTAATAATGGGTTCTGTGGGGGTGGCCTGGGTGAGTACTTACGTTGGTGATTCCGCCGTTAGGAAGGGAAACTAGGAAGTTGTAGGTGAACAGGAACCAGGTTTTTGGGTCTATGAGAGCTTCGATGAATTGGTCTTTCTTCCATTCGCGGCTTTGGTAGGTTTTTTGGCAGGCTTGCGCGCGACGGTAGGCTGGGCCGCGTTGAGAGGGGGAGAGGAATTTGGCGTTTAGTGGGGAGTCGGGGAGGACGAAGAATTGGAAGATTGACCAAACCAGGGTGATTATTCCGAAGATGATGAATACCCACTGGTATACTGGTTAGTCTGGTGGACCTTTTCGGCATGATGCTGTTAGAGGTTTGGTGAATATACCTGCCATGGACCCAAGCGGTTGTGGACATGGCCAATTGCGTATGAGAGAACTCCTCCGAAGATAGACGCAACGCCGTTGCCAGCAAACCAGATGCAGCTTCTAAGAGCATGCTCGGAGGGTGTGTACCACATGCCTATCACGATAGTGAAGCCTGGGCTAATAGCACTTTCAAACACGCCAAGTAATACTCGCAGTGTTGTGATGCCTGCGAAGCTGGATGCAGCCGCATGGCACGTTAAGATGATTGCCCAGATGATCCTGAGAGAGTTAGCTGATACTACCTCTGGGATAATATGTATTGAACTTACATCATGATCGAGAGGTACTTCCCGATTGGAAACTTGACAAATCCTATCGATACGGGATAGGATGCCACCATGTAGCCGAAGTAAAACGCACTGGAGGCCCATGAGTACTGGTCGGTATTCATGTGCTATAGTAATAGTTGAAGTCAGACTCTGCTGCTTGCAAGTATCGAATAAATTCTAGCGTACCGTTCCTGGCAACAGCCCAAGAATGGAAGTATATGACATCGCGGTTTTGTCCAGATACTGTAGCAGGTACGACACAAACATCAGAGGAAGTAGACTAAATGATGTTAAATTCGTATTCGCCAGTTTTTGAGTCAGTTCAACTCCGCGGCTGTAGAGTGCCATGTACATACCAGAGGTCGATACGACGGAGGATCGCTTTTTCTTCCATCGCCGTCAGCGGTTGATGTTCGGCAACGGTCTCACTTGGAGCTTTAGGCTCTGACCCGGGAGAACTGCTGTAGTCGGACATGGCCAGATTATCAGTCCTGCTGAGAAGTGGGATACGTTACAGTGCCCTCCCTCGTACAGAGCAGCAGAGGAAGCAGAGAAAATGAATCTCATCGGTAGCTGTGAGTCCTCTTAAGGGCCGGCACCCAGACGGAACGACTTCCCTGGAAGTCTGGTTGCACCGAATACCACCACATAAGTTAACCTCCAGCTAGACCAACATTGGAGGGATCTTGTTTCTCTAGACGCATCACCACCCAGTTAGTGGCTTTTAGCTGCATGTAAGCGTAATACTGTCCCGACTTAAGCAATCCTTCAAACCTCCATCCCGTGTCGCTAAGCCCGATCAGGTAATGAGAGAGCTCGCTTCGACCTGACCGAAAAAGTGATAGCGTGCAATGGAGGATTTGAGGCATCTCTTTGGCTGCACGCATGGACACTCCAGTCCCACCTGGATCGAACCATATTGTAGATGCAAATGATTAATATTCGTTCCCCTACAGGGCACCATCATGAAAATGTGGAGCATCATGGAAAATATTTAACGAACAAATCCTTCTGCTCCGTCCACAAAAAGAACCAAGCACGAGATACCCAGACCATCATCTGATCATATTGCTGGCTCCTGAGTTCCTTTGACACGAGGAAAGCATGCACCGGATGCTCACAGACGACAGACTCTACCGGGTCGATGCCGACCTCCTCATACCAGGAAAGGGGGACCCAATCCCCCACGGTGCCGTTGTATGGCAATGCAAAACCATACGCTACGCAGGACCCCGGTCAGGGGTCCCCACAGAGTTTCAAGGGGCCACAACAACCCATGTTCCTGTCGTAATGCCGGGGATGTGGGATTGCCACATTCACTTCCTGGGCGCCACAGCAGCAACTATGAATGCGATCGTCGATACGCCACAAGCTCTGGCCGGTGCTCGGAGTGTGCCGGATCTACACGCCACCGTTATGGCCGGATTTACCTCTGTGCGTGAGGTCGGGGGTTACGGGTGTGATCTCGCGAAGGCTGTAGGGGAGGGGCGAATCCCTGGGCCTAATATATACTCCAGTCACTCTGCCATAAGCATGACTGCGGGACACGGTGATGTCCACGGCGTGCATAGGGACTCGCTGCTTGACCTGTGCGCGCACGGCTTACCGTTGACAATTGCTGACGGCGTACCCGAGTGCCTGCTAGCGGTACGGAAGCAGTTGCGCCGGGGTGCAAAAGTCATAAAGGTCTGTGCTAGTGGAGGGGTCGTGAGCGCTATCGATGACCCGCAGCACCAGGAATTCTCCTTCGAGGAACTGAAAGCAATCGTCGATGAAGCGGCGCGGGCACGCCGCGTTGTTGCTGCTCATTGCCATGGTAAAGCGGGTATTATGAATGCATTGCGCGCTGGATGTCGCACGATCGAGCATGGCAGCTTCCTGGATGAAGAGGCCGTTGGGCTGATGAAGGAGAAGGGTGCAATCTTAGTGGCCACCCGCAGTGTCATTGAGAGTGGTCTGGCAATGAAAGATCTCTTTACCCCGTCATCCTATCAGAAGCTCCTCGCAGTCGCTGATGCACACAGAAAAGCGTATCAACTTGCTATTTCGAGAGGTGTCACGATAGCCCTTGGCACCGATCAGTTTATCAGCTCGGATAATCCGATGATAGGCTATGGTCGTAATGGACATGAAGTGAGGTATGCGGTAGACGCCGGTTTAACCCCGCTGGCGGCCATTGAAGCTGCCACGGCCAATGGGCCCCTTACTCTAGGTTACCAAGCGCCACAGAGCGGTCAGCTAAAGGAAGGATATGACGCAGACATCATTGCAGTGAGAGAGAACCCACTGGAGAATGTTGCAGTTCTGTCTAACTCAAAGAATGTCACGCACGTCTGGCGTGGCGGCATGCTGATTAAATCATGAAACGAGCATCCGAGTGGATTAGAAATCGTGGTGGAGTCAGCACCTGCGACGGAAACGTGCAGCACTACGGTACAGCCACCGGTTCTATATCCGAAGACCCGAGGATCTGCAGCTTCACTAACGGCAATGAAGCTTCCAGTGGACGGATATAACCTCGCTTAATCGTGTCATAAAACATCTCCCCACAAATAACTCGCAACAGTCTTGGATCCGGGGCTCGATGATTCGCCTAGGTTGTGATATGTATATATGTCTCAGATACTCACTGCGATGGCTGACAGAGTTTGCGTCAAATGTCATGTAAGCCAACTTGAAGCTGACGGCTTTTAGGACATTTATGTCTCGGGTGTCTGTCTTGGTCTTAACTGCCCTGATTCTAGAATCCGTCCAACTCTCCCTGTCCAAACGGACAGTTCCTCCATAATGTTAGGTAGAATGATGTATTTGAGGCGGTATGACATACTGGTAGAGCCGTGCTTCTGGCTTTCTTTAAAAAGACCTAGTCGGTATCTTGATATACTGTTATTATAATCTCCAGTAGGAATAATGCTGATGTTATCAGAATAATAACCGTTGTCCCCAAGCACCTACCCTTTAAAGCCTTAGATTGACTTTTTGCCACTTCCTTGAAGCATAAAGTGTCGGTGAATCTATGAAAGAAAGGAGGAAGTCTTATGTGTAGAAGGAACTCGGGCCCAGCCTGATACATTGAATTGAGACATCTACAGGAGAGGTGAGAATAATCGAGTCTGGCATCCTATCCCATATCAAGGTTTTTGCCCTTTGTCTCACTTTGATAGCTCGGAATGACGAATGATGAGATATACCTGCCCTGACTTATGTCATTAGTGCGTGGTCGGCTTACCTATAGGCTGTCGATGAACGATGCTGTACTTTCTAATCACGTCGAATGGGGGATTGTGCCTCAGGGAGCAAGGTGCAATATGCGTGATTATGTATGTTATCTGGCCTCCTTTCCAGCCCCAGGCAGCCAGGCTTCCGTGGCCTTCAGACTTCATTTTCATCTTATAGAGAACAGGTCTATTTAAAATGATCCCGGAGAGCAACCATTAAGGAACTCTTCTGTAACTCTCGTAGCTCCTGTGTTAGCCCTAGGAACCACGGCAACAACATCGGGTTTATGTTCCACTCTTATTTTTTATAATGTTGTCTTGGCTTCTTCGGTCTTTACCACGATTCCCCCTTGGGCGAACATGGAGGCCACTCAACTTCTCTAATCCGAACTTCGGCCGGATCTCTGCAAATCAGATAGTGGAAGAGGAAACTCTACCCGATTATATTGCATCACGCTACTATCCTACTCGAATCGGCGAAATAATCAAGGACCGATATCAAGTCGTTGGAAAATTGGGATACGGAACCACCTCAACTGTATGGCTTGCGTGGGATATCAAGTAAGGCCCCTACAGTACTCTTCATTACACCTGCTTACGCAGGAGAATAACAGTTGCCGCTCTTATGTGACGCTCAAGATATTTATCAAGGCTGCTTCCATGGGAAAACAGCTGGATGATGAGCTCAAGATGTATCAACGGATTGACAGAGCCTCGAAGCATCCAGGTCGCAACGCGATCAGGTCTCTACTCGACTCTTTTCATATTGACGGGCCCGAAGACAAGCATCATTGTCTTGTTCATCCCCCATTATTTGAGAGTGTATGGGAGTTCCTGCATCGTAACCCCGTTCAGAGGCTGCGTAAGCCAGTTCTAGTCTTTACTCTTCGTCAAGTGTTCCTAGCGCTAGACTATTTGCATACAGAGTGCCAGGTTATACATACTGGTATATGGCAACCGGATTCCTTTATTCTTGTTGGTCGCTGACTTGGATTAGACATCAAGGCGAATAACATCATGTTTGAACTTGCCGACAATTCAGTCTTCACCAAGTTTGAAGAGGACGAACTCCAAAACCCTTCCCCCAGAAAAGAGCTAGATGGAAGATCGATCTATCTATCCCGAGAACTCGAAATGATTCCGGGGAAACTAGGCGCCCCCGTTCTATGTGATTTTGGCTCGGCTATGTTAGGTGATGTAGAACATCTAGAAGATGTTCAACCTGATATTTACCGAGCGCCAGAGGTGATCTTAGAAGTTCCGTGGTGGTACAGTATCGATATTTGGAATGTAGGGTGCATGGTAAGTTGACCAGCAGCCTAATAGTATTGAAAGACCCCTCTAACCTCGTTACAGATCTGGAACATCTTCGAAGGGGGCTCGTTATTTACAGGCCATGACCCTGAATTCCAGACATATCAGAGTAGGGCGCATCTTGCTGGGATAATAAATCTCCTTGGCCCTCCCCCACCCAGCCTTCTTGCCCGGGCCAAGCAAAGCCAAAAGTTCTTCTCCAACTCGGGAGAATTTCGTGAGGCGGCTTTATTACAAGATCTGACTCCGCTCGACCAGAGGGAAACAACCCTTGAAGGTGAGGATAAGGAGAGCTTTCTACGTATGATGCGAGCGTATGATGCGAAGGATGTTGCAGTGGGAGCCGGAGAAGCGTAGTTCTGCGCCAGAGCTTGCGGAGGACGAGTGGATTTGCAGGCAGATAGACTAATAAATCACTTTTTGACCGGTCTCAGACTCCCAACATGTTCATTCAGGAAAGGTAAGGCTACCTCATGTAGAGAGATGGCAGAGCCCAGCGCGTCGACAAATCAGGTACCCTGGAAGGCTCTAAGCAGATAATTCTCTGTTCTATCTATCTTCTCATACAACTATTTCCGGGTTGACAACTAGCCTAGATAGTTGAGTCTTGACTACTACTAAATTACGGGCATTCTACTTGGCACGAAATCCAGACAACCACTGTCAAGGTGCGGAACCAGACAGACAGGCTGCAGGCCAGGTTATATAGTACAGGTAGAGAGACAAGACGTAGCTCGAAAAGCTACCACAGAATCAGAGTCTGATAGGAAGATATGCGGTCAGGGAGGCATGTGGCAGGTAGGCATGTGGCAGGTAGCTAGGCGGTAGTAAGGTCCCGCAGAAGGCTTTATCCTGACTTCCTAGGTGTCTTTAATGCTATTGGCTAGGCAAGATTGGTCGGCGGCAATATAGCTTAGCACTGTGACAACCACACGGTAAATCAAATTTCTTCACCATTGAAAACTATAGCTGCGTCCGGGTCCTGGTTTATACCTTCCAGCTGTAAACTAATATTGGTTGGCCCCTGGTATCCCGTTGTCACCGTCACTAATAACCCCCAAACATAGACGTATCTGCTTTTGGGTTGGCATCACTTGCGAGGTATCTTGCGAAGAAGTCCCAAGAGGCTCGATCATCCGAGCTACACGGCACAAGATTAGACATTTGGATGCGAAGTCTATGGCCGTCGTAATGGGCAATAATGACCCTCCCATGTGCGGGCGCCATAAACGAGATAAGCATGACCTCAATAACAGGATAAAGTCAGCAACAAAGGTACGAACGTTGTGGGAAAATGGCCTAGTTTAGCAAGGATTCACGTACTGGAATAACAAGATGTTTTTCGAGTCCTCCATCCATAGGACGGGTAGCGATTGCAGCGATTATGGTAACAACCTCAGAGCGGAGTAAAAGGATTGGATCCCCATTACTGGTATTGTACACGGCTATCTTGATGTGAGGTAAGCCGCCTTTGACCCAGCAATATGCCGGCTCACTGTAGGGGGGGGAGTAGGGATGTAGGCAAGGTTCGAATCTCGCTTCAAAAGCAAATCTAAGTAGGTCGTGATTAGCTCTGCCCATTCATATTAACATTATCACGTCAGCTCACCCAGGGGATTTCCAGCCCGTGACTACCCTCAGAGGTCTCGAGTTTCCATCGGTCCCCATTCTGGGGACAACATCCGCTTCCCACATGAGTTGATAAACTATACTGTCCAAATGCTCTTCCTCGTTCCAGCATCCTATCTTGACCAGCGCAGGGCAATTGCCATCAGTCAATTGGTTAACCTCGGAGAAACGTTTTCTAATCTCGGGGGACTCCAGGTTCATTTTGTACTTGGATGAGATGCTTTCGCGCGAAAGAGGAAGAAAGAAGTTGGAGTCATTGTGTGCTGTGGCACGGGGAGTCTCCTCGATAGTGACATCGTTTATTGGCAGAACCTTGATATCGATCTTTACTGGCAAAGATTCAAAATCATTGGGTTGAACATAAACACTAGACATATCCTTCAACCGCGTAAACGTGTCACACAGCACCCCGAAGGCTTTTCCTCTCTGGGCCTCTCGGTCATCTCGTTGCCGAAGGTGAGCAAGGCTACCCGTGAGGCGGGACAGAGATCGAAACATCTCGGACTTGAATAGGTGAGTTGGTCGATTCAGCAATGGGTAAGTCAAGGGAGAAATGGTGAGAAGGCTGACAAGAAGGGAGAGGTGGAGAAAGAAATGGAAAGGGAGAAGAGGGCGGGAAGGTAAAGAGTAACACGTCAAGGTTGCGTCTCTCTATACTGACTAAGGATTCACCCAAACAGTTTGCAAAAAAAGCCGATAACTACATTGGGGGATCCAAAGGTATAAGGGGTCATATACTTCTGGGCCCCCACTGTAGATACTTGTCCATTCTTGAAGCAGTACGAACTAGACTGGACACAGCGCCAGGTCTAATGACTGAGCCACCTCGACTGTTCTTTGAGCTACGTCTTGTGTATCTCCTATATATAAACAGTCCTGTAGCCTGCATCATCATCTACACAAAATGTTGTCCTCCTAGTGGGCGGAAAGACATAAATATCGCGAGTCCTGCGGTTCTGAACTTCCTGTATCAAGTTGCTGCTCTCACGCGCCAGCCAAAAGTCTCGTTGAACGTATAAACGAGGCTTTTTCCAATCATACTTTGGAAAAACTTCTTATCAGGCATACACGGATGGTGCACTACGCCCTGTCGGAGAACATATCCACATCTTCCCAGCCTGCATTGAGGGATTTGTTCGAAATAGATTCACAGCATAATGTGGCAATTGTGCTTGAAGCCCAGACAGGGTCTTCAAGCTTGTTGGGAGCGAATATGCGTGTCACGGAGTACATCCAGTACTCTCCTTAGGGGCTCCCTGCTGCAGCGCTGCTTGGAGAGATAACAATGCGGTCAAGTAACTGGAGAGAGTTAATTACTGTTTCCGCAAGAACACCATTCAAATCAATTGAGGAGTGATATTTTCATGAAATATGCCCTCATCAAAGTAAGGAGGTGCGCCGCTTCAACGATATTGGAAATATGCAGGAGCGTACAGAGCTTGTGAGCTAGATGAAAAGCTGCAATCACATGGAGTCCCTTTCCAACAGGCCCCGAGACTATGCGTTTAAGTCTGCGGTCTTGCCATTCAGCCAACTCATGATTTCCGGGATGCCCCGGAAGCGGCTTATCTATAAATTTGCCAGCAAACCAAGTTGAGGCGTGCCTCATGTATTCATTCTAGGCGCTGGCCTACACAGCTAATATCCGAACAACCCGGAATTTCTCGTCTGCGGGGATGAGACTTGAGCCCGAACCACTTGAGGACTATGTCCATTTCTATATTCCGCTAGTAGTATCCCAAACATGCAATGGGAGCGATGGATCAATGCTCTTTGTGGAACCAGGGACCATAATCTATGCGATGTACAACAGGTACTACAAAGCGTCACTGCCTTGCAGTTATGTGACAGCGCTCTGATCTCGGTCAAGACACTTATCACAACTTACAAAGCTTAGCATGCGGTACAATTAACAACTGAGCTAGCAGTTCGTAGTGTCAAGACGGGACATAGAGCTTTCTAACTGTCGCCAAAATATCATTCGGCTCTGGGTTACTAACAGGCGGCATTTCCTTCAAGCCGACCTCACCCCAGCTCATGTACAAGAGCTGCGCACCGCTGTGAGCGAGAATGTGTATAACGGCGATGATAAACATGGACAGCAACTTACGGGGAAAAGCCACACTGACCTATGGTTCCCCGGTATCCATTCGAAGGACAACTGACCCTATATCGCAGCCCAACACAAGTGGCGAAACGGCCCAGCCTCGTTTGCCATGGGGGAATGTATTAAGACATTCCAAAACGTGCAAAAGGCTCTGCACGACGAGGAGGAGGATCAATTGAGCAATATGAAAGAAGCCGTCGAACAGGCTTAGAGAGAGGACCGCGAGAGTAGATGAAAGCTGCGAGCAGCGAGGAAGCGCACCCTAGAAGATGACGGCGTGCTCGTTCAACAACGACACACGGACATTCCGCAACCTGAAAATCATCATCACGCATTACGGTCTTACCATGTAAGCTGCTACCCAAAATTTCCCGATCATTTATACGGATGAGGATTTATGGTCCGTGGAATGTACTGTGTGATTCCCACATGAAACAGTTTGGTATTATCGTTGTATATGTTGGCTGTCAACGACCAGACTAGCTCTTAGTGCAATATTCTTTCCAGTTTGAATGCTCTTGTTGAAGCTGGCCATGCATTGCAAGAAATGACACACCTTTATCCAATACAATTAATAGAATAGAAATTAAACTAGTTTCCTGTCTCCTAACATAGTGAGATCTATAGGTTTATTGCTTATTGATATAATGTTAGCTATATGTTGACTGCCTAAGCGGTGTGATTTCTTAACAATTAGTCCTCCACAATTGTGTTAATAAATTTAATGATTATCAAGCTCTCACTATGGATTCAAGCATGGTATTATCTTAATAGAATACATATTTTATCTAAGGGCTCTGTCTAAAGCTGCTAGAATAGTAATGTTGAAGTGAGAAGGCCATGCGTAAGCATTAGCATACATATGTTGTTATAGCTACTTTTGTTCTTATACTAAGTAAAAGTGGTGTGCAAAAGATACCACTATTGCAGTGCACCTAATCGAACTGGCAGGAGAGATGGTTATCCAGTTTACATAGAGTGATATCGCCTGGTTACTACTCTAATATCTCCAACGGAAGAGACATTGAAAAACTGCCGGCCAGGCCGCCACAGACCCCAACGTTCCATGTGAAAGAAATCCACCGCGTCATGCAGTGGATACATGGATGGGGAACCGACGGGGGATTCATCCTTTAGAAACTGATTGATAAGATGAACGAACGGTAGATTCATCATCCGGGTGAGGCCAGAGGCAAGAAACAGCGGGCCAAGCCCACCATGGCAATTCATAACGTTATGGTTATAGTAAAAGTCCAGAGAGGTTCTTGCTGTCATTACCTAACTTCCTTTAGGGCGCAATACTACCAAGGAAAATGAGACATCCGCATTCATGTGTCGTTGTAACATACACTAGTATTATCGATCCACTGGTATTTTTGCAAATGTGGTCCGGTGAAAGATAAAATACGGACTGGCCCCATCGTAAAATACCAGACGGGTGGGTCCATTACCGTACCGTGTCGTACAGCAACAGCAGATGTAACCGTGAAAGTTATCTGATCATCTGATAGGGTTAAATGGCAATCGCTTCTGACCGCCACCATACCACACGAGGAAGATTGAGCCGAGTGAATTAGTCTGCGTGGTGGAAGTCTGATATTTATCAATCGCACGCTAGTCGACCTCATGGATCTTTTAGGCTGAGCTTGGGCATGTATACTGGAATGTGTTCCGTATGACTTTCTACGAAAGCGTAAGCTTTCCCAAGGATCACTAAGAAGTCTTGTGCGAGATAGGTTCTCGGTCTGTAACTTCCATTAGTTAGATTGCAGCGCTAAGAGTCGTAACACCACACTAAGTATCTCGGCATAGCCGTTCTTCGATCTCTTGGTTTGCTTGTCAAATTAGCAAGATATACCGCTTTCAGTAATGATTTACCAAGTTGGTTTCCAGGTCAATATCACAAATGTTCATGTAGAAGAGCGTTTTGCCACAGGTTGAGGTGGGCCGGTGAGCCAAGCAGCTATAGGAGATTAAGAGTACTCCAATAGTTATCCTCGCCCGGATATACGCCAGCTTGGGCCTCGTAATCCATCATGGTGGGCCATATGCGCTCCTTCCATCAATTACCGATGTCGCCGGCAATCCTGCCTGCGTTCTATAGTCCTACCGATCGGAGATGGAGACTTGGCGAGAAACCGGCTCCTGGGGCACATAGCAAATATGCAGGTACAGATGTGGCAGCAGCTTCGTCGGGAAATGAGAATTATACTGTTCTCTAGTAGCCACCGTACACTTCATCAACAAAGTCCATCAGCATCGTACATACTACATCCCTTAGACTTCTAGTACTAACTGCTAGAGATTTACCTCCGATTTTACAAGGAAATCGGAGGGGATGCAAAGGAAAGAACGAAGGTCAAAGCCATGAGTGGCGTCGCGCGGTATTACATTAAGTTAGGTCTATCACTAATAGGCGGTACTCCTTGGATATCTTCATTCCCTCCAACCCTGCTGAGAATCACCACCTCCTCGCCCGTTATATAGACTGGTATCTCCTAAACAAAGAATTCAGAAACTTCAAGCAATTCTCTCTTCAACCTCCTAGAAACCCTCATTTTTGGATAGTTCCGTAGTCCGTATCCACGGTACAAAAGATGCTCATCAGATTCGGTCTTTTTTTTAAGGAAGTGCATCGCTTTTTGTTGCTGACATCGGCAAACGAAAAGCATAATCTAGAACAGAATACCCTTGGATTGCTGCTTCGTAAGCTTAATGTCTCTCAGGACAAACATCCAGATAAGCGACAGGGCCATGATAGCCGTTCCCGCAATCAACATGTTCTTCTGCGAGCTGGCGTAAGCAAGGGCAATGGCCTGTCGTTCAGGCGTGCCTCTTTCGTAGCTCAATTGAACGTCAAGATCATCATAGATCGATTCCCAGTCGCTCTTGATGGAGTCAGGCAGAAGACGCTTCAATGCGTCAGGCAAGGTGTGAGTCCAGATAGCACCAGAGATACTACCGCCGATCGCACCACCGATGTTACCAAAGCAGTTGAGGAAGGCAAGAGCCGAGGAGACGTGGTTGTGGTCGGCAGCGGCCTGCACGGCAACCTGTTGACAAATAATCATCGTACCACCGGCAAAGGCAAGGAAGACCTGACACATGATCGTGTAGCCCACGGACCAGCTTGGGTTGCGGAAGTATATCATCAGGCCCACTCCAAGCAGATAAAGAGGCACGGCACCCTGGATCAGCCAGCGGAAGCGACCCGTCTTCATGATCAAGAAACCCACAACGAAAAGCCAAACTCCGGAAACTACGTCGAAAATGCTGCTAATGTATCCAGCGGTTGCAATGCTGGTGCCATAGACGACCTGTAGGTATGATGTGAAGTAGTCGAACCAGCAGTAGTATGCAACTTGGTAGGTAACATCGATAAGACAAGCACCCAAAACCGTTCTGGAGAGAAGGATTTCGTATGGGAGGAAGGGCACCGGGGCGAGGTAGCGTTCGGAAAGACCGAAGGCAATCAGGACGACGAAACCGACAACAAGCATAACGATGATATGAGCAGATGCCCAGTCATCTTCCGCGGAGCCGGCGATAGTGAAGGGGAGGAGGAAAAGAACGAGACCGGCTGCCAGAAGGAAGGTACCCAGAACTACAATCATTAGTTTAATGCCTTTCGTGGCCAGAGCATGAGAGCTTACGATCGAATTCGATGATGTAGTGGATGATGCTCTGCATCAATGTCCTGCCGCTCTTCTCCCTCGGTTTCAGGAGGCCGTTCTTCTTTGCCAGGTGGCGGTTGTACCGAAGGAGACAGAACATCGGGAAGGCAACAACAGGCAGAACAATGGCAAAACAGCCGTATGCCCATCGCCAGTTTGACTCGTAGAAGTGCTCAGAAGCTGCCGAACCTGCATATGCCGTGATGATATAAGGCGAGGAAGTAAATGCGTACGCAAGACCTCGATGGCGCAGCGATGATGTATCAGCTGTGATAACATCGATACTGAAAATTAAACCGGCAAAGCCGATACTGTAGAACACCTTTAGGGTGGTAAGTCTTTTGTCGCGTATGTAAAATTAGAACTTGACCTACCTGGGCTGCACAGTACGTTGCGATATTTGAGCATGTTGCAGACAATACCAAGCCAAGAATGGAGAATAAAACCATGACTAGGAAACCAATGGATCGGTCCCACAGGTTCAGAATTTTCGCAAGTGGCATATAAGTTGCGGCGGACATGACGCTGGAGACGACACTAATGGTCGGAATCAAGGAGTGTGATTCGAATCCACTAGTCACGTAGGCCGATAAGTTCCCAGTAATTGAAGATTGAAAGGCATTCACAAAGTATAGAAGCCACATGCTATTTGTCACTGAATCAGTTGCCGTACCCTCAAAGGTACCTGCTTAAAACTCACAGGATGTAGGCCGATCCCAGGGACCATTTGTTCCATGTTAATGTGATGGCTTCAGCTTGCGCTACACCATCCTGAGCTGTATCATCAGGCACATCTTCCCTTGAAACATCATCATTAACCACTTCTTCTGGGCGTTTTGAGCCTGGATGGATATCTTCATTGGTCCCATATTCCGGAGGGTTCGGATTAGCCTCGGTTGGGCCATCCGATTTCTCAAGGAACTTCTTCTGCCACGAAGACAACATGTTGAGAGTAGAAAATACACTCTACTACACTCTGGTAGGAAGAGATTGCTGCGAGTTGAGACAGAAGTTGTGAGATCTTCGTGGGACAAGCTTCCTGGGCACCGTTTTTCAAGTTGGATGTCTTCGCGACTAAGGCAAACCTAGCAGACCACACCGGAGAACGATCGGACCATGCCTTATCCACCTTGATGGAGCTATTGGTCGTGGCGGAGACCGCGTGGGAAAGATTCGTAAACACTGGCCAATATCCTTACACGCAAGGGGGGGAAAGGTTGGCAGAGCTTTTTTCTAGCTACTAGGGCGGCTGTACCAAATATTTTCCAATACCGAAACTTTCCGTAGACAGCCAGTGACCCGACTGCCTTGCTTATTATCGCCGACACAATCCTGTAATCTGTTAGTCAATAGACATACGTTAGGGTATTCCAATGACTCGTATGACGTTCCATACATACGATACGCCTTGTGGGGGCCCGTATTGTACTGATACCTGGATCATGAACACCGGTAAGTTAGGATACGGTCGGACTTACGTATCATTCATTAATAAATTGATTCATATTTTAATTCTTTTTTTTTATTATTCTGTTCTCGACGCAGTCAGTGGATCCAAGCCGGCATGTTGGTTTCCTATACCGGTTGTCTCCGACTCCTAACCCGTGGTTGAAATTTTCTCTTAAAATTTTTATCAATCTGATAATCTTACGTAACGATACGCCGGTCCCCACTTGACGAGACACCTTCAGGCCCTCAGGCATCACCAGGAATAAGTCACCTTGTCTCGGTGATCACTTTTCCTTTGCGACCTCGGACTCAAATTGAGAGTTCCTTGACATGTGTGTGCATTTTTCTCCCAGGTGACCCATATATTTTCTCCTTCCTACATCGTTGTCGACGAACCTCCGAAGATCAATGACCCCAACGACAATTTTGCAAGCCAAGCACACGACAACGACGATCATAAGGTTGCCAAGGGGAATTGTCGACGCCGGGTCATTATGAAGCTCGGCAAAAAGCTTGCAGGCTACCCCAGCCTACTGCTGGCCGGTAATCCTTCGAAAGTCGACATAGGGAGGCTTTTGTTGGGTATGGTAGCTTCAGCAGCGTCCGGTGTCCCCTTCCCATTAATCGCTATTCTTTTCGGTCAACTGTTAGACGACTTCAACGCCGTAACGTGTGATGAAACCGAATCGACGGGTTCCGATGCCGATTATCAACATGACATTAACGGCAAAATCCTGATCATTGTGTATCTGGCCATTGCTCAATTCGTTGCGATTTATATTCATCTTTCCTGCTGGAGCTTGAACGGCGCTCGGCTAGCGCAGAGACTGCGGGAAACGTATCTTCAAAACTTGCTTCGACAAGAACCTTCATTCTTCGATGATCTACCTCCGGGAGAACTTGCATCTCGGCTTAATGGCGATATCCAGGCGATTCGATCTGGCACGTCGGAGAAAGTGGGGATATGCTTATCGACCTTATCGTTTTTCATCACGGCATATGTCGTTGCTTTCATCAAAGACTACCGGCTGGCAGCAATGTTGATTTCATTAGTTCCCGCCTACTTCCTGATGTCATTTGTTGGAAGCCATTATATTGAAAAATACTCTGGACGTATGTCGGATTATTCCGCGACTGCCGCATCAATCGCTTCCGAGGCGCTCTCCAACACCGTCGTGGTGCAGGCCTTTGGCGCGAGCTACCGACTGGAAGATAAGTTTTCCAAGGCGCTCAAGGCTTCAGAGCAGGAAGGCTTGAAGAAGGCCGCCGCCGTGGGTATACAATCTGGATTCCTGTATTTTATCGCCTATTCTGCGAATGGTCTGGCATTCTGGCAAGGTAGTAGACGTGTTGCGGATGCAGTAGGCTCGGACACTGCTGGTGCCACCGTTGGCGCTACATTTACAGTGATTTTCGTCCTCGTTGAAGCTACCTTGCTTCTGAGTCAGGTTGCTCCATTCCTCCACCTATTCACGGCAGCCGTTGCCTCATACCAAAAGCTGCGTGCAGACATCGACCGTCAGCCGCAAATTGATGCTACTACAGAGTCCGGCATTCGCCTCTCACAGGCAGAAGGTGGATTCGAATTCAAAAATGTCTCTTTCACTTATCCCTCACGTCCCGAGATCACAGTGCTTGACCAGATCAGCCTTTCCATCCCGGCCAACAAGCATACTGCCCTTGTTGGTCTGTCTGGAAGTGGGAAGTCAACCATCGCCGGTTTGGTTACAAGGCTGTACGATCCCACGGAGGGGCAGGTCCTCTTCGACGGCCATGACCTTCGTGAGGTCAACACCCGTGATTTGAGAAGCTTCCTTAGTCTGGTGCAGCAGGAGCCGTCGCTGCTCGATCGGTCGCTTTTGGAAAACATCGCACATGGCTTGATCAATTCGAGCAATCCCAGTCATGCTCATCTGAGGACGACACTTCTTAGCACCGGCCTCACAGATCTGGCAGCAGAAGTCAGGGAAGGTGTGGATCTCATGGCTGCGGCAGAGAAACGAGGCTCGGAAGTTGTTGAAATTGTCAACCTGGTGCGAAAGGCTGCGACGCTTGCTGATGCAGATGGCTTCATCAGTGCACTGCAGTATGGGTACGGTACACTTGTCGGTTCAAGTGGGCGACTGATCAGTGGTGGCCAGAAGCAACGCGTTTCCCTTGCTAGGGCCCTCATCAAGGATCCTGCGGTACTTATATTGGATGAGGCCACAGCCTCTCTCGATTCAAGGAGTGAGCAGCGTATTCAGCGGGCCATCTCAAATATTGCCACTGGTAGAACTATGATCACAATTGCCCATCGTCTGTCCACAATTACCAACGCCGACAATATTATTGTTATGCACAAGGGACATATCGTTGAACAGGGTGATCATGCGACATTAATGGCTAAGAACGGAGCGTACGCTGACCTAGTCAATCTGCAAACTTTGGGTTCCGCCCCCGGCAAGAAAGAAAAGACAGCTAGCGCAGACAACGTCAGCAAGTCTGACCAAGCCTCTTTATCTGACGCTGGTGTTGAGGAAAGTAGTGTCTCGAAAGATGGTCTGGAAACTGCCGAGAAAAAAGAAGTCTTAGCAAGTGCAGCTCCAGTCACCGAGCCTGCTGAACCCGCTGAAGAGGAAGAAGAGCCTGAAACCCCTAAGAAATCTATGTGGGCTTTGTTGCGCGGGTATGCGCCCACATTGAGACCCCATCTGCTTTTCATTTTCCTCGCACTTCTAGGTTCTAGCATTGTCGGCGGTGCCTTCTCTGGCGAAGCCGTGATTTTCGGAAACACTGTCGGAAGTTTGAATCCCTGTCACAGTGAAAGCTATATTCGGAGCGCAGGAAACTTCTTCGGGCTTATGTTCTTCGTACTTGCCATTATCGAATTTTTCGCGAACCTGGTTAGCTGGACCGGGTTTGGCTGGGTATCAGAGAAAATCGTCTTTACAGTCAGAGTCTTGTCATTCCGCTCACTGTTTGAGCAAGATCTCCAGTGGCATCAATCTAATGGTCGGTCACCTGCCTTGCTCCTCTCCTACATTACTCGAGACGGCAATGCCTTGGCGGGACTGAGCGGCTCCGTCATTGGAACGTTGTTCTCTATCACCGTCAACCTTATTGCAGCAATCATTTTAACTCATATTATTGCCTGGAGAATCGCATTGGTTTGCCTGGCTTTAGTACCACTCCTGCTTGGAGCCGGTCTTATGGAGCTTCACGTCCTTGGCAAATTCGAGGAACGCCATGAGAACGCATACACCAAGTCAGTTGACATTGGTGTAGAGGCAGTCACGTCGATCAAGACAATTGCATCCCTTTCTCTTGAAGAGGACACTTTGAGAACTTACCGACGATCCCTAAAAGGACCCCGCAAGGAGACATTTCAAGTCACTCTTCATGCAAGTCTCTGGCAGGCAATGACTTACTTCCTTGGCAACTGCGTCAATGCGTTGGCCTATTGGTGGGGTTCAAAGCAGATCATCAATGGCAACTACACGCAAACACAGTTCCTGATTGTAGTATTCTCGCTCCTGGTCAGCGCACTGCTCTGGAGTCAGATGTTTGCCCTTGCACCGGAGCTTTCCGCCGCCCGAGCGGCGATGGCAAGGATCTTGGGTCTGATTGAGATTGGGTCGGACAAGATGCAAGGACGCGTACCATCTCGTTCACCCACTATCTCTTCTTCTGAGGAGAAAGACGTTGAGACAGCTGAAACAAAATCGGTGTACGTGTCTGGTAACAACCGGGCCTCGAGCGTACAGCTTCGCAATATCCATTTCGCATACCCGGCTCGGCCGGACATAAAGGTACTAAAGGGCTTAGACGTCGATATTCATCCTGGGCAATTCTGCGCCCTTGTCGGACCAAGCGGTGCTGGTAAATCAACCATCATTTCGCTGGTTGAACGGTTGTACACGCCCGAAACCGGATCCATCGTGATCGATGGCGTCGACGTTACCAGGCACCGAGGCGTTGACTTCCGCGACTCTATCGCTCTTGTGCCACAAGAAAGCGTGCTTTTTGAGGGCAGTATTGAGTTCAACATTGGCCTTGGTGCTAGACCAGGACATGAAGCGACTATCGAGGAAATCAAAGAGGCATGCAAGCTTGCCAACATCCACGACGTTATAGAGGCGCTGCCAGAGGGCTACAAGACTCTTTGCGGACCTAATGGTAGCCAGTTCTCGGGAGGTCAGAAGCAGAGGTTGTCTATTGCTCGGGCCCTTGTTCGGAAGCCTAAGCTTCTGATTCTCGATGAATCGACCAGCGCTTTGGACGCTGAATCGGAGAAGCTACTGCAAGACGGACTCGAAAAGGCCGCAAAGGGCATTACTGTCATTGCTATCGCCCATCGTCTTCACACAATTAGAGCAGCAGATGTCATCTTCTTGATTGAAGGGGGTAAATGCATTGATCGCGGATCGCACGAGGAGTTGCTCGAAAGATCGGACAGCTACAGAGCAAACGTCATGCATCAAACAGTGGCCACGTGATCGTGGATTGTGCCGGATAAACCATTGTTGCGATTTTTGGACCATTTTGATTGCATATCTGCAGAGACTGTTTTTAAATTATTCCCCGGATAGACTTTCTATATATTTGTAATAGCGGCACCTTTTTTTAAATCTATATATTATAATATTTCAATTTGTGGTTTTTATGTTTTGCAAGACAATGAGAGAAAAGTACAGTCTAGCCTTCATCTCTACCATAGCTCGGCGGTGGTAAAATCTATGTACCTTGCGTGGTTGAAGATTCAAGCCGCTTGGCTTGACAGCTCAATCACCGAGGTACAAAAGAAAGAACAGTAAGAATTTATTTACACAATTCTTATTGTAATTATTGAATACGTTGTACAAGTCCCGAATATCTCAGCTGAATTGTCCAAAATCTCCAAAACTAAAGGTACAGCTATATGGCCGTATGTATTTTAGGGTTGCACGGACAGAAAATATATCTTAACAACTAGCCCTATTCTCACACTTCTACGGTAGGTAAAATACAACGATAATAATGGTGACTTAAGTTCGAGTCATAAATCTTTAGCTATGGCACAATGACTTCCTCCAACAGACTCTTAATATACAGGTTTGTCCAATATGACCTCATTATACACTGTCCCGTGACTTTTGGGGAAAAACAGCGGGAGGTGCCAAGAACATTTGTTTTAGAGCTGGATTTGACATTTCTAATGATATACTACTAGGATATAACAAGAAAATCGACTCCTAAGAGAAATACATGCAAAAAGAACCAAATGAAATCGTTATCCATGAACCAATGTCGAGGGAGGTATCGGCGACTTTGACCAGTCTTGGGTCTAGAACATGTGACCGTCAATCAACACGTGCTCCGACGGACGCGTCGCCAGCTCCTTGACCGTGGCAGCCAACTCATCAAGGGCTGCGTCCACGAACGCCGCATCTCTTTCACTTCCAGCGACTCCGACATTCAATTGCCCACCACGGACAAATGAAACAACCTTCAAAGGATAAGGGGCATCCCCATCTGGGTTCAGAATATCAACCTTGCAAGTTCCCCCGGCAAAAGGCATGGTGTCAAAATCATCCCAGTCCTGATGATGGACGAGGGAGTCGAAACATGTTGCTTCCGATGACCATTGCGTGCATTTCTTGGAGATCTTATTGAATCCGAGGAAGTCGTGAGCTGCAGATTCGGCGCTTTGCCTCTGAACAAAGCGCAGTAGATCCATCGCGGTCCACTGTGACTGGAACGCGACTCTAATCGGGGTTAATTGGTAGCAGGGACCCATTACATTTTCCACATTTGCGAGGTCGATATTTCGGCCTGAAGTCACGCCACCGAATGTCACGTCGGGTTTTTGGAGACGGCATGCCAGTACCAGTGCCCAAGCTGCGGTGAGCAAGTTCGCAGTCGTGACCTCGTCGAGGTCGAGGGGCTGGGAGACATCGACGGGCTTAGTATGGAATATGGCTTTGTCTGTAGGCTGTACTGACGTTCCCTCCAGAACAGATAGGGATGACCCGTTCAAAAGGTTGCGCCAGTAGTTGATTGCTTTAGTTTGGACACCCTCATCAGAAATCCGTGCAATGTATGCTGAGAACGGCTCGAAGTCGACAATCTTTCCGCCAGTGTACAAAGTTTCCAGATCTTGTAGCAGCCTAGGCAGAGACATTCCGTCGTACTGAGCGTGTGAAAGACCTAAGATGAGGCATTCTTGGCCATCGTTGCCCTCGACATGGAGCAATTTGAAGAAGGACGATCCTAGGTGGAAGGATTCTGTGTGTGATGTACAAAGATCCTTGATGTATGGACCAAGATCCTTATCAGCTTGGTGCATGGCTACAGGAACTTCCAACTCATTCAACACAACCTGGTAGAAAGTAGATTCGTGTTCGATGAAGACAGTGCGCAGAATGTCGTGAGTCTTGACCAGGTCGTTGCAGGCGCGGAACAATTGCTCTCGATCGATGCTTTTGTCCAGGTACAACATAGTATATTGTATCGAGGTGCGCGGTCCCTGGATGGTAGCTCTGACGTCGAGTGCTTGGGAGTCTGTCACCGGACATACGTCCTGGATGGACCACGTAACATCAGCAAGCTTCGGCCGGACAATTTCGGACAAGAACTGCTCTACATCCAAATGGCCCAGAGTCGAGAAAGCCTTGTAAGGCTGGACTTTCTGTTGCGATACCTGGCCCAGTTTCAATACTTTAGCTGCATCACCAAGACGCATGTGTTGGAAGATGTCAGCCACTGACAAACTGTGCCCCTGTGCACGAAGGCTTGAGACCAGTTTCATCGCTAAAACGGAATCACCACCTAGGCGGAAGAAGTTATCGTCGACATCAATCTTCTCGGGACTGATTCCTAGTATCTTTGCCCAGGCGGACCGCAGGATACTCTCTGGAAGGGACATATTAGTTTGCCCTAAGTTCTTCGTCCAGGCCTGCTGGAAGGCTTCACGAAGTTGGGTGAGTACGTGTTTAGGAATATTCGAGGCTAGCTGTTTGAGCAAACTGTGGTTGACTTCACCCACATCAGTGGGCAATTTGTCAAGAACAACGTAGGCTGAGGGCACCATGTATGATGGAAGGGAGTCTTGCATAAACTTGCTGAGTCGCTTCAGTGCAACGAGAAGACTAACGGAAATTGTGGCACGAACAGACGTCGAGAGGTTTTGCGTGTCTGAACCCTCACAAGTGATGTCATATTGCGCCGATAGGAGCTCAACACTGTCTTGCTCAAAAGGCTCTTGCTCTATGAATACGGCCAGCTCTTGTTCTGTTACAGAGTGGGTGTCATCTGAAGATGGTTGGAAGACGGCAGCCGCAGCACGAACATTTGGTGGGAGGTACTTTGAAAAGTGAGATTCGACATCGGCGATATCCACCGCATGCCCGTGAACTGGCACAACATTTTCCTTTCGGCCAACAAATACTAAGCTTCTATCCTCTTGTAAATTAACCATGTCTCCAGTCGGCTGCACTCTTCCCGTCCGGCCTCTAAAATTGGAGCTGCCAGCCACGAGCCAGGAGGGGGATTCAATGGCATCTCCTGAAAGGAAAGCGCCTTCGAGCCAGAGCTCGCCAACACAGCCGATTGGCGATAGCAACGACGGGTTCCTCGGGTCACACACCCAGGAAACCACCGTAGGTGGGTAAACCGATCCTTGCTTGATGTTTGTGTTTGCTCGAAGCCTTCCGGACGATTCATCCAAGGACAAGGGAGCAATTTGATTCCATTGCCAAATCAGATCCAGTTCCGCCTCGGGCAAGCAGGATATCTCGTCTACCCTTCTAGAGAGGCCTTTTGTCAATTGCAAGCAAGCCATTTCGAGCTGCGCGAGGATTCGTTCCATTTGTGGGATCTCCACCAAGGAGCTATCGAAATTTGCGCATATTCTGAAACCACCCTTTCGGATACCACAGCCTAACATAAGCGGATACGGGTTGAAATGCAGCGCTTCACGTACGACGTCTCCGAGCTCAAAGCCAAGTTCGCTGCCCACATACTCCGGCTCTGGCTGGATGACCAAGCCTGTACCAGCTTCACATGCATGTTGCGCGTCTTGGCTGACCTTCCGAATGTTTTGCATCCCCATATGCTGATACGGGGTACGGGCCACAACGCTTTGCTGCACATCCCGCAAATAAGATTCGACTGAGCTGGTTCGAGGTATACGTACGCGGATAGGTACTGTTGCAATCAATGGGCCCACAATGCTTTCCACTCCTGGCAACGAAATGTCTCGCCCGGTAAGTGTTTCGCCGAACACAACATCGTCGCTCCCTGTATACTGCGACGCTACAAGGGCCCAGGCACCGCGAATAAGTGTTGCCAGTGTGAAAGGCCAACCGGAACCTGTCTCGAGCGGTATCTGACGTTCGACCATGGCATTCGGAACGGGCAAGTAGTCTCTCGTGGGCAATCGAGGGAATTGAGGTCCGACCGCGCCTTTTAATTCCCGTCTCCAGAATTCCTGCATGGCAACTTCATCTGTATCGCGTACCCATTTGACGAAGTCTCTGATTTGAGCCTGGGTTTCAATCGACTGGCCTTGCAAGGAATCACTGACATTCTTAAGTATTACTGGCTCTGACCACCCGTCGTAGACCACGTGATGAATCGTCCAGACCATATACCTCGTCTCAGTCTGTGGATCGCTAACTATGGCGTATCGAGCTAGACTTTCTCCAAGACTCATTCTCTCCCTCCGATCAGTCTCTAGGTACTGTACAAGATCGGATGAAGACCTCCAGGAGATAGTTTCCTTTAGCACGACTTGCTGAAGACCACGTTCCTGCAGCTGGGCCACTCGAGTGCGCAGGATGGGGCTTGCCGCGACAACCTCACCCCATGCCTTTTTCCAAGCATCAGAACTGATGTGTGAGGGAATGCGTGCGACTCTCTGGGCAATATATGGCTTGACTGACTTGAGCGAGAAGGTGAAAAGCGACTCTTGCGTGGGTGTACAAGGGTAGATGTCTTCGACGGATGCAGGATCTGATCCGCAGGCTTCTGATGCTTCCAGACAGGCGCTCTCGACAGCTTGAGAGATCATTGAAAATGGCGGTGTTTCTGTCTTTGCCTTTGAGTCGACAATGCTGACGACACTGGCCATCGCTGAGAGAGTAGGGTGGCCAAAGGTGCCAGTGACACTGAGATCGAGACCCTCCGCTCTGCAGACAGACACAAGTCTCATGGCCGCCAGGGAGTCACCACCGAGTGCGAAGAAATTGTCGTTAGGCCGAATGCCTTCGGGATCTAGTTTCAATACTTGGCCCCAACCGTGACGCAACCGTTGCTCAAGGTCCGTTAACTCCCGTGCTGGCCCGTTGTTTGTGCCTTGATCCAACTGTTGTAAGTCTACTGTGGCGCCGAATTCACGGAGCCGTTTGCGGTCCGTCTTTCCCGAAATTAAAACAGGAATGTAATTGACCGAAATATATGCGTTTGGCACCATATAACGCGGCAAAACCTTTGCTATCTCTGCATCGGCTTTGGACAGCGTTTTGCGCAGGTCGTCGGATAGCTCTGCTGACTTTATTTCGGTATCACCATTCTTCTTCGTAGACTGGGACGCAAGGAATGCCACCAACGTGGGCTGACCCCCAGAAGACTGAGGCTTAATCACCTCCACAATCACGGTGATTTCTGCAGTTAGTCTGGCGTTAAGCTGGCTTTCGATTTCGCCCAACTCGACACGTTGTCCACGCAGTTTGACTTGTGTGTCTTTTCTCCCAGCAAAGACGATGCCCCCAGATCCGTCCGGATCATACTTTCCAAGGTCTCCAGTCTTGTACAGACGCCCCGAACGACCAGCGTAGCCATTGTGGCCAGAGACAAGCCAAGCTGGGTCGTGGATGAAAGCCGCTGCGGTTTTGTCTGGATCATTCAAGTAACCCTGTCCTACAATCGGACCTTCAACGAGTAGCTCGCCCACAGCGCCGACTGGCATTAAGACATTGTGGTCGTTAGGGTCGGCAATCCAGATGGCTGCGCCGTTTCCTGTCCCAATAGAGATATAGTCTCTACCAGTGGCAGTATCGCTGTTCACCGTACATCCGATCGTGCACTCACAGGGGCCGTAACCTATGACAATCCTAGTGTCATGGCCCCAGCGCGTCACATCCGTTGCTGCTGCTGCCTCTCCTCCCAGACCAAGAGCACTCAGCGATGCTATTACATCAGGCTCCAGAATTCTGGCCACAGAAGGAGTTATACCTGCGTAGTTGATTTTCATTCTTCGTATCACTTCATTAATATCGTTCAGTCGATCCTCATCGGAGGGAATACAAAGGCAACCGCCGTTTGCCAACGTCAAAAGCATGCTGTCGATACTGACATCGAAAGCGTAGGATGCAAAATCGAGGACCCTGGACTCCTCCGTATAACCCACAGCCTTGGCTCGTGGGAAAGCGCTGCTTGTATATGTTTCGTGAGAGATCTTGACTCCTTTGGGCGTACCCGTGCTGCCAGAAGTGAAGATGATGTACATTAGGGCAGATGAGGGGACTGCCGGCAACAGTGGAAGGGGTTCCGAATTTGACAGGTGTGCAAATGCGTCTGCTTCCACAACGATGTGCTTTCCGTCTGACATGATAGTTGTTGCCAGCTCATGCTGGTTGCGGGACGATACCATTGCCTTCGCACCGACTTGTTTAGCCATGTTCTGCAGACGAGCGAGCGGAAGTGTTGGGTCCATCATCACCAAAGTTCCTCCTGCTTTCATCACCGCAAGTACAGCGACGATTGTCCACCTTGATTTCTCAAAGCAAACCGGTATGAAATCATGTACATCCACACCCATTTTTTTCAACGAGCCTGCCACAAATGTGGAATACTGTTCGATTTGGCCATACGTCAACTCGCCATCCCATGATGAGATCGCCACCTTGTCCGGGAATCTGTTCGATTGTTCGGAAATCACATCGTGCATGCAGAAGTTGTATGAGGGAGGAAGTTCGTGATTCCATTTCCATATCGCATCCAAATCACTCGCGGTTGGCCGAAGGCAGGCTTCAATGGACGCATCGGGATTTGACAGACACATCTTGACAGTGTCGACCAGCGACTTGATGTGTTGTGTTACTGTGAATTCTAACATCGTTTCGGAGCGCCAAGCTGGGCGAATCGCGAGTCGGCCATTCTCAAAGCGTGTCTCGAGGTGAATTGCACCCTTTTTCCGCACCGGTTAGGTACTTGAAATACAACGAAAACTTCATCACTCACTTCATCTTTTACATCTTCTGATGTTTGCGACAGGGAACCCGTACTCAGCAGGAGTGAGGCAGGGTTAGACACAGTCGTACACTCACTTGACGTGACGGTCTTAACATGTTGAGAAATTGCTGCCGTGGCTTGTCCGACACTATCTTGCAATCCTGTCAATAATTCCCCCATCGACAAACATGCTTTTACTGGCTCCTGTTCAGCCCCATTATCTCGCCCCTTGTACGCCCACTCATATTGGACCTGACCACTATCGCGGGTTCGCAAGAGCACAATAAGCCATGAGATAAGCAAAACTTCCTCCTTCATGCTAGTGGGAGTGGTGGGCTCGTCGGCTGCAAGGCCGACGACCTCAAATGATGTGAAACTGTCACCATCAGCCTGACCGGCAGATGATTCGCCAACAGACCCATTTCTGTGTTGGCTTTGATTATGTGTACCATCAACCTGCATAGCCATTCTTCCGGCAGCCCAGCCTACCTGGACTCGAAATCTTGGCGGGGTATAAGGGTACGAAGAGGGGTTAGACCTCGGCCGGCCGTTCAAGTTGCTGGAGCTTTGGACTAGCCGGACCGCACTGAAGTGGTAAGGCGCAAGTTATATAACTAAGCAACCAAGGTTGTGCTAGCATTGTCCTCCACCGACGGACGAGCCGGAAAGTAACCTGAATAACTCCGTACCTGCAGGTACTCTGTAGAGTCTGACCGAGATCGCCATGGCAGGAGGCTGTGGGCTAGTCAGATGCCCACATGTCTCTTGGACGCAAGTAGAGCAGAGTATGTGTATGTACTCCGTATCCGCGTGTCCGATGAACGGATGGGACCCATAATTGCGCAGTGGAAGAGTGTCGGGCCCCAATGCTGTTCAGGTACAATACAGCCTGTACAGTACGAAAATATGGTATGTATGTACGGTATGTCTCGCTTGAGAACTGGAAACAGTAAACAAGTTACAAAACGGTATTTTCAGTTTCTTTTTTCTTTTTACTCGTGAGGGAGCTAAAGTTCTGATACTGGCGTGCGAATTAGGGGTGCCCGCATCACCTGATCATAATACCAGGCGGAAAATGATATCCGTCTTAGCCGCTGAAAATCTGCATCATTTATACACTGGCATAAGACACATTATGGTTGTGTAATATTTGCATATCGTCATGTTGAAATGGCATATATTCATAGCCAAGAGTAAAAAGATCTCGCAGAGAAAAGTCAAGAGCAGAGGACTCTGAACGGAATCTTCGTCTTCTGCTCTTCTTCCCTTTTTCCTTTTCTCTTTTTATTTTTGACAACTCGGATTTTATGCGGGCCAAGACGCCAAGATACAATCCGTACGGGATTTATTACCAAAAAAACCGTGGGCCGACCTATCGGAAATACCCTAGTATCTGATAAATCTTTCTAGGGTACAAATACTGTAACATGTATTCTCCAGTACGGTTAAACACAAAGACGCCAAGATAAGGGTGTATAGCTGATCAGTACTCTGTAGGGAGCAGGATCAACGGTGACAGCCATGTCATGTTAAATATAGAGATGATCTCTGCAGGACCCTGGACCCATTTGGTAGAATGAAAGCTCATGGAGAGGAATGTCGAGAGAAAAATAGTAACAACGACGTTTTAGAGAACCGCCAAGTCCTCTACAGAGTAGTACTCTCCTAACATACTAATTTATTGATACAAGAAATGACCGCCTGACTTAGTGGATTTTTAGTACGATTAATTAATTTATCGTGGTCTTGGTGGCGGTCTTGGCTGTATTGATCCAATTTTGCTCGGAACACTTAGGCGAGAGATTCCCTATCAATCACCATTTCAATCCTTGGTAGATTACAAGTTAGAAGCTCTCCACTTCGGTTTCCGTTTCTCCACAAATGCTCTCACGCCTTCGTGAAAATTCTCCCCAGCCATGAGCTTAGGGTACCACCGGTCTACCAAGGCGGTACTACCTTCTTCCACACTGGCAATCTCCCACGCGTAATGGAGACCCTCCATCGTAACGCGGATGCTGTCCGGGCTATTCTTCGCAATGGCGCTTGCGATCTCCACTGCCGTGGCTACTAGCTGACCATGCTCCACCACGCGATTCACCAACCCCCAACGCTCTAGCTGCGATGCAGGGAAAGTCAGACCACTCAGTGCAATCTCCGCAGCTCGCTGTTTGCCCAGCACCCGAACCAACCGAGGCAGAGAGCCTGCAACAGCAGCAATTCCTCGTTGTACTTCGGGAAGCCCGAAGGAAGCTCGCTCACTGGCGACGACAATATCGCAATTGACTATCATCTCAAATCCGCCTCCGAGACAGTATCCGTTGACGGCGGCGATAATTGGCTTTCCTCCTCGCCGGCGAGGGAGCCCGGCCAGTCCGGGTGCTGTCATTTCATTCGTTTCACCGCGCGCATTGAGTTCGTTCCATTCTGTAGGAAGAGGTTAAATCGATGAGCTACAACAATGACAAAGAGGTGAAGTGTAAGGACAGTTGGCACCTTTGAGATCAGCTCCGGCGCAAAAGGATTCTCCCGTTCCTGTAATTATTGCCACCTGGAGAGTAGACTCCTGATCGAACCAATCCCATAGTCGCTGTATCTCGGCGCTCGTAGCGAGCGGTATGGAATTGCGCTGCTTTGGCCGGTTGAGTGTGAGGAGGAGAATGTTTGGAGCAGGGAATGAGACTAGACAGCCCTGGACTGGTGGATGCTGCATCTCTATCGACATTGTGTATTAATCTATAGACGAATATATCTCGGGGCGGGGAAGAGGAAGTATGTGCTCCGTAGTGTTCGTAGCGAGTGGCTTTACCACGTTTTAAGTAAAGGAGCCCCCGGTACAGTAAAGAAATAATATCTTGGCCAGCTTCACATGGACCAATGCACAATTCTAGCCAAAGTTCCGGCTTTCTTGTGCTCGGCTTTCCGTATAGTGTAAACTTTCTCCACTTAACCGTCCCTGGGCCTCGGAGTTATCTCTCTCCATGTCTTATATATACCAGGCCCAGATCCTTGCGCTTTGAGAGCCACTGTCCTCATTACAAATGCTCAATTGCTCAGATATAAACCAGGGCAACCTTCATATTCACGCAAAAATGAGCCTGTCCCTCGCAGAGTCTACGCCTAAGAGCAAACCATCATATCCTTGGGTGAAACTTCCTCATCCATACCTCACCAGCTACAAAATTCACATTGTTTCTGAATCTACAGCACGAGTGCTTCAGCTCCAATTACATGATTCTTCTCTCGGAAAGCCACTCCCAGAGCCACTGCACAACAATTCCCTCACCTACACAGACGTTTCCTGGGACGAATCCGCCAAGGAAATCCCCGACAATGACAACAGTCCCTGGGCGCGAACCCGCAGAGCGCCAGGAATCTCATTCCATTGGACAAGCCCAGAGGCACCAACTCTCGGCCAGATCTGGAACGTCATCCACGCAACCTTTCTGACACACCCACAATACGAGATCCTGCGCCTAGATTTGATCGGATCCGGTAGCGAGATCATTCGCGATGAATGCATTCGCACCGGCCTGACAGTCCCCTTCCCCTCCCGCCGAGTCCCATTCGGCAACGAAAACAAATCCTCCGACGTCAACACCCTCGTCCTTCTCCGCTCCGCCTTCTGGCAAGGCGCCGCCTCACCACTCGGTCCCCGACCCATCTGGGCCGTCGACCAGGACATTCATGGCCTCCTCCGGAAATCTGTAAGCCAGTATCCAGCCCTCGCACAGAATTATGAGTTCTCGATGAAGTTCCCCGAAGAGCGCATCTACGCTCGTCACCCCATTCGACCTACAAAGCCCACCCCGGGATCCTTGGTCTACAGTCGCTACATCCCGCATCTGGACAAGCATTTCTCCCTCATGGCCGTCGACTGGCAGGACGAGGAGCACCTCCGGCTCTTCAACAAATGGCAAAATGACCCGCGCGTCGCAAAGGGCTGGAACGAGACCGGTACCCTAGACGAACACCGCGAATACCTGCGCCGTCTGCATGAAGATAAACATGTCCTGTGCTTGTTCGGCCGGTTCGACGATTTCAAGTTCGCATACTTCGAAGTTTACTGGGCTAAGGTGCGTCTACACCATCCACTATACATCCCCATCTAACTTTATTATACCTGATTCTAACCCCCCAAACAGGAAGATCACTACGGCGCCCACTACGACGCAGCCGACTACGACCGCGGTCGCCACTCCTTGGTCGGCGAAAGCAGTGTCCGCGGCGCATACCGCGTATACGCCTGGTGGGGTAGCGTAATCCACTACATCTTCCTCGATGAGCCGCGCACGCAGGCCGTGGTCGGCGAGCCGAAGGCGACGAATACAACTGTTTTGTCCTACGAGAATGCCCAAGGATTAACGATTCAAAAATACGTTGACCTTGGTCATAAGCGCTCTGTCCATGTGCATTGCAGTCGCGAGAAGTGGTTCCAGTTGTGTCCGCTTTTCTGGGATGGACGGGAGAGGCCGTTGGAGAGCTCGGATCGTATGGCTTTCGATGCGAAACTTTAGCTTTAGACTTCTTATGGAAGCGAATAGTCTTGTATAATTTGTGATATGCATATACGCGTTATGGATTATTTTCTCATGCTACTGTGATACTATGGTCTATGCTTTGGTCCATTGCTGTAAAGTCAGAGGGATGCTGTAGGGATTATGCTTGTTTATTCAATGAATAGTGACAATGAATAGGCAAAGGGAAGGGCGGTTCGGCAAATCAGATAAGGAAAAACCGAACTGATAATCGGTTAGACAGTTGAACCCCTCGCGAATGATCCGATTATATTCCAGGCGGATACGCCAAGCAAGCGAGTCCTCTTGCCCAGGAACTAGTGGATTGTTAAGCGAGAGGTCAGATTTTTCTTTGTTCAAACACCTAGGATCTCGCTGCGTTCGGCTTTGTTATTCAAAATCGGCATCTAGCTACCAGGGCAGATAGTGTAAATCAATTACTGCTTTGGATAGGGCTACAGTAAACACCCCGTTTACCCAGAGCAACGGGTATAGGTGGGCCAGCTGTCAATGTCGATGATCGAGCAACGATACCGGACTAGAGTTACCTACTTTACCGGAACTCGGGTGTACGAGCGGAAGCGAACTAACCTCCGATCGCTTGTGAGAGAAAACAGAAAACAAAAAAGGATATTGCAAACCTAAATAAAAGTGCAGGTTACACCCGCCAAGGCCACCAATCGGAACATTGACGCGGCCTATCAATCTAATCAGATAATTTTATCAGATAAGCTAATACCAATGGAGCATCGACCTCCGAATCTCTGAAACAAATGTCTCTCGCCGAGACTCTAGACTGCTCTAGTAAAAACATTCGACCCCAGTTATCCGCCGAACTTCATTCCGGTTTTTATTCCCTCATCGAGTCAATGATTGACGAGCGGGACGTTCCGACCAGACTTGCACCTCTCCGCATCCTGTTTTGGTTCGGTGTGGTGGGTATTGGGAGAAGAATTATCTGATCCGTGATTTAGTGGGATGCTTTGTTGTGGACCGGGTTTTTGTTGTTGGGTGACTTTTGTGACTGGGGTTGTTGCCTATTGTGATGGGTTAGTTTGATCTGATAAAATCACTCACCTGCTTATTAGGTAAAGAGTCTTTGGTGCCGAAGGAAACGTGGTAGTGGATTTTAATACTGAGCCCTAAGATTATGAGACTAGAGATGTTGTTGCGGCCGGAATTCAAATTACCATTAATACGGGGTATGCTCAAGTGGATACCTGAGCTTACCTTACATACAGTACAGTAAAATACACTTTCACATCGTTTTGTTACTTCGGCCCACTTTCGCAAAACCAGGCTCATGCATGTGTGGCAGGCTGGCAGCTTCTTAACCTGAATACGCTCAAAGTTCGACATGAGAAGCCCAAGAATCACCAGTGGCTACTGCAAGCTTCGGTTACATTCTTGGCTCGCTTGTCTTGTGCTACAATTGGAGGAATTTCAGTATCATGAAATTTTCACGCACACCCCTCGTCTATGTTACTGCTTCGCTTGGATAAGGCTACAACATTTTATATGCAGGGTTTGAGTTTTCAATGTGGCACTAAACCGGAGAAAATGGGTCATCATGCACGGTCCCTACGTTGAATGCCATGTGCAGATTACTGGTAATGGGATGGAGCGCGACATGGACTTGCTTGGTGGGGTGACTGGAGATATTTTCACATTGAGATCATAAACATCAGTACATTGAATGTCCAACAGCATCAGTCGGAACTAAAACAGTAGAATATGTAACGTAATTCTAGCTTGTGTCTTTACGTTAAGATGGAAATGTAGAATAACAACCTTGTAACCTTTCGGGCTTCTCAGTCTCATACTTGTGAGGGGTAATTCATGCCGGATGTGAATATATGCGTGATCGGCTACAATTTACTGGCATGTCGGGACCTGCCGCCGATAAGATATATTGAGGTGGGATGCATGATCCTATTGTAGGCTAGTATGCATCCGGCTGCATATACGAATGACTGGGCACATGTTCAAGCACCCATGGCATTATTTCCTACTATGTAAACCTCGGGTCCTTGCAGCAAGCGACGCAGCAGTGTGCTGCTCTTGAGAAAAAACAAAAAAATCTACTCTTCTAATGGTTCAATTCAATATTTGTTTCATCACGGCGAACAGCGTCGCAAAAGCTGGGCCCATCGTTGCTGACCTTGGGTCTATAGCCCGAATTGGGACTTCGACCGAAGGGTAATCTAATCAGATCCCGACTGCCGCCAGAATATCTAATCTGATCTAGTTTCTTAGCGTACCAGTATCCAGACGGTCCTAACCCTAGTCGGCTTCAAAGTCTTTTAGCTTCAATATCAGCATTCGGTGAAATTCTATGCTCCACTTTTCCGTTACTAGGGCCATAGTATTCTCCGATATACACCTTACACAGCGTAATACATAAGTTACGTCCGTGATACCGCATAATGTGCCAAGAATAATTGTATTTGCTTTTCATTCACAACCTGCACCTCGTGTCCGGAATCTGCTACCCTGGGTCCATAGGTCGCTTCGTTCCGATAATATCATCGGAACCAAACCACTCATAGGTGGGTCCGTCGTTTCGAGTCGAACCACCTTCTCATGGAGATATCCACAGCATCCCAACGCCGACGAAAAGCGCAACCAAAGGCACATGAATCCGATCTCGGATATTCCACACTCCTGCAGAAAATGAACCGTTGCAACGAACTTCTTGACTCAATCCTAGTTCACGAAAGTCACACACGAACTACTACTTACTAGTTTTGACAAGCGTTCGATCAATCAAAGAAAGTGACATCAGGATCTCGTATCTGCTTAGCTAGTCAAGATGTACTCCAAATTCTGGCCAAAGGGCGGTCTTCCCGGTATCCTGCATCATTATGTGAGTTCCCCTTCACCAAATACACATAAAGAATATAGCTGACTTGGTAATGAATGCCAGACCGAAACCCTCGTCACATTCGAATACACAACCTCCACAGTCAGAAAACCACACAGTCTCCTCTTCGTCGGCGGTCTAGGCGATGGCCTCGCAACAACATCCTACATGGCGGACCTCGCGCACGCCCTCCAACCAACAGAATGGTCCCTCTTCACCCTGAACCTCACATCGTCATACCAATCATGGGGCCTCGGCCATCTGGACCGCGACACGAACGAAATCGCCCAATGCTTAAACTACATTAAAGAATATAAGACCGAGAAATTCGGCAACGGAAAGATCGTCCTCATGGGCCATTCGACGGGTAGCCAGTGCGTTGTGCACTACCTCTCCCGGCCTAACCCGCACACCACTACTCCCTCATTCGACCCGACGCTGGAGCATATTAAGCGCATGGTCCTTGACGGCGCAATCATGCAGGCCCCTGTCTCGGATCGGGAGGCGATCAAGTGGGTGCTTAAATGGGGTATTGGGGGCAAGTCGCCCAGCGAAGTCCGGGAAATTTACGATAAGGTTGTGGCTCTGGCCAGAGAAGGTGTCGCCAAAGATAAGGATAGCGGGTTTGACACCTTGCTGCCGATTAACTTGACCGGGACTATGGGGTATCCGCCCAATACACCCATCAGCTGTCGGAGACTTTTGAGTCTTGTTAGTCCCGATAGTCCCGATTCTCCTGGGGAGGATGATATGTTTAGTTCGGATTTGAGTGAGGAGCAGCTTGCGAAGACCTTTGGGAAGATCAAACAGGGAGGTTTGCTGAAGCATAAGCTTATGGTTTTGTTTTCGGGGGCGGATCAGTCTGTTCCCGATTGGGTTGATAAGGAGCAGTTGTTGGAGAAGTGGAGGAAGGTGACGGATCGCGATGGGGAAGCCCCCATCTGGGATCAGGAGCATAGTGCTGTTATTCCGAATGCTTCCCATGCTTTGAGTAATGATGATCAGGCAGAGCCGAGGAAGTTCCTGGTTGAGAAGGTTATGGGGTACTTGCGTGGTGCTGAGAAGGCATGAAAGATATTGCTGTGCAAATAATTACTAGAATGTATTTATGTGAAACCATCTTAAGGACAGAATGGATAATGATATGTTACTTTAAGATCCCCTGTACTGTTCAGACACAGCGTTATAGAAGGCCTATTCAGGCTTTGATACCAGCTTTTAAGGAAAAGAAGAGCGGTCTTAGCGCGTCTCACGGGGCCCTTCGTCCTTGGTTGATGTTCCACTCACCTACGTCCGATATGGTGATCTTGTGCCTGGCTACAAGCTGCTAGAAACCCACCTCTGTCACCACCGCCTTCTTTCAATAAGATAGCAGCAGCTTGCCTATGGAATCTAACGCCAGTGGGGTAGATGATCTTAATAGAATGAACAATGGGGATGGAGCCAATGGCCTTGGTGGCGCCAGTGGCGCCGATGCCCTTGACTATGTGAATACGAACTTGCAAAACACCTCACACTAGGATCCCATAGCCGTGATTGGGCTATTATGCAGACTCCCTGACGAATGCCATACCCTGAAGCCTCCTCGAGGTTCGTTAAACAAGGCACTATTGCGAAGAGCCGACCTCCTGCGTCAAAAATCAATATTGACACTCATGTATGTCCCTGGCACTAAGTGCTGGAACTACTGACATGTACTCGGTTTTCCCGCATGCTCCGTCAACCTGGGCGGCATTATATCACAGACCCGGACCATCTCGGTCAGCGGCTGGGATCGCAGGGTTGGACGCCCATCAACGAGGCTCTGTTGCAGAGAATCCTGCGCCTTTCTATTCTGCAGCAGACATCATCGCCAATCAACTTCAATAGTAAGACGTATCTCATCACTGGAGTCTCTGTCGCTTTACTTCGGTAACGCCTCTAATGTTGTTCCACCATTTCAGCCATTTGTTGCCGACGGCTGTGGCCAGTCAGCGGAGCCATCTGAACGTACTAAAGAACGCTGGACTCTCGAATACTCCTAAGCAGCGGGGTGGATCACACCGCGCTTCTAGCATCATTTATGTAGTCATTCATGTCGGACTGGTCGCCACAGAGGCTTTTGCAGGTGTCGATGGAGAGTTTGTGCACGAGCTGTAGATGCCGAACATCGTACTTCCGTGCTATGGAGGGAAACGGGCCGACCGCATTTGTCTGTGTTAGATTCCGGAAGGGACACTTGGTCGAAGCCGATCTCCGGCTACCAGCTTTTAAGGAGAACTTTGGAGTGTGCAGGTGGGCGTGTCCCATCATACTACTTCTTGCGAAACCAACGTTGCATAATTTCCAAATGGCCGTTGATCTGGTCCTGGAGAGAGCTTGGGGTGGATACGCGGGAACGCGCCGGAACTACAGATACCCGACCCGGGATCACCTGACACAGGCCCAACATCATATAGGGGCAAAAAAGAAAACTATATAGATGTAATGACAGTTATTTCAATGATCTAAATTGATAGTGGCTAGTAACTAGTCTAACGGAATAGATCTTGCTACTTGATGACTATGGAATTATGTAAGGGCTTCGCGGAATCTTGTATAAAAGTATAGGCTTGTCTGAATATGATGTATCAAGGTTAAGGATTTTTAGGCACGGACATGCAAAAAATATATATTCTCTTGATACCCAAGGTTTACTTTGTTTTTCGTGAGAAATTTAGAACCATTATTCAACTTAACTAGTACTCCCTGTACTCACTTCGATTAGTTGGACCTTAAGCAATCCTTTCACTAATCTCAGTGATATCCTGATGTTGAAGTTGCAATCCATGTGGAACGGATGCTGTGAATTCGGATCCGACACACCGGATTATTATCTCCGGGAGCGGGATTCCCGCGCCGCCATGCGTTCGGAGCGCGTTCGGGCATGTGTAGACACTCCTTAGAACTCGCGGATACTTTGTCACCTTGATATGCTGCTTAGAGACTTTTACAGTTACCTAATCTAGAGTATAAATCTTCGTGTAATAACCTAACCAGTCTACCGTTGACTGCACATCATTCATTTAGCTCCAGCTAAGAGTAAGGATTACTGTGTTTTCGTTTATTATGATGCCCGGCTTTGCATGACCAGAAGCACAAAAGATTAATTTAGATACTAAACAATTTTGAATTAATTCAGTGTAATGAAGGCACGATAGTACCATAGGAGTCTTATCATAAGACTCTAGTATATGTACTGTACATGTATAGTATGTGGCGGGAACTCCCGAGTCCTAGGCCACCCACCCGGCACCACAAAGAAGCGAAAGAAGAAAGGTGATCTATACCCCAGCACTTGGTTAACCGAGAACCGTGCCGACCACATCACTAACGACACCCTCAACGGTAGGCACTACTACACCCAGACTGCCCGGCTCGGAGATCGGTAACAGTTCATCAGTCCGCGAACAATCAGTTTCCATAGCCTCGCCATCCATCCTCTTTTCTAGCCAAGTAAACGCTTCCAGAAACCCATCTAGCTGCAGAAGTATATGCTCGTGCGTCAAGACATTCTTATAGTTAACCACTGTGCCGCCAGCACAATACTGCGACACAACAACTTCCGTAGAGCTGACAGGACTAATCTCATCAAGAGCGCCCTTGTACACGAAAATCGGCATTTTAGGCGGATTCTGTCCGAGGTTGTTATCCTTTAAGGCCTGCTGCATCTGAGGATAACTAAGGATGCTGGGATCCTTGAAGTAGGAGAAAAGATCCTGGAAGGGGTATTTAATGATATTTGCCAAGAAACAGTTGTGGTTCGCATCGTAAAACTTTGCCTTTTTGCTTTCGACGAGCTGCTCCTCAAACAATGCCGCGATGTCGGGGTATTCATGCGCTATGCCGTTGATGCCCCCGAAGTTTAGCCCCACAAACGGACCCTTGTTAACTGTATATGTGACGACCTCAATATCGCCGATAAGCCCTCCAAGCGCTGCGCCAACGATCATGTCTAGATCGGGAGCGTAGGTTGTCTGGAGTTCAGCGGCGAATCCGGTTGCCAGACTTCCTCCGGAATAACCCCACATAGCCACGGATGCGTTGGGAGAGACCGTAGTGAAACCTGAAGAGCCAAGGACGGCTCTAATGCCATCCAGAACTGCATGTCCAGCGCGACGATTCGCCAAGAAGGCGGCCTTGGGACCCTCATGATCCGGCAGACTCACAATCCAGCCCTTTTCTAGCGCCGCTCGGAAAAGAACCGTATGGCTCTGGATTCCCGTTTTGGAAAGGATATCGCTGTCGTCTATGCCGGTTTGTAGGATGTATGATGGAGCGCAGTCGACGGAAGATGAATCCTCTGGAATCTGATACGACAGGAGTCTCGAGGTGTTCGCATTTTCTGGGACAAGGACTGTGGTGACTGTTGCTGTGGCGTTTGCCCAGTTGTCGGTGGATCGGTACAATATCTGGTAGGCAGCCGCCAGTTTGAGCTTTATGGGGTCAATTAGGGCTATCGGGTTGGTTACCCTTCGGTGTCGTAGGATGGTTCCTGGTTCTGTGTTCTCATATCCTGATGGGGGTTTGTAGAAGGGGTCTGCACTGGGCGGGGTGACCATAGCCCTATTGGCAAGACTACCAGGGTGGGCGAGACATGTCGCGAAGACGAAGAAGAATGATAATAGGGATCCCAGCCCGAACATTTTGATGACATGGGAACTGCCCGGTGAAAGCCCTATACTACTTGGAAAATCATATGACTGAGCAAGGTAATCATCCGTAGTTAGATACAATTTGCTTATGACACTCTAGAAATAAGTAACCATCGCAATGTTGACGACCCTATGTGTATTTTCAGCGTTATGCATTCCACTCCGATCCATGTAGATATACAGTTGTAGCAATTTAGAAACTGGTGAACGAATTGAACTTGTCGAAGGATCTGCGTTTGCCTGTCCGATATGTCAGAGATTTGGGGTTTATCCCCCCTTGTATTTATTTGACTGTATAAATAATTTTCCAGATTTGGATACCCTTCAGAATGTTGCCATGCAGTAAAATATCAATGGTATAGGAAATGGAAATGATCTACATACCTTCTTATCCCTTCAGTCCAGACATTGGGCGCCGTTTTCCGCTAATGCTGGATCTAGATAGAAAAGATCCGCAGAGCAACCAAGAGAGGAAAGTGTTGTAGGTCACGTACGCTTATGATCGGCGGGAGTAATATACTTAGACCAGACACAAATGTCTGCAGTTGGAGTTGGGTGCAGGTAGGGACTGTTCTCCTGCAAAGATCTACATCAATACGCGCTAACCGTATTTGAACTGCTAGGACTAGATTTATACCTGGCCTGATCCCTTCAGTCCATTGGGTATGGAAAATCATTCCGTCGGATAAACAAACACCCTGGATTGGTGCGCGATGGTACTGGGCTAATATAGACCTGGTGACCGTCTAAATCCTGGACCCCTCATGAGACCATGGCGAGGTCTAATCCTGGAGCCTTTCGGTACCGAATCCTTATTTATGAAATTGATCATCTACTAACAGCAGTAGAAGATCATGAACCTGTCTTCTATCCTAATAGTACGTACTGCCTACCTTTGAGTTCCTCAATTCCACCACTCAAATCGTACTGGAGACTGGCGGTGGTACTTTATTTCGATTGTAACTGCTGGGCATCTGGACATAGCTATGGTCTGAATGCAACAAACACGTTTCTTTAATCAACCTATTACTTGGGTACGAAAAAATCGTCCTACCTCTTTCTGCGTTGGATAAGTCTTGCCTGCGTTAGCAAATGTGCCTTTCACTTGGAGTCGCACATCAGACACTTCCTATAATAGACTCCAGACAGAATCGCCAATCAATAATGCCTAGGCCGCTGTTTTTAAATTCTTGCCAGCCCTCACTGCCTTGTGGCTTTGATAGAATCTCTCACTAATTGACAATCTTTCGTAGAGATATGGAATGCTAGAGAGATGAAGAAATGGGGCTATAAATAACAGAAAGGCTAGTCGATATGAGAAACCATATTCGACAGAGAGTAAAGCAAACCAGCCAATCACAGAAAGCATGCGTTACAGCCTTCATACTAAATAGGCTAGCAAGACTCAACTTACATTGATCCGCGATCCACCGAGTCGTACCCAACGAGTCGTTAGTACCCAGCGAGTCGTATTTCCCTTAGAGGCGGATCAAGAAGTAAGATTCTCTCTTAAAAGCCTGAGTCATCAATTATATTCTGAAACAAGAATTGCCGTGCTGATATTGTTCGGATAGCTAAGAAATCCGGTATCCGAAAAGGGTCTCTCCGCACAATGGCCGATGGCTGAATGAGGTAGATCTGGCCTCATAGGAGATCGGTGACTATTGTCCAGCACCTTAACGAAACCATCGCGTCCATACCGCGAATTACCGAATTATCGGAGAACCGGATCTACCGCACGGGAACGCCGGAGAGATCTACGAAGCATAATCGTCAGAATGCAGAATAGCAAACATCGTAGTGTGATGTTAAAAGACGAAGAAAGCGCACTTCTCATCTCAACCTCAGACTTAAATCCATTATTACCGAACTATGGAAGTACAATACATTTTGGGGATTTTGCACAATCTTGATTTAGCCATCTGGGCTGTTCTCATTTTCATAGCCTTCGTCTTAGTTACTCAGGCTCACTACAAAGCCCAATTAGCCAAACTTCCTACTTTTGAGACTGACAAAGGTAATGAGAAATGGAGAAGGACTTATTCGGATTCGGCACGCATGCTCTATCAAGAAGGGCATAAAAAGGTCGGCTCCTACCTTGTGCGCTTTTCTAAGATATGTCCTGACAACGTCACAGTTCAAAGACCAAGCCTGGATCATGCCAACTTCAGATGGTACAGGGACCCCTTCATGCACCTTGCCGTGTTTTGAATACTCAGTATGGTACAATTTAGGCCGTAAGAATGTCGTCGTGCCTGGTCGGCTTTTATCAGAGTTGAGTAAACTACCTGAAACGGTCCTAAGTTTCCCTACGGCAATTAACAAGGTTGGTTTTCTACTCTCTCACATACATGCCAGGTACTAATAAAATAAAGGTATTAGAGGTTAAATACACTAAAGTTGCTCCTGATGAGCCATTTGCGCCTTACTGTATCAAGGCCGATTTGAATCCTGCTTTATGTATTATCTCTACAATATTCATCACGAAAGCTAGTCTCTGACGATAATTAGCTAGGCTGAACCCCATTATCTATCGGGAGGTTGAAAACGCTCTAGAAGACGAAATCCCACAATGCGAAGATTGGACACCGGTATTCATTTATCGGAAACTTTTGAATACAGTAGCGAAAGTGTCTGGGAGAATATTCGTTGGCGCGGAGCTTTCCCACAACAAAGATTACCTCGATACAGCGATCAACTACACCATCGAATTGGGCAATGCAGTACAAGCTGTCAAGCAAATGAAGCCCTGGCTTCGGCCCTTCCTGGCATGGAAGCTTCCAGAGGTCCAACAACTCAATAAGCGTGAGGAGATGGCAATACGATTCTTAGAGCCGATTATACAAGCTCGCCGCGAGGCCTCTAAGGATCCAGATACCAAAAGCCCGATGACATGCTGCAGTGGTTCTTGAATCGCAGCGAAGATTATAAGGTTCACTCTTAAGACGCATCGTGAAAATGCAGCTTCTGGTAATATTCGCCGGGATCCATAACACGACGGTGACTGCAACCAACGTCTTATATAATCTCGCCGTTTCTCCCGAGTACATGCAGCCTCTGCGTGAAGAGATATGCAAGGCAATATCAGACAATGATGGGACGCTCACTTCACGTGCACTGCAACAGGTGGAAAAGCTTGACTCGTTCATGAAAGAGACAATTCGCTTCTACCCCCAGAACTCACTTCCTTCTCGCGCCAAACGGTCTAAGGCATTAAACTCTCCAGCGGCCAATACATCCCACCAGGTACATCTATCGAAGCACCATTACAGGCCATATATCAAGATGATAGCAACTATCCCGACAGTGATACCTTCGCCGGTTTCCGATTCTACAAGATCCGGCAGGGCGGTGGGGCAACTGTACACGCTCGCAATCAATTCGTCACGTCCAACGAACAGAATCTCGTCTTTGGATATGGAAAGCATGCGTGTCCAGGAAGATTCTTAGCCGCTGCGGAGATCAAGATGATCGTTTCCAAAATACTTTTAACCTACGGTTTCAAAAATGCGGACAATTGGACGGAAAGATATTCGAATTATGAAGTTGGTCGACTAGTACGCCCCCCCCCCCCCCCCCCCACCCCGGGCCCCCCAACCACTGCAGGTGATGTATCAGCTAACGATCGATAGAATATGCCTGAAAGGGCCATTCCACTGCTCTTTAGGAAGACGACGGCACAAGACAGTAGTTTGTGAATATAGGTCTGTGAATATAGGCAGTAGGTATGCGGAAGCCACGACGTGTTAATCATGGTTCGATCAACTTTCCAAGGATCCCTTAGGGCATCTTGTGGATTGCCAACTACTTGTTCATTCTTTTGAATGCTAAATGCGACGCTCGGTTAGTTTACTATTACTATTTATTATTCTATCTTTCTTTAGTTTTTATTCTTGAGTATTGCCTGGACGTGATTTGCTCCAGGCAGAAAAAAAAAAAAAAAAAAACTCTCAGCCACCTGTTGTTCGGGACAATATTGTGTAGGAACGAGCATTTCCCAGGTTTATATATCACGCAAAGTCTCGGTTTCAATAACGATCGTAAGATACGATCGTCTCTTAGGTCTTATGGCCAGAAAGTGACGATCAATACTGTAAGGGGTAATCAACCAGATCCACGAGGAATCCACAAGTGGGTCTCCATATGTGAGTAGGATTGGGCCATGTTTCTGGTAACTGTACCGCTACAATAAGGAGTTTAACAAAGCCTTCAGAATGGCTTAAAGGTTTTGCCGCTATCATAACATAACCGGTACGCAAGTCGCCAGTCTATTGACTTCCATATAAAATGGAACCTTTTAGGGTTCTTAGTAACTTCTGAGTACCATAGATATAGATTGATGCTAGGTGGAGGAGTATATACACCAGATGCCATACTGTAAGTTGGAGTTTCGAACTATGCTTTTCTCATAATTTCATAGTAGCTGCGCTAAGAGAACCTTGAAAAGGTTGAACTGCCTTTATTCACTTGCAAATTCATTACATATTGGAAATCCTCTCTTAACAATCTCTGGTCATTGAGAAATTAAGATCACAAAAGGTGTCATGAACAGTAGATGGCGGGACGCTTGAACTACTCACTGACTGGTTACATTGGTGTTTTGTAGTAGTATATATGTCCATCTTACAATATATTGCTTGTCTTCTCAATGGGGTTTCTATAATTCAGTATTAAACCTTAGAAAGCTCTGAGAGGTTTACTGTTATCAAACAATAAATTGTCTTTCTTTTCGCATCTCTTTTTTGTTTTACATTGTTGTTCATTCTTATTTGTCATGGAAGTATGCCAGGATCAACAAAGAAGTCGTTCATCCTTTTGAATGTATATAGATTGTTCTAGAAGACAGATGTTGGTGGTTGCCAGTAACAATCATTGTGCTAAGACAACCAGACTACTGCGAGGGGGGTATTTGTAAGATATCCCCACCGCCGAACATATCCCAGCTATCGAGATCCAGAGATCCTGCAGTACATGGATCTCTGGGGTTGTCAACGACAGGTGGATTAAAACTAGGCAGTGATCTGGGGAGATTAGGATCGAAATAATCCCCGGATTGGAGACCGGAAAGGTCAAGAGTCTCTGCATTCCCGGTATTACTGAAAGAATCCAAGGATGAGTGAGTGAAGAGCGGTTGGTTGTCCCTATTTCCACCCATGATGGGTACCGTTGAACCCGGACATACCATCGTCTGCTCCTTTCGGTAACCCTCTGTAGGATAGAGGTAGGGTGATGAATATAGGGGATTTGGAGGATGCTGCATTGTCGATTGGGAGAAGAGCCTAGGCTGAGGCCATAATGTGTCAGGTTCCAAGGCTTGAGTGCCGACGGGCAGAGAAGGCGTGGGACGCGGTAAGGAAACACTTGGTGGAAGAGTAGGTGCGAAAGAGCGGATGTCGGCACGTATGTACGGCGCCAGATCTGGATATTGGGCAATGAAATTGGCCTGCATAGAAAAGTTCGACACATCGGTAAGAGCCTGCTCGAATTCGTTGGTCAATTCAAGGTCGTTGTTATTTGGTTTCACGCGAATCAGCGGCTGATCTGGTTTAAAGCCCGCAGTTCGGACCTTAAAGCCGAGGATCAGATTGCGTATCAGGGTTTCCATCTCATGCTCTTTCCAGGTCATCGATAGGCGCTCACGTAAACGGGGCCTATTTTTGGAGGAGCTCGACTGGTTAAAATTACTCAACGCTATACTCGTTTAGTAAACTCACCACATGATGAAGTCTAGACATCCGGGATGGTGGTGGAGAAGCCGTGCGGGTGTCGGTCGATACCAGCAGGGGCATCGAGCGAAGTTTTCGGAAGATGGGAAGATAAAAAGCTGCGAAAATTACGGTAAGCCTTAATACGGGAAAAAGGCGAAGGGAAGCGTACCAGCAGATGTCGGAACTGGGTCCAGAATATTGCAATCATCTCGGCGTGAGAACGACAGCAATCTTGCCACGGCGCCACGATTCTATAGGCCAGATAGGCAGTCTTCCGGCGCACTACATCTAGAGGGCTCAGTGGCAGCAGTGTCTGCTTTTCGCACGGAAGGGATGCGCCTGTATCACTATCACCCACGAGGAGGCCCAGAAGCCTTTCATTGAAGTCAGAAGAAAGCAACCTTTCGTGCAGGACATCTAGATTTGATTTATCAGATACGAAGTACAAAAGCCAATTTGGAACTCGGTTCAAGTTCTTACCATGCGCGGCATATCCCTGCGCCTTGAAGTGTTCCACTAGGAGCTGCAGACCATTGTTGAGTCCCATAGAGTATTTCCAGGCCATTATGGCCTCCGTAAAACGATTGATAGACATCCCCGACTCTTCACTGTTCTTAAGCATGTCTGAGATAGGTAAGAAAATGGAGGGGCTCTACGCGAAGGTTCTGCAGAGGTTGCTTCTCTGTTCAACAACAGGAACATCCTGGTTGGAGCCGGAGGGTGCCTCCAATCCCGAAGATGTGAGACAGGGGTCTGGAACGCCTGGAAGGCCGGTGACGCCAGAGACTAGAGTGTCTACTCTCCCAGGTCCTTCATCTAACCCCAGACACTCTTTTGAAGCCAAATAAATTTGCTCAAACTTAGCTTGGAACGTTTTTACTTTTGCCACCAGGTCCTCATTCTCGGCTAGAGTCCGCTCCACCAGAGCTTTGTGGTTGCCGTCCATGAGAAGTTCCAATTTTTCCTTAAAGGCTGCAGCAGTCTGCTTTGACGGCTCCCGCATCCTCCTCTGGGTGATCCGGTCGGCCTGGCGTTTTCGCTCTAGTTGCCTGTCGTTGAACTTAAGTTTCCATGACTGGTTCGATGTGGTAGTGGAAGAGGCTGGGTTGTCTTCCTCCGAGGGACAGGTAGCCCTGCCTGCGTTCGCTGATCTTCTCTTAGGTGGCATGTTACTTTGTACCCTTAACGATACAGGGGTGGGATATAAATGCCAAGTACATAGAGAGGAAATGACTGAAGAAGAAGAACAAGAGTGGAAAGTGAAAGATTCCTACCTAATCCAGATGATTAACAATTTTTGGCGCGCTAACGCAGCATCACCCCGAAAGATCGGCGTTAATGTTTCAGGGCTATATATATTACGAGTTAGTACTTGAAGTAAATTAGGGCCTGTAATTGGTTCACGGATTTCCGGGGCCATCCGGTCACCACACGCGGCTCTCGACTCACCTCGTTTGTCTTGAAACAATTCGGCAACCAATATGATAATATGGTCCTCCTATACAATGTGAACATCCAACGCATTAATTGTCTGTGAATGTCGCCGAAATGTTCCACATTACGAGATTACTGCGGCGCTATCATCAGATACCACAGGGCACCTCTCCCTCATACCTCCCGACGGCATACTTCAGTACCTATACTGTAGTATACTTGTTCTGCTTCTTCTTGGTCTGACAGCGTGATCAATAATCTCTCTGGTCAATTTAGTTCAAGGTTAATTGTTGAAATCTAGACCTCTGGCGTAAATATCTCCGCAGCCGCATGCATCATCTTTGTCCCATAGCCAATGGCCAGCTGCTTTCGCGATGGCCAGACCCCCTTACTCAGCCAAAACCATGGATTGAAGCCCATCAGACTTCAGCCAAATGACCGCTATATATTAATCTACGGTAACTAGCTACGCGAAGGTCAAGCATTATAGCCCAAATTAGCTATCGTTGTGCTAGAGATGACCTCCATCTAGCTGCTTTAATTATCTAGCAGTAGGCAAGGTAGCAGCATCACAGCACAATCATGACAGGAATGCATCCATGTCGAACTGCAAGAAATCAGTCCAAACTTGGGGAGAATCTCGTAATGTCTTCGAGCTCCCTGACCCCTCTCACAGCGTGCCCAGCCGCTGGTGGCGTAGTGCATCACCCTTCCCTGTTATGGCGGTAATTGCCATTCTCATAGCTGTTTGACCTGCAGTCATTTAACACATGCCTAGGGAACGCTATGCGCTATCGCGATCATGTTTAATATCTGCACTGTCTCCCAAGGATGGCAGGAAACGGAAAATGCTGATGGGAGCATAACCATATTGTCACAACAAACTTGGTGAGTTTTATTCCACTTTTCTTTCCCTCCAGGGTATAACAATCAGAGTATCCTCCAGGATGGTCGCGCTCAAAGCAATATCCTTAGCTCTGGCCGCCTTATCATACATAACTCTAATATTGACAATGATGTGCAAACGGAACCCGCAACAAGGATTTATTGTGACAATATCCGGCTGGTTGATTGCAGGCGCGTTATTGTTCAGTCTCATAGGCGTCAACGCTCGACGACATCCTATAATGCAATCACGACAGCCATGGAAGTATACACAGAGCTACTTCTACGGCATCATGGCTGCAGGTCTGTATACCTTGATTGCTATTTTACTAGCAGTTTATACTGCCACTGCGCGCTCAGTCCCTTTAAGTCGGCATGACAGGAGAATAGTGGAATATACAAGCATCATCCTGCGAACTATCACATTTATAGCATTTCTTACTGGTGGAGCCGGCGTATACAGCGCTGTTGAAGGGTGGTCTTTCATGGACGCCGTGTACTTTACCGACTACACAGTTCTCACGATTGGAATCGGAAATATTGTTCCCAAAACGCATCTCGGAAGAAGCCTGCTATTCCCGTACGCCACTGCCGGGATCATCACGTTGGGTCTCGTTATTAGCTCGATACAATCGTTTGGAAATAGCATCAGACATATGAAACTCAAGTTCGAGATCCAAGAAGCACGCAACAAGCTTCTGGAACAAAAGAGACCCACACATTATGAGCACAATGACAGTAGAACGTTGTGTAGCATACCATCCACTACCACATTTCCTCAAACGAGTGACGTGGTGGAGCTCCAGCGCATCCGATACGACTTCAACCAAAGAGTCCGATGGATGGCCCTTATATTTTTCGTCGTGGCCTGGTTTGTCCTGTGGCTTCTCAGCGCCGCAGTATTTCGTCGATCGGAACGCGGCCAGAACTGGACCTACTTCACAGCTCTTTATTTTACATACACTTCGCTAACAACCATTGGCTACGGTGACTTCTATCCGACCAGCAATTTTGGCAAGGTTTTTTTCGTCTTCTGGTCTCTACTCGCTATTCCAGTTCTGACCAATCTTGTCACTGCCATGGGTGAGATAGGTGTACGGACGCTTGTTTATTTTGCCGGTTATGTCTTGAGACTAGGCAAAATGAGAAGAAAGAGTGGGCATGGCGTGAAGAACTGCTCAGATACAGAGCCCCTGGGAAATTGTAGAGATGTTGAAAAACATGCCGAATGGTCGTCAAAGTTGAGGAAGCCATCACAGGACATAAGTACACCAGGGACAAGGAGCACTTTGACGACTAACGAGCTTGAGTTATCCCTGTCAATGAATAAAGCTGGACGGCACGGGCTTCTTCTAGCAGAAGAAATCAAAAAGCTCGTAATAGCGCTTATGAACGGATCCAATGAGCAGGACCCTCGTCACGATTGGCCTTTTGTCCTCGCCCTGCTCCATTCCGGACATGATGAAGCGCATGGTTCAATGGAACACATTTTTCCTGGGGTCATGAATGAATATACATCATACGCGAGTGGGGCCCTGAGCAGCGAAGAACGAACAGCGACGGAAAGGAACAATGAAACCTTGTTGATGCTCAAGTTGTTGGCTGAGAAGCTTTGTTTGGATTTAAGGAGGGGGCAGGACCAAGTGAACCCTAGCGAGTAAATATGTTGAGTGCTGCAAATAGAAACAGCCTGGTTCTTTAAGTTAATAATAAAACAGTACAAAGGTTCAGACGAAATATAACATAAGGGCACCTAATGTGCCTTTACTAACATTCTTCATTGATCTTGATCCCATTATTTACTGATTTTAGGCCCCTAGCGCGGCTCAAAAGATTCGGATTGAATAACCTACTATAACCCTAAGTACTAAATCACACTCATTGCATGCGAGAACGGCTTGAACAAATACCAAAACCTTGAATATTCCACAGCAAGAAGAGGAAAGAAATTATACAACCAGAGCCATCAGGAATCCATCGTGGCTCTTTGTACCCAGAGTCTGTACAAGAGCTGCCTCCACTCGCCTATCTTGTCCAACCTTTTCCACAACGGATATAGCTCCTTGCTTACGTTTCTCCGGCCCCACAATCCCATCTCCCAGCATGGCCTGAACGACGTTGTCAATCAATATGACAGCCCCAGGGCCCTTGGCTAGTTTGACACCATAGTCGAAATACTGCCACTGGTTATCCCAGTCCGCATCAATGAACACAAAATCGAACTTCGGTCGCTTCCCTTGCTGGATCTCCTCTTCTAGTCGGGGCAATACTTCCAGACCAGGTCCGAGCAACACCTCGGCCTCGTCCGGAACTTTGACCCCAGCATTGCGCAGATTTTGCATAGCAAGCTCTCGCCTGTCTTCGAGAATCTCGATGCTAGTCACTTTCCCCTTTTTGCCATTGGCATTCAGGGCCCTGGCGAACCAGATGCTGGAGTAACCGCCCAATGTGCCGATTTCCAGCACGTTGTGTGCGCCCGACATCTTGGTCAACAGCGAAAGGAATTTGCCCTGAGCCGGGGAGATGGCAATTGGTGGTATTCCACTTTTGGCACAGCTGGAGATAGTGTCGGTTAGAGCTTGGTCGGTTGAGACTAGATGGGACACGACGTATGAATCGACTTCCTTGGCGGTTGGGAGCGTGGTGTTGGTGGACATTTTGATAAGTTGATGAGATAGACTATGTTGGATTATGGGTATGGTAGGCTTGAGTAGCTGGGTTTGATGGAGATTGTCAAGGACGCGAGTTTTGGAATTCAATGGATGAGATGGACGAGCTTTATGTAACTGCATTTCGCTCCTCCGGGGCTCATATAGGACCACTATCTCCGAGATGATCAGCGAGAGTCAGACTTGGCAACGTGCCACGACTCAAGTGGATCTGACTGCTGATCTTGCTTCTTGATCAACGTTTGTTATAATCTAGTTTCAGGATTTCCCGGTTACTTAGGTCGTTGTAGTTATGACTCAACTTGGAACGCAAAGCCATTGGAGCGACACAAAGAGCGTAATATCGCTTATGATACCCGTTTATATTGTGCATAGCAATCCTTAGCTTAATTATATTGTTATATAAAATTAAACATAGGTATATCTAAGACTCTCAGCCAGGGATGTCACAGTAGTAGTCTCTCGAAGGCATGCTTGTTATCTGATTGAGATCTATATTGATACATTTTCTCCTTATCGCCGAGTCTTTATCGCCGAGACCCACGTGTTTTCTCCGAGACTCACCGACGTCACGACTTATATCTCCGCGACCTCTCGGACATCCGTTCTTCAACTCATCATCTGATAAGATTTCAATCCGATCTGATAACAAGAAGCCCGTTCTTTTAATCAAGGCGAACGATGCTACCCAATAGCGCACAGGGGATGTCCGACCCCACAGCGTCAAGTCGACCGATTACCCGGAGAAAGCGGAAACCCTTGTCTTGCTCTCTCTGCCGACGAAGGAAACTTGCTTGCGACCGTGAATACCCGTCCTGCACTCGCTGTCGCAAGACCGGCAACTCTGATTCCTGCTCATACGACGACTCTCCTGCTCCATCGCGTAATAAACAGCAAAGATCAGACGTGCTGGGGCAGAACAGACCCGTGCTTACTGCTGCCCCGGCCCCAGAGAACGCTGCCTCGTCTGCGTTTTTGGAGAGCTACAGAGACAATCATAACAATAGACCTATTGTCTCGGACCTAACGGAGCACGCAGGTACTTGGCAGCTGATAGGTGGTGATGTCGATGGAGCTACCACTATTAAAGAGCGACCGGCCATTAAAGCCGACGTGACTGAACTCACATATCCTCCTGAGCCGAAGCCAACCGAGGCGGTGGTCTTCCGAGGGGAGAACTACAAGACCCAGTATTATGGAAGTACAAATCCGACTAGTTTGATCGGTCATGTAAGCGTTGTCATAAAACTGTGTGTCGACTACAATGCTCATTGGTAATCCAGTTCCCCGAGCTTCGGTCTTACATGAAGGAGACGATCAAACACCATGCTTCTTTACCCGGTGTCCAAAAAGAACTCAAAGCATTGGACACGAAATGGAAATACGAAAAACCTCATAACCTGCCAGTCAAAACTGCAGACCTGTTGCTTCTGCTCCCAGACCAGGCAGAGATGGACGCGGCTATTCGGTTGTATTTCGATACACTCGAGACGATGTATAGAATTTTGCACAGGCCCACTTTTATGGAGGAGTATGAACAATTGCAGCAGGATCGGACTGCCGCAAAGCCCGGATTCATTGTCCTCGTTCTACTGATCATGGCTACTGTCAGCTGCACAACCGCAACCGACCGAACATACGTAGGCAGCAGCAGTATCGGTCGAGAACGGGGATCATTGTGGATCGAAACCGCGGAAGCATGGCTTGGAAAGCAAAGCAAGAAAAATATCTACTTGGTTATATGGCAGATTCGCTGTCTACTGGTGCTGGCAAAACAGATGTGCCGCTACAAGAAGAAGCGCATGTGGTCGGTGGCAGGCGACTTGGTGAGAGAGGGAATGGCAGCTGGCTTTCATCGCGACCCGAGTCGTCTGGGAGGCAAGATATCCTTTTTCGACCAGGAGATCCGCCGACGACTGTGGGCAACAATGGCAGAGTTGGAGTTACAGGCCTCTGTTGAACGCGGAATGCCGTCGGCACTAGCTGCAATCCGAATGGATTGTGCCCCTCCAGTTGACATCGATGATGAAGATCTCAGACCCGAATGCGATTCTACCCAGATACAGGAATCACCTAGTCACAATACCTCGACTTCCTTCCTGCACCTATGTAGGCACAGCCTCGACCTGCGCGTGTCATTGAATTCTCGGATGAATGACCTAACCTCGGATCTGCCATATGAGGATATCCTCAGATATGAAGACATGATCATGAGTGAACTTCGGAAGCTCCCCTCGCCAACCGAAAGCAACGAGGATACTACTGACAGAAAGCTATCTCAGATGGCAAGGGTAGTCCTTGATCTGCAACTCCGGCAATTCTTGGTCTTGCTACATGCCCCCTTCGCCAGGAAGACAGAGATCAACTCACGATATGCAGTGTCAAGGATGGTTTGTTTTAACGCAGCTGCCAGCTTGATTGACCAGCATTGGAGGCTGGTACAGTCTGGAAATCCCATGTTATTGCTGTTGAGACATGACTACTTCCGCGGAGCATTAAGCCTTACTCACTACGCATATGTATCTTCAGGTATTCAAGGTAAGTCATTTTGATTAATATATGATCGATCCTCTTACTAGCATTCCGTTGGTTAATTAATATGTCAGCCGATCTATGTTTTCCAGTCGACCACAACGCATTATTGCAGTATATCCAAAACGCTCTCACCATGCTGGAGGACAGCATCACCTATCTCGGAACCGGATTCACATACCATTGGTACATTTCTGCTGCGATATCCTTTCTCCGATCACAGTCGCAACCGGCGAAGCCCAGCGCACTCAAGCAGGAAGCGATTAACCAAGTCGTGAGACAGTATTACCGAGTTCTTGCGTCCCAAGAGCAATTTCCTCGTGCGAAGGAGAGGATCTATTCATCACGATTCAGACAGGTACCTAAACTGGAATAGTAAATTTTAAATGTCGAAATGGTATATGCTAAATACTATCCTACAGGGAAACCCATCGGAAGCTGAGCGACACTTCGATGTGTTAGACCCAGGGGAGATGTCCTTAGATGATGTGGGATTCCCTCAGGTATGTCACAGAAACTGGTCTCACGCAGCTCCCCTTAAAATAATTGGAGATATGGATACTGATACAAGTTAGTTCGATCCGACGGTTCCCTCAATGGATCAGTATTTCTTTGGTGACCCTGCGGCTTGGACATTTGATAATCTCTGGGAGGTTGCATAGTTTACTAAGTCCTCTTATCCGCTGTCCTACCTCCTTTGATGGTAGGATCTCGACTTACTAGTTTTAGTAATATTGCTTCTAAGAAAGCCAGTTAATGTATGCCAGTCATTTACAAGTATTATGGTTATGATATCTCATTCTAGGATTGACCTACTACAACAAGAACGCCCTAGTTACATGGATAATTGTCTGTATCCTTTCCAATACCCCAGTTCAGATGTGCTTCTTCTGCACTGCAAAGTGGAAGCGTACTGAACCCTGCGGCCCCAATCTGGTATGTAATAAGCGCATCCAAATTCAGGTCATCAACGCTCTGAACGTCACCCATGCTTTTTAGCGTCCAACCGTTCTTGTTACCGTTCGCCTGGTAAGACCGGACCGTGCTGTTTGGTGCCAAGTTAGATTATATCGTCTCATTGGTTGGAAGGCGGGAACAAAATAGGACCTGAAAAAGAAGAACCGACGTACCTGGCTACTATGTCAACGGGTTTCATACCACCATAATCCTTGACCGCCCCAGTCAACTCGTCCAGCCCCGGTGGGACTTTGAATTTCAACGGCACACACACAGGGGTAGAGCCAGGCAATTGACATGTATCTCCCGCATTCCCATCTGGATACGCCAAGTAGTACAGTTTATCTTCAAAGCATACCGCGGTGGTCTCTGCGTTGGTGTCATCTAGGTAGTCAGGAATGGGATTACTCCCATCGCATGCATGGTTGGTGTCAATGACAAATGCTTTGGTGCCAGAACTCTGCCATATACGTGGAATAAGATAACCATAGAAGGCACGTTCAATCAATGCTTGGATTTCCGTGGCGGACATCTCTGTTGGCGGCGTAGCACCCTCAAAGCTTCCTTGAATCAATTGACCGTCTCGTATAATCTTGGATAGGTCGCGAATGGCGTCCTCCGTACCACTGAAGAGGTATCGACTGGTGTTTTCAGTTTCGTTCTGCCATGTGTGCCACACGTCCGTCATGAAGCCCATAAACTCCCATTGGTCCTCTTCATCCCAACCACTACCACGGGTTAGTAACAGCCTTATTGGCCCAAACGGAGGTTCTAGGGGAAAAGACATACTAGTCTGCCGGGTTGCTGTCCTTGGCGATATTCACCCAGGAGCCGACCATCGTGTAGACCACATCTTTGGCGTTATCCAACATAGCAGGGTTTGCACTGAAATAAGCAGTTCTGCTCAAAACTTTACACATATGATCAGCAATAGAAGGCCCTTCTTTCTGGAAGTGTTAAAATACCGTTGTTAAAAACAGGTGCCATCCCCGCTGGAACTACAAGCCCCAGAGTATCCATGAACAAGTTGAATGTCATAGTGTAGTCAGGTATTGGAGCGAACTTATTCACGAATTCAAGATTCTTGCTCGCGACCACACCTGCTGCACCAACAATACCCTTATAGAGGGATTCAAACATCTAAAAAGTGAGTTGGTGGAATAGTGTCTTAGGGACAAGTACCGGCACCTGCCTTGTGAATGGCTACGAGTGAATTCATAACCTCGTAACCTGCTGGCCCAGAACCCTCTCCTTTGGACTGCTCGCACTGGAAGCTCATGCTGCAGTCAGCTTGTGCCGATAATATGCCACAGTTCATATTCTCGCGACCGTGGAAGGTGTCGCTAATAGATTTGGTAAAGTCCCAATTTCGAGGAAGGTCAAACTGGCGGTATTTGTCCAGCGCATCTTGCCACGCAGTACTGCAATCAAGGTCTTCCCATCGCTTCTTCGGTGGGATATCAAGCACACCAACGACGGCGTCATCCGTACAGGTAATCGAGCCATCCGCCCAGTGCCCGTTGCGGTCGCCGTGTATGAAAGGGCTCTTCCCATTAATGACTGTCTCAACAAAGACAGGCCATTCCTTGATAATATCTGAGAGCGACCCTCCAGGCACCAGTGCATCTGAAGGAACTTCGTGGAATGAATGCATACTGGTGGCCCATTCCACAGTGCCACCGAAATTCAAACCTTTGTACAGGATGTCGCGGTCCGCCTTGTTGGCGTCATCCATATAGGCGACCCACTCGGTCTCGTTGTATACAAGGACGTTGGAGAGACTGTCATCAGTCCATGTGTCCGCACTTGGATTGGTGCTGAGAATCTCATCTATCTCAGCTACAGAGAGATATCCTTGTGTGGCAGTGCATCGCCCCGCCCTAGCCCCAGATGTGGCCCCTGTGAAATGACAATCAGGGCCTGTGCAGCCAGGCGTGGTCATTTTGAAGGCACGTCCGAAGCTGGCAATGCCGGTTATCACCTTGTTAGAAGGCATGCCGGCCTTGGTGACCATTGAAAGGGCGCTATATGTCTCCGTTAAATTGACATGGCTCCTCAGACAGTTTCCTTCTTCACAGCCAGGAGCTGCCCAATGGTTGCTGTGGTCCCATTGTCCGTGAAGGTCGTATGTCATGAACACGAGGTAATCGAGGACATCAGCGAGCGCGGCAATCTGGTACGGCCGTAAATACCAATACGAGGCTGGGGCAGCAATGGACAAGCTTTTGTCGCGTAATAGGCCTTTCAGAAGAATAAGAAATATTGCATACTCCACACCTTCATCCGCAGAGCCAGGTGGGATTCCAGGGATATCAGGAGCCTGTATACCGTTAGCAGTTACACCCAGACTATGGTCAGCAGCGGAGAGGAAAGGAATAAAGAAAGGAGAAGGTACAAACCCCAGGATACTCCCAATCTATGTCCACACCGTCTAGGTCGTGCTCCTCCACGAAGTTGGCTATATTCTCTGCCATTGTCATCCGATTCGCAGACTTAACTCCCTCCCGAAAAGTCGTATAGGTATCGGGAGATGTTGAGAAGTCCCACCCGCCAATGGAGAGGATACGTTTCACCCCAGTCAGCTGTTTGAACTGCTCAAACTCAAATTGGGAGAGGGCATCGCCGACTTTGACGTTGAAGTCCTCGGTGAGTGTACCAAACCCGAAATGAATATGAGTATATTTCTCTGTATCGATTTGCCCGGCATCCATGTTCAAGCAGGCACGGCCAAGATTATAACCCTCAAAATATCCAATGCGTAGGTATTCCTCTGGAGGTCCTGAGCTTACCACATTTGCGTTACAGTTGGAAATACAGCCATTTTCTCCAGGGGCCGCTGTTCCTGGGGCGCCGGATTCACTGGAACTGTAAGTGCAAAATTCGGCTGTTGTACCACATTGGCCCCACTAATATGATTAGCCTCATCATGGCTACAGCATTTCAGGTTTACACATACTATGTCACAGCATGCATTCAATGGACATGGGTTTAAACTGGCAAGGTCTTGCCCATCTGTTGGTGCTTCTGTACCAGGGACCTGGGGGCCACAAATGGCATTGGCCACGGAATTAGGCATTGGAGGATCACCAGAGCTGATACATATCTTTGCACCTTGCCATAAGGTACCGCATCCATTCCATCCTACAAGTCCGCATGAGCGTTGGACAGGACATTGTTTGAGGAGAAGGCTAAACTTACCCCATGTCTTTTTGTTGAATTCTTCCAGATCTCCTAAAGTGATGGAATTAGCAGTGGCGATAGACTTGCAACTTTCATCCACCAAAACGGTGTACGTGGCACATGAGCCATCAGGGTTAGGCTTAGGCCGAAAGTCGGGAAGGGTACCGGCTGAGCAGCAAACATGCTGTCCAGGCTGTAGACTCGAGCATAAATTAGATTGTGTGTTGTACTTTTCGAAATCAGCACCAGATACACCACATCTATTCGCAAGCGTGCCACAGCTGTCGCCCTCTAACACTTTGATGGTTGAGCATTCGGCACGACGTTGCAGGGTAGGTGTTCTTGCATTCAGGACACGAGGCCTTCGATTAAAAGCTGTGGTAGGAATCATAGCACTGTGGAACGAGGTTACCCCGGCCATGGGGGATATGGGTGTAACACACTTGCCCTGCGACCAGGTCCGAACAGTCTCCTGGACGGTGGACATACTGGCTGAAAAGGACACCATGATGCCCCAGACTTCATGAGCGTTTCGCCTAGTGCCACAGATTTGCTCTAGGACGCCATTCGAGAAACCATCATGAGTGATGTGCCGAATGAGTTCTGGAAGAAGCGATGTCGCCATCCGTTGGGTGTCCATGAGGGCACCTCCGAAGAATCCCACCGTCGCATTGCCTGACGTTGAAAACATGATTACGTTATTATCCTGCTCAACATTCTGCTCGAGATATCGTTGGATGTGGAACACGGCACCAGCGGCAACAAGACTGTCTCCGGAGGCCCCGTCGTATTCTATCCTCTGCAGTGTGACATTCTGGGCCGAAGAGTTTAGACCAGGGACAGAGGTCTCGGGGCAGGGATATTGTCTCCCCAGATAGAACAAGCTCGAATCTTGTTCCGAACATTAGGGTTATCCAGCTCTGAATCCAACTTGAAATCCAATAACAGGGGCCGGTTACATCCGTCTAAGGCATCTGGGCTATAATATACAGCCCAGTCCTGTGGATCGGTGCCTACAAGACCGCACTGCCGCGGGCATGGATCTTTGGGGTCATAATCCCGAAACCGAGTAGGAGAAGGAGTAGTAGTAGCGAAAGAAAGAAAATGTGTGACTAAAAAGAGTGACTTGATGGGAAGCATAATGAGAAATCAAGGATTGACGGGTAGATCATTCGAAAAGAGTGTATGAAGAATAAAACGAGAGGAGTATGGATTAGACATTGGACTGAGCGAAGGCTGTCTCTTATACCTCTCTCCGGATAAAGGAGACCGTCCTTTACCTTTCTAGGGCCTGTTGCACATGTCCCTATCGAACGGCACAGAGAACGACCTAAATCTCCGGAGTGACGAAGGAATAGGTGTCCTACGGAACCCTACCAGGAAGGGCTTGTCTTGACTAAAAATGACAATTTTTGGGAAATTATGTACATGACGCTATATCTCATTGTGCCCACAGTATATTACAACGGCTAGTGTATCCTCGTCTAATTTGAGGAGGGTTGGCTGATGCTAACGGAGATAATTTTTCAAGACATTGTGGATTATCGTTGGGGCCGAGTCCGATCTAAAGTAGTAAACAGGAAGATCTCTTGAGTGGTTATGTTTGTTTTGATTAGAGCTAATAGTTGGACCTGATTTGCTATGAAAATAATGTCAGTACCAAGCTGGACTGCAAGTTAGAAGTCAGGATGTCTATGTAAATAAATTTACATACGGCTGATAGGCCGGATGATCGGCTATATTCCGCCTATTTAGCGGTCAGAAATAACCATATATGACAGACGGATTTGGCCCCTTGGAGGGTAGTAAGTACTGCTTCTGGCCTTAAGCAGCGTAAGAGTTTCTCGCTTTACCTGCTCACGGCGCCAAGCCCTTGGCACTATAGCTCCAATAGATCTTGGAATGCGGCATTTCTGTGCCCCTCGGCAAACAGACAATCTATCATTAGCAGTCATGGGACAGCTCCAGAAGCCGTTTATTCGGAGCATGTACCCAGGGCTACCGATGTCCTTAGTTTTAACAATCAGGCAAAATCAAGATCCAATCACATTGGGGCTTAATTTCACTCATACCTGGTCAACGAGAATGCCAAGAGGTTGGTTCAGCTTAGCGAGGGAGCCGGTTGCTAATCCGCCGCAGGGCTACAACGAACGATGTAACCTGGTTATCCAAGCGCGGGCATCAGGCCCTTTACGATTCTATATCCACTCGGAAAGTCGCCCGCGTTGTTAATTCTGAACCCGGGGGTCTTATTAAACGGCCCCACATACCATAAGAATTTCCTCGAATGATGAGAATGCCCTTTCTTGTTGGTGCTATACTTCAACCCTGCATTCACGCCAAAAGATTGATCCGAAATTTGCTAGAACAAACCACGATGGCCACAATTACACTCCTTTTTTTCTGTTTCATTCTTGTCAATCATTCACTGGCACAGGAGTGGCCATATACCCCTCAAACAATCGAACTTGATCTTGTGTTCCCGCGCAATGATACGTATGCCCCCTTAGAGTACTTCCCACTCATACTGGGTCTACAAAACGCCGAAGCTGCCTGGCCCCAGGGAATCAAAATAGACTGGATGCTAGAGCAGCTGGACGCGGACACGCCTCCCCTAGAGGGATATTTCCCACCGCGCGATGAAAAGAACTACCTAGACGACTCATACCATACGCGGGACGAGCCACCGTCCGACCCATTCATCTACTACCATTTCCCCTTCACCCTACGAAACTTTACCACGGGGCATTGGCGATATTCCTGGCGGTTTGGGTTCGCCCAGAATTGTACCGCTCCAAATTCTCGAAGCGAGGGGTGGTTCTTATCCCAACCACGGCAAGAGGTCATCTTTCGTACTGCTTCCGGGGGTAGACCTGTTGATCTCCTCGACCTCCCGGAAGATTGCTTTGGTGAACCGGTTACTTTTGAGATCGTGGACTGGACGAGAACGCTATGGACAGATTTGGATACGTGTCCGATACTGAATGGAACGTCGCCTAAGCCAAATCCTTGTGCATTGCAGTTTAATCAAACATTTGTTGATAACATCACTGCTGCGATAGAGGCGGACAAGGGGTGTAAAGCGGGGAGTTTAGCGAATCTCACAGATGTATGTGAGAGTGGTGCCGAGAGATCTGGCTCCTTGGGGATGCTCTCGTTTCAAATGAGTGTTTTTTTGATTCTTCTAACTGTATTACTTTTTTGAGTCTTGCACTGTCATGTAGACTTCAAAGTTATTGTTTCAACTCTGAATGAAACCAAAATATAGCATTAACCTTAACGGAGGTACATCATTTAGGGCTAGGGGACGGCCCGCCTAACGCCGCAGCCAAGCCCCCACTCCCGAGAATAGCTCACCGGTAATGTTCTTTTAGTTAAATCACCTGACTCCTAGATAAGGTGCTTCACAAGGTTTATAAGAGATAGGTTTCAGAAATAGCGTGATATCCAACATGGTTTAATCTGGCAGAGCCAAGCTCTATATTGCACTCCTGAATGTGTGGTCACTGGTGTCCTAATTATATTGTGGGCTTGATAGATCTCGTGTGGCCTAGACAAGCTTAGTCATATCCCAGCAGGGTTGTATAACTATAGCCTGGGACCCTTACATCGAAGAACCGGAGCAAAGGTTCTGGAACGTTAAAATCATTTCTCTATGCTACAGGCTGCATGTATCTATCATCAGTTCGCTAAAGATATACAAAATCGGTTCATAAAGTATTTCTTCAAATCAAGGCGGTCGAATCAGATCGCAGCTGGTGTAGAGAGTCACGGATACTAGACTACATATTTTTTCATTACCTACCATCCATGTACAGCACAGCATATGGAGGCCTATGGGAAAATCACGTAAGGACTAGGAAAATCCAAATACATACAAAGGGCCAACACATATATGTAAGGATATAATCTAGACGTTTGATATGTAAGACTGAGATACTATAATATATACCCCGCAACTGATCCGTTAGATGGCTAGGTTTACGTGCAGCACAGGGCTCCTGGGACGGTTCCCCTGAACTTAAATAGGAACCGAAGGGTAGGATGAACGTACTAACTTGAAAAGAGCTGTGCAAGACAATAATTAAAAGGCTTCTGAGGCAGTGCTCTAGGCTGAGTAACGCCAATTAGCCCAGAAACTAACCATGGATAGAACGAAATACGTCAACGAGCGTTAAAGAATGGTTCGATTAGCGAAAGGCTGCTGTGGCAAGATGCCGTTGTTATATTTCCAAAGCCTTTCATTCATTTTATTTTCTATGTATCGGCTTGAGAGACTCAGGCGTTGTGGACTAGGATTCTACCCTACTGGTAAGGCAACTGCCTGGCTAGAGGTTTAATAGCTAGACCTTAACAGGCTAATAGAACTTTAGTTGATTAACTGGTTAATCATTCGTGGCTATAGCCACTTATAGGGTTGTGAGGAATGGGCCTCTACCCCTAGGGATTGGAGTCTGGCAACGGCTGTGGCTTGCTGGAACTGGATTGATGTCGTTTGTCAATCTTAGATTACCCTGTAAATTAACCTATGGAGACCCCTATGGTGTTCAGACATTTTTTGGTGGTCGAATGGGATGAACTTTCGTTTGACATTTTTCACCAAGGCTGGGGGGCAAATGGGCGCCTTTCGTTTATTATCTGGGATGGTGGCTGTTTCCGGAGTGACGAGGAGCTACACCAGGGCATATCTTGTCTCGTCTAGCAGTAGTGTCGTATAGCAGACAATAGCCCTGATATTAGAAGACGTAATAGAGCAATGCCTAATCGCCCATGATAGACTTCAGAAAAAATAATAGATATCAAGGAGAGATTGCGAAGAGGTTTCGGGCAAAAGCTGTACACATAGTAAGTCTTGAACGGAGGAATTGAAAGAAAGAGAAAAAGACGAAAAAAAAAAGGAAAAAGGCGGGAACTCAAGTTAGGATGAAACAGGTTACTAGTTACTACGGCTCGTGCATGCAACGTTGACTGCAGAAATCTTTCATTTTTCATAAATATGGGAGGGCTTATCATCGTTAAAGCGTTCATTGCTCTTCATTATGTAAATCATGCCATGAATCCAGTGCAGTTGAACCATTTAGATCGTCATTAACCCTAGGTTAGCTCCGACAATATCCCCGTCACATTTAAGGGCTTCAAATCATCAAATATCTATACTACTTTAGGAAATAGCTGTATGATATTAGCAGTGTACTGAACAATGGGTCGTGAAATAGACATACCTCACTAACGGCATCAATCAATACTGTTATAGTATTGGTACAATTAGGGTACACGAGAATATGCCCACGTTCGGTAAGGTTCTTAACTTGACCAAGGACCGTTGGGTCAATTACTGGGGAGACGTTATGAATCAACTGCAATATCTGATCCGTGCCATCAGTGGTGAGGAGTTGACCAGCATTGTCCAGCAACGTGGCGACTTGTTGAAGCAGCTCGGGTGTTATTCCCGATGCTATCGTGTCGATCAAAGTTCCAGTTGTATTGGCGAAGTCAGCTGTGAGGAGAGTCTGCGACGTTCAACAGACTCTCAACCTCGTCAAGGGTCTGGTTTGTAAGGAAGCTAGCGAGACTATCAACCAAACTACCTGTTTGTGAAGCTGATTCAGAGGTTAGTACACCATTCCCATTTTGGAATAATGTTGATATTTTATTGATCGCTTCGTCGCTTAGGAACTCGAGCGCAATGGGAATCAATGCTTCGGCTTTGGTGAGTACCGTCTGGTCGGATAGGAGTCCGCTAGCGGCGGAAATGAGTGCCTCCGTATTGTTGACCATTTGAGCCGTTAAGAGATTGTTGCCGTTACTGAGGAGGTTGTTGATCTTCTGAACGTTGCTTGTTGTAAGGAAGGGCGTAACTTCGTCAAGGATATTGTTGACTTCGTTGATCAGATTGCTTGTCAGAAGATTACTGGCGTTATCTAGGGTGGTGTTGAGCTTGTCAACAAGCTCCGTCGTAAAGATGGGTGTGGTGGAGCTCACTATTGATCCGATAGAGTTGATGACGTCGGTGGTGAGCAAGTCGATGGTAGTGTTTAGGAGAGGTTGAATGGCATCGGCGTTAGATGAGAGGAAGCTGTTGGCCTCTTGTATAAGACTCGCGATTTGCTTTGGCAAGTTAGCAGTAAGAAGGTCATTGGCATTGGTGAGTAAGTTTCCGATGTCGTCGGCATGCGGCGGGATGTACTGATTGACAGAGGTGAGTAACTGCGGGATATTTAAAGCGGAAGAATTGGAGGATAGATCGGATAACAGCGGGTCGACCTGAGTGATGAGTGATTTGGTTTCGTTGACAAAGGAAAATTCAGGAGCGTGCTAGTATTGTTGAGAAGGTTGTTTATCTCATTAAGGAAGTCCTCCGTGAGCAGAGGGGATGCTTCCTCAAGTAGATTGTTGATTGACTCGACATTGTCGGCAGTGAGGAGGACATTTGCACTATCCAATAGGCTCGTCACCTCATTGATGGTCTCATTGGTAAGCTCGTTGGTCCCTATCTGGATAAGTGATTTCGTCTGAAACGATGTTTGGTTGTCAAAGAGGTCCGCCATGTGAGTGATTGATGAAACGACATCCTTGACAAGGGTCGTTGAGAATAAGCCTATGATGCCATCGATGGCATTCCCAACGTTTTCCGAGGTGCTGTTTGTTGTTCCGTCTGGTATCAGACTACCAAAAATATCTTCGAAGATGCTGCCCAGATCAAGACTATCCCAAGGAACTGGGTTGGAGCTGTCTGTTGCTGAATTGGATCCGTAAACCTGGAAGGTAAAAAGGAAGAGAGTGGCGTATGAAATGATGGTATACATTCTGATGATGCATATGAACACCATGAATGCCTATATTCAACTACACCCTACCATCGGATCTGCACTCCTATCTCTACAGCATATATCTATATGTTTGTGCGTTGTTTGTTTTGCATATACCGATGTAATGCGGGGAAGTATGTGGGGAAGGATATAATGACTGCATAAACCGGACTCGGAACCCAATTTCACTGCGGATCTTGGTAGTTCTTAGGGCACGTGGCTAGAGCAGAAGGTAGTTCTACGGAACACATATCCTTGCTAGATATGATTGGCGTGGTAATACGTAGGCCTTTCAGATCTTCATCTCGCTAAGCTTCTTTAATATAGCATCTCGTCAGATTGCGTAGATTGTCTCCTTCCCCTCCATCCCGGGCAAATAATATACAGATACTGGCCAACCCGGGGAAATTGCGTAATAGAGCACCACTTAGCAGGAGCCAATTGACGTCAGGTCCCTTAGAGATGGTACCTAGTCTGAATGCTTAGCACTCTACTGAGTCCTGTACCTGGCTGAATATGTACAATCAGGCACCCAGTAAGGAACACATTACTCGGCGGTTAATATGGCAAGAATGTAGAGCTTGGACCCTTATTAAGATAGATTGCACTATAGAGATATTGAAGCGGGGGGAACCTCCCGCTCTTTCTGCTAGCATGCCTAGAATAGCAATAGATCGGCATGCAAGATTAGAGGGAAATCATCACGCATCCAAAGGATTGACATAGCCAGAATTGTTATTGTGTTAAAATGAGGTGTTATGGATTTGAGGGACACACGCATAGGATTGAGTAGGTATCACAAGAAGGAACTAAATTATATTTTTCATCAAGCAACAGTGTCTCGCAACAATGAAGTGTATATAGACTGAAATCCACCATGACCAAAACCAACGTCATCAGCCCTCTCTTTCCCAGAGCGCGATGCACCCATCCCTAGATGTTGAGATTGATCCGCATCCAATGTATGCTCCGTCTCCATCTCCAATATGTCATCCAACTGCTGACTCCCAAACTCAAAGAAATTCAAGTTGATAGCATCGTCGCCAGTACTACCCTCTTCAGGGCTGGAACTGCCTGCCAGGTTGAGGGTTTCTTCCCTTATAGATTCTCCAATTGCGGCGATGAATGGAAATCGAGCATCGCCTTGGCTCTCGGTATCATCGTCTTCGGGGATATCGACAGGTTGCTCTTCTGGTATAGTGCTTATCTGAGATATGGAACTTATGTCCTCAGTCACACGGCCATTTCGAGGAGCATCTGGATACACTGCACTGTCATCCGTGTCCAGCCCAATGGTCCATGGCAGGCGCTGTTGTTTCTTGGCCCAGGGTGTCTGACGGACAAGCAGGGGTAGTGCGTTGTCATACGGCAGACGACCGGTTGCAAGGCTATAGTCAAGTGACACCGATATCCTCAAATATGCCCGAGGACTACTGAGGAAGGCGTCGTACCAGTTTGTCACTCTTTTCGCGTTGAAGACAGACGCGTCGAGTGACATTCCACCAGACGACGATTCTATCTCCATCTGCGAGGAGCCGATAGCATTCGTGCTGCATCGTAGAAAGGCTTCTTGTGTAGTAATGTATGCCAGCTGGAGAATATGGTTGGTCCCGGCAGCCACGTAGTCAGCCACATCATAAAGCATCCTCGAATGTCGGACGATCTCTCCAAGACGCTCGAGACGACGTTTTCGGATCGTCATTTCTGCCGGCGTTGGGGACAGTTTCACATCGATGGCAGTGAGAACAAGAGGCACAGCGGTATAGGCCAAACTGAAATGTCAGTGTCTATCGCCAATCGACAGTCAGAGGAAACGTACACGCTCAAAGGGATCCGCTCCGCACGGCCTTGGCTACAGAAATACTCTATAGCACTTGTTAAACCATTCATGGCTCTGCGAAGATCCGCGCCAGTTTCCAGCAGCTGGGCCCGATAATTAGCTCCGGTGAAGCTCAGATGTTTCTCGATAATCAATGCTTCGTACTGGGCCAGATCAACGCGGGCGGCACTAGAGCAATCAGACATGTTTGAAGGTAAGGATGAGTGTTAACCTACTAGTAATACATCCAAGTCAGATGAGTAAAGAAAGTGACGGTCTCATGACTGGTAGATGGTAGGACAATCGAAACGTCCTCCCACTTCGTCAGATATCGCTTGATGCGCCGAATGGCAGCAAGAACGGCCTGGAATTCGGCCAACGAAAGTGACGGGGACGATACGCCCTGCGACGAAAACACCAACGCAACCATATCGGTGAGAAGAACCGCTAGTTTGCATTGTTCCTGCAGTACTTGGAATAGTAGTATTTTAACCTGCGGGTCATATACGCGCGAGCTTACTATTTCCTCTGCGAAATCCTCTTCTGTGAGCCAGTTTGCGCCCATGTTGAATTCCACTGATGTAATTTGAGGACGACGACGCAGGCCAATCGATAGAACCCGATCACGTAGTACCATAGACCACCACAGCCGTTTCATCAAGGATAAGTTGATCCCTTGGTCACCTGGGCCTGGTCCACAACCCACAATCATAGCATTTTGAATAGCACGCATCAACCATATACTGCTAGCTTGAGGATCGTGAGCGGAGGTGTGGTGGGCGAGGAGAACGGAGCCTTGTGCTTTGGCGAATGCGTCATTTTCTGCTTGGAGATCGAAGAGTAGCTGGTGGCATTAGCAATGCTCCAACAGGGACAAGAGTAACAGGGCTAGCTACCTTGGCACGATTGTAGAATGTTGTTCTAGCTTTTCGTCTATCACTGAATCCGCATTTGTGGAGCGTTTCCAAGGAGACGTGCTGATGGTATTAGTGGGAATGAATGACCAGAAGGATAGTGTGTATACGTACAGGGCAGCTCGAAAAGAGAAGAGCTTGCAAAACAAATAGTGATATTGTATGTGAAGCGGAGTCGGCAGAGATACGCCAAAACCCTGCTTCATCCAGAACAGGAAGACATGGATGAATTTGGAGAAAATACTGCCTCGCGAATTCATTGATCGTTGACCAATCCGGAACACTCAAGGACCCTTTCGATGCCAAGTATGTCACATCTTCCTGGGGTAGGATCGCCAGACCATTGAGCGTGAGGAAAGGACAAAAGAAGAATGACACGTTGCCAGGAGTGGTGAGATCGACAGACGTTTCTATCCCAGGCCCGGTTCGAAGGTTACCATAAAGCCCATCGATTGATTCTTCTCGGTGTTTGATTCGCTTCGCTGTTTCGTTGACAGATGCATCCCGTTGAGGAATATCTTCCTCTGCATTCCCAGGCTTTGCTGAACTATGAAAGAATTAGCTGAGTCAGGAGGGAGCTGTCGGTACATACTGCCTGCTAGCTCTTGAGCCGAGTGTGCAATCACTTCGACCATCTTGGCGACATCTCGTACATGGACAGCCATGGATAGAAGCGTCGCATCGGACCTTCCGATGTCGACACCAATAACAGGCCCGCGGGGCCCGTTTAGTTCGCTGCCACATCGGTCAAAGTCGAGGTAGTCTCCTGGACGGATGAAGATCGTGAATGTGAAAGTGAAGAGGTGTTGGGCTATGAATCTGGGGGGAGGAGACTTCCCCGCCCTTCGGTATTTCAAATATTCCCCGGATGAAGCTAGACGTTGTCGATCATGCTGGTAGAATGAGGTCTAATATTTCCGAGAACAATCCGCCAATGGACATGGATATGACTCAGTGATCAGCTTGGCAGCTTGCGTACTAACTCCAGTTCATTAGGGTTACCCCTCTTTACCAGGCGGGACCTATCATTTAGAGTTATAACGTATCTATTTCTTAGAATTAAATCTCTATTGAAGGTGCCGATACCCCACAGATAATCCCGCGGCATATTCGGATCTCGGCCCCACCATGTGAAGCATAAGCAACAAATAATCCACAATAAACGGTACACTAATAACAGCTACTTATGTTGGGCCTTCTTCATTCTCTTCCGCATGTCCTTCATGTAATACCGCATAGGGTAGGTCCGAATAAAACTCGGTGTAGCAGGGTACACAACCTTCGTAAGTCCCCGGACCACCTTTTGCATTCCCCTCCGACTCCTACTGGTCTTGAGCCCATACTCCTCCCGGAAACGATCTGGAAGCAAATCCGCGGTCATCAACCGCACCAGTGGCATGGAAATGCGGATCACGAAAGGAACCTGTTTATTGAACAGCAGATCCTTGCATACATTTTTCGCTTGTGGGGTTATCTGATGCTGTAACTTGTTGATTTGTTCATCCCAATAGATCCAGAACGCCTCGCGAGTCGGCGGCCACATCTCCGGCTGGACACGGAGGGAGACCGCAAGAACGGCATATTCACGATAGATTGCTTCAGCGGTGGCCTCGTCCATGCGCCCAAAGACCTGCTCATACAGATCAATCCCAACGGCGTAGAGAGTCGCCGCAACCCAGACCTGCAGGTGTGGATCATCGGCCGAGTAGTCAGGGCCTCTGACGACTGAATGTGCTTTATGGACCATCTCGATAATGATTTTCTTTTCTTCTGGTGTACCGAACGCCATGCAGTAGACGTATGTCATAGTCGTGCGAAGTCGATCCAACGGACGATAGGAGAAGTTGCTGTGTTCATCAACGCCTTTGCCAACGCCAGGCATGGCAACTTGCAGGAGAATGGCCGCTCCACCGCCGGCGAGTAGAATGCCTTCGCGAACTATTTTTTGGATTTTTTGAGGGTTCTCCAGCTCCGTGAGGAGCTTTTCATCGGCGCCATTTGCTTTCTCATTTTGAGTGGTGATGTCTTGTTTTTCGTCCATTTTGAAAGAGAATGGAGTAATATGGTATTATTGATTCGATTAGTTCAGAAATTAAATCTGCCCATTTCTTTATATAACATGTCCACGGTTCACATTTTCTGTATTATCCAAGGACACATGCTTGACTGGGATTCAAATGCTTATGCATACTATACCGCGGACCGGACGGACCGTCGAGAACGCCAATCTATTCTGGTAAGAACTCATCCGCGGAAGCTGTTCAAGGGGTGTGATAGCGGGGTAGCTCGATGGCGATCCTCTAGGGTACCTATTCGCTAGACTAGGACGATCAAGTGCCGCCACTGTCCAAGCGTAAGTTAGGGACATGCGGGGTGTTGCAATCTCCCGTGTTCGCAACTATTCCTCAATTTGGGTCTGTTATATACGATGTATAGATCATTATATCTACATTCGATCATTGGCCGTAAATCAAGTTGAAGATGAAGAACCAAGCTTTTCCCCGCATTCCCCAGAAATTCCATCAGAGGGCCTAGGATGTCATATAAAATAGCATGATATAGACTTGGTACATGTAGACAAGCAGCGCAATGGAGAAGAAATATTCTGAAAAGGATACACGAGCAACTAAGCTCTCTGCTCTCGACGCGGAAATTGAATATGTCGAAAATGCAGGTTCCGATGTACCTGGTCAGGGCAAAAAAGCAACCAAACTAAGAGTTAAGCGCCATTTCCGCCGTTTCTGGTTTTGTTACCTGGTCGCTGGCATCGTGTTTTTGGCTATCTTCCTCCCCATTTTGTAGCCCTTATGAAACACATTTCTTAATATACATCCTGATAATCTACAGTTTCATCTACATTATCCCTGCCATTGCGCAGAGAGTCGTCGACGATACCAGCCTTCCCGTCTATGCAGCACGTATTCTCGATCCGACGCCGGACAGTGTCACCTTCTCGATCGATACGTCGTTGAAAATCCCCGCTGGCCTCTCTGTGCGGATTGACCCATTCTCCCTGTCCCTATTCAACCGCGAAGTGAAGCCGATGGTTCCATTTATCGACGTAGCATTGCAAGGGTACAATCTCAAGGGAACTACGAAGATGAGCATCAGCAGCAATAACACAGCTGTCCTCAACCGGGAGCAATTCGTCGAGGCATTAACCAAGGCCGTATATTCGAAGCAGTTTAAATTGTCGGCAAAGGGTTCGACAACAGGACATTTGGGGGCTCTCAAGGCACCGGTGACTCTGGATAAAGATGTGGAACTTGCTGGTCAGTTCTCCGAGGCGTCATATGTTAAATGTTTCTGACAACCAAGAAAGGGCTGGACAAACTCAGCGGGTTCTCCATCGATACAGCCAGCCTTATCCTACCAGCGGAAGAAGATGGAACTAACCTGAGAGGAACCGCAACACTGCCCAACCATTCTGTTGTCACATTTGCTCTGGTGAGTCAGTTCATTGACTAGATCTCTTGGACCATACTGATTCGATAGGGTAACGTCACTCTCAATCTCAAAAGCGCAGACGTCGTAATTGGGCAAGGCTATCTCGACAACGTCGTTTTGTCGCCGGGTAATAACACAATGCCTTTACGAGCAATACTCAATATCCGAACCGTGTTGGAGAATCTTCTGGACATCCTGGGAGCCCAAGCGTCAGCACTTATGGATGGCAAATTGGAAATATCAGCGTCGGGGAACTCCACCGTATACAATGGGCAGCATATTCCATACTTTGAAGAAGTTTTGAATAACCTCACAATTACGGCACGAGTGCCAATTGCGACAATTCTGAGCGGTACGTTGAGTGGGTTGAGGAACTCTAGCTTGTTGGATGGTTTAAATGGGACGCTGGACAGTGCGGGGGGCCTGCTCGGCAATATTGCAAAGTTGTCAGATATCCTTGGAGACTAGTTATGCATTTTTTTTATACTTAAGCGAAATAGCTCGACGATCTGCGGTCCGTGGTCCGTGGAAGTAAACCGAGGTCTGCAACTTTGAAGACAACCCCGCCCACTCATATATACAGGGTATGGAAGCACCGTATAGTCGTTATCATCAATCAATCTGCAACCATGGCTCAAATATCGGATTCCATCAACACAATCCAACGATTTACTCCAGAAGACGTTTCAAAACACAACACTCCCGATAACCTATGGACCATCATTGGCAATGAGATATATGACTTGACCGACTTTCAGAAAGAGCATCCAGGGGGAGCAAAAAGTACGCCCACTCTTTTTATGCGTTGTTTTCCAAGTTCTGACAACATTAGTTCTTCAAGCCGTTGCAGGAAAAGACGGGACAAAAAAGTTCCGCAAATATCACCGAGAGGCGTTGTTGGTGAAATACAAAACATTACTGGCAGGAGAGCTGGTAGTCCAGCCAAAGGGCCGAAAATGGTTATTCTTCAAAACTTCCAAATGAGCCATCATGGCTTCCCGTGATGGGTAACTTGTTTAGGGCTGTATGTAAAGGTGTAACGAAATTTCTCGGCTTGAGTACGTCCCAAAGCTCCTGCATGTAACTCGTTTTGTATTCATACTCATGTCTTCATCGTCTCTTTCCATTCGCTTTTCAAATATTGCTTAATGTGCATCCTTCTTCATCTCTAGCGCCATCGCCTAGTCGCCTCCCTGGAGGGTTCCCAGTGCAAAATTACTTTGCTTTCCTTGATGAGGGCGTCACATTTCATTCCAGATCCAGGTAGCTCGAGTGAACGAATAGCAGCTTGATATTCTGGAGGAACCCCCTTGCCTTGTAGTCTATGAGTTCCAAATGCATCAATTTCTCCTCGCATTGGTCAAACCCTAGGATTTGCAGGTGGCGGAATATACATCGATTACTGCGGTATTCTTACCACTGCTCTACCAGCGATAGCATCATTTCTCAACCTATCCACTAGACGCGGCGTCTCCTCGAATTCAAAAACTTCAATTGCAGGCGTAATCTCTCCCCTGCCTGCCTGCTCCAAAAGCTCACTCATCTGGTCCTCCGTGCCTACCGAAGAGCCAACAATACAAAGACCTATCCACATCAGACTTAACACTCAAGGGATAGGATAATCATAACTTACCTCTAGCCGCGGATACTGTCGCAGAAATAGGCCAGTCCATCTCATTCGGTGGTAGTCCCACCCCAACTATCAATCCCATATTCCTCACAACCTGTGGCGCCATCGCAAATGCCTCTCTCGTCCCGGGCACCACAATTGTCGCATGTGCACCCTCTCCGCCTGTCACTTCTCGGACCCTGGCCGCAACGTCTTCCGTCCGGTAATCAATGAACACCTCGGCACCAGACTCCAAGCTAACCTTCCTCTTCACTTCGCCACTATCAACCGCAATAACCCGGAATCCCTTTATCCGAGCGGCAATCTGGACCCCCAGATGCCCCAATCCACCACCTGACCCCGAAATCACCACCCAATCACCGGAGCTGAGGCGGTAGTCATCCAACCTCCCCACCGCACCAGCCATGGTAAGACCAGCACATAGCAAGGGCGCGGCCACTTCATCCGAGACTGTCTCCGGGATCCGCGTGATGAATCTTGCGTCCGCGATGACGTACTGCTGTAATGTACCGGGCACGTGGCGACTCGTATTCTTCTGCTGGGCGCAGTAATGATTAAATCAGCGTTGACAGGCAGAGCATGTGGTACAGGCACTGTAGAGCCATTTCACTCCGACTCGCTGGTGAAGAAGGGAGGGGGAGACGTTGGGGCCGGTTTGGATTACAGTTCCGACACCTTCGTGGCCGATGATAGGGTTGTAGGCGCCCCAGGCTAGGACGGCACGGATTTCAGAGTGACTGACTTTTGTTTAACATGTGCATTCTTTTTCCCGTCGAAGTGTGGTGGACCGGGGGGGGATGCTCACCAGAGTCCTGTACATGACAACTTGACTAGGATCTCGTCCGCTCCGGGTGTTCTGACAGGGATGTCGTCGAGGATGATCATTTCATAATTATTCCCTGGACTTTGCACGACCACTGCGCGCTGAGAGCTAGGTATGGAATCCATAATGTTTGCTACTCTACGATCATCGTTTGGTGGCATTTGTCGTGGTCTTCGATGCGTTGACTACTTCTATTGATTTTGAATTTGAGGTCATCATAGGGCTACAGCCGAAGATACCCAGACGGCAATTCAGTCGGCATTCGTGTCACGTGACTTGTACCGAGATGACCGGGATGTGTATGTGATTATCTTAGTGATTTGTTCTCTGTTCATTGACTAACTATTGAACGGTTCTTGTTCAGAAACTTTGCGACTTTCCCTTTCCGGAACAGGACTAGCTCAGGGCCGCTTTTTACACAGTGATTACTTCTAGAATATAGAGATAGACAGAAATATATATACCAAGCGCTCCGGGAGCACTAAATTAATATATCAACGTGAATCATGATCCGGGATCAATTCTGCATTCAATCTATGTTAGTTAACTAAGCCGACTACTTTAAACACACCAAGGCCCTTCTCTTCAACAATTAACTAAGGGTATAACCATCACGACGCCTCCAGATCTATAACTAAGTTCTACTTCATTCCCTAATTTGCATATCTCTTAAATTTGCTTTCCTACGTCACAACATTGTTATTTACAAGATATAATGGGTTCATGGGTGGGAGATACCGGGAATGAGGTCATTTCCTTCTTTGGGTTGAATGATGCAAAGAGACGGTTGCGTGCAGTTAGTGACGGTGTACGGATGCTCGATCGCCAAGTGCGTCGTTCGACTTGGGTAGATCACTTCGCCGATCAAGGTATATTAGCTTCGGAGATGCTCGGTGTCACTACTGCATGCACTGTATGAATTGGGCTCTACTGACCGCTCACTGGGGTGTGGGGCAAGAAGGTTGACATGAAGACCAGGTCACGGTTCTCAAGGTCTGATTGGCTCTCAGCTGATCTTGGAGCTTTTTGACACGCCTTAGTGCAACTCCACTGAGATTAGCACAAGTGGATCGATTCTTCTGACAATCGATGTGTCATGATCCGAAGCCGAGCCAGTGCAAATATCGTCCCATTTTTCTTGTTTTCCTGCAGCGGGTGACAAGCTTCTGCGGCAGATCTCTGGTCTCCGTATTTCATTGCCGAGAGAATGTCACTCACAATAACATTGATAACATGAGCTAAACAACAGATGGAGCTACCAATGCCTAGGAATCTTTGACTTCCACTGCATAAGGGGTCAAGTCATCTGATGAATACTACTCTGGGAGGATTAAATAGAATTCAGACGCCAATATTTCATTATTCGAGACATTGCAGGCGGTGATGGTAAGCAACGTATCCTCCAATTGAAGCACAGAAAGCATATCCACAAGCAGTTCAGCCAAGTCTTTCCCACTATGTGACCCGAAATCTCACTGAACTCCAGGACTCGTTCCCAATATTCAAAGTTTGGAGGTAACCAGTAGCCCATAATTCCTAATATTGATTTATGATTCGTGCCGATCCACACATCCAGAGAAAGAGCAATTGTTGAGCAAGTTCTCGCAAGTTCATCAATTAGGTGGGCTCGATACTGGTCGAATCCGAGACAATATGTCGAGCGAGGGTGCGAGGTCTGAATGGAAGCGAAACTGTCACAGAACCTGGTCTAGTGTACCTTCTTGAAGGCGGACACACAAGGCAGAATATCATGGGATTATGATAGCCGATTATGTGTCATTCTTTATGCTATACTCTTTTAAACCAAACAACAGAGTGTACTTATCATCAATTGTAGTTGACGAGGATGGTAGCAAGTTTCCGGCACCTCATCCGCTACTTTCGCTGAAATAAGAAACTTTCAGCGGGATAGATCCTTTCTATGGTTATCAGTACATACATACACCGGAATTGAATGGAACTGCTTTGATTCTTCTCAAATAAATTTGGATATTGTACCGCGGACTAAATCGAGCGGTCAGGTTCTGCACATTTCCTAGCGCTACTAGATTCACCAATAACCACCAACGCATGCTCTAGTTCCGGAAAGGTCTCGCAACAAGAACAGCAACCTCATCTCCCACCTCTTCTGGACGGTCCCGAAACTGCTTCTCCAAATGCGGCATGAGGGCCATCTTCATCCTCTCCAAATTGATATCGTCTCGGAACCAGAATCCCGCCAGTACCTCCGCCGCCTTTGCACACCTCTCTTTTAGGTCCATCTCAGGGAAACTGCAGAATGCATTCACCCGAGATATCTGAATATCACCGAAACCGTACTCACTAAAAACTCTGGCTGCTTCATGCAAAAGATACCCCTGGTGGTCAACAGCGGTGTTATCAGCCGACAACGATGCACAGACATCATTTAAGAGATTCACGAGTTCGTTATCCGGGGCACCTTGCACAATCACGATTTTGGATTCAGGGGATGCCGGGTCCACGACGCGGGCTATCTCGTGCAACGACCTCTCCAGATCCTGGACGTAATGCAGAACCCACATGGCCACGGCTGCATCGAAATATCCGCTGGGAAAGGGGATATTCTCAGCTGATCCGGAGCGAATGACGACACCTTTCTCCTGTGCCTTTGCGGTTTGGATTTGGTTTCTGTCGGCGTTCGGTTCGATGGAGTAGGATTGGACGCCGCGGTTGGCAAGTTCGATGGGAAGCCCTAACTCCTATCAGCGGATATTCGGTAGGTGCACCTCAAGCGGTGCTGTCAGGGCTAGGAACTGCAGGGGAGGCAAAATAGCATACTCCCATGACCGCTGCCCACATCCAAAACCCTTCTATTTCCTTTCAGGATATCAAGCACGGCATCGAACTCGTCCCGGACAAGTCTCTCCGAGAATGGTGCCCAGGCGCCCTCACTCAGCGGGTGCGGCCCTCTGTATTTTGTTGGAAGGGGATAAGGAGCCATAAGTGCATGCTGCACGACCTTTTTAGCAATGATGAAATAATGATCCTGGATCTCCTTTTCGTACGGCGGGGGGGAGGAAAAGCTCGCAAATTTCTCGCTGACAATTTCAAATCCACATTTCTGGACCAGGTCATGCCAGCCAGCAGTTGTGTACAGTGTTCCTGTGAAGCGATGGTTCATGAATATCAGATCGGCGTGGCGAACCAACTTTCCAGTGCTGTCATAGAGAGTTTCATCATGCACGAGAGATGTAGCGGGGATGGTCCCTAGAACTAATACCCCGTCTTGTTTGAGCCAGTCACAGTAGTTCAGCATCTTGGTGTATGTCTGCGAATGGGTGAGCTGGAACATAGAGAAGATGGAGAATATAGCGTCATATTTCATTGTAGGCTGGAAAGTGAGCATATCTGCTTTTTCAAATTTACCCTTGATGTTGGATGACGCGATCTTGATCATCGCAGTGGAGATATCGATGCCGTGTACGTTGTGGCCGGCCAGAGCGACGTTGCTTGCGACTGGTTTGCCCGTGCCACAGCCTACGTCGAGGACATGGGATTGAGGAGGGAGGAGGGAGATGGCATCGGTTACCGTTTCTTTGAGGGTTGGATTGTTCATGTAGGCATCTTCGTACTGTTGACCCAGAGAGTCGAACAGGGTTTCTGCGGATAAAGCTGAGGTGGCCATTGCGAAGGGGCTATGTTTTGTATGGATAGGCAGGGTGATCTCTACAGCAGGAGCTGTCGGTTTATATATTCATCTGTTCTATGCTAAACAGGTCTATCGACCCCGATTTGAGCCCCAGCTGACCTATTGACCGCTGCAGAACGTGCGATATGTAACTATCTCCGCCTCACTTGACCTTGGACATTAGGCCCAGCAATAATCGGTACGAAATAATCCCTGTAGTGGAGTTCGCTGTGGGAGGATGGACCAGTTAACTCTCGAAAACTTAAAAGGAACATGTCACATACCCCCGATCCTCGTATTCGATTTCAAAGTCTTTCAGGATGTAGGCAAGGCACACATGCAGTGCGCTCATAGTCCAGCTAACCAACGTAAGTATAGCCCATGAGAGAGTACAGAATGCACCTAGGGAGCAGCGCATGATCCATATCGGGATACTAGATTCATACCCAATTGCCGGACACTGTCGTGGCCCAACCGAAAAACTGAGTTCGAGCTTTTGCATCTCCTTGCCTCCGACGATCCATCGACCGGGGTTGAACTGGCATGGGCTTTGGAATAGACTTTCATCATGATGGATAAAGTGACTACTGCTCGATACTTGGACCTAATGCGGTGTTAGTTTGTTTATTGCATGGGATGTAGGATGCGCAAACCCCGCCAGGAACATCAGTCCCCGCAATTATCATCCCAGTTTCAGGTGTTAACCGTGGTATTCTGTCTCCAATGTTAGTTCTTTGTAGTTAATGGCTTACTGCGCACTACTTGGTAGATGAGGCACGAACGGTGAATTCACGCCCCCTGTGAGGCGGAGGGTTTCCTTGATGACAGCACTCTGTATTTACAGTGAGTAAGGTATGTCATTTGGAACAGAAAAAGGAGAAACACACAAGATATGGTAACTTAGCCAAGACGGTCTGTGACGGACAGGGCTTTGCACTATCTGGCCACGCCACCTCTAGCTCCTGTTGTAGTTTCCTTAGGAGGTGCTTATCCCGCATAACATAGTAAGTGGCTACAGTGAGTGTCGTCCCCACAGTATAAGCACCGGAAAACATCATGGTGAAGGCGTCTGACATAAGGGACGACCTGCTACGTAGTGCTATCTGGTGATCATCCCCTTGCATGGTCATTGCCATAAAAAATGGCAGCTGATTACCCTTGGGCTCCGTGTCTGGACCATCAGTTAGGAGTCGATCGAGGTGGCATTCGAGATCCTAAATCGCAGTTGATGGGCTTCGTCAGAGAAATTCAAGGTTCTACCCGAGAGAGTGTGAGCATGAGTGTATATACACACCGCCAGTTTAGCGAATAACTCAGCACTCGCAGGATACAGAATGGATAAACTCCAAGGGCTGAAATAATCAATCAACTGTTGCAGCCAAGTCCAATGGTTCTGCAGCCACAGCGTCACCACCAGATCATCGATACCTAGGAGGATCGGGCAACGAAAGGCGGGTTGTTCAAGGGAGCCAAACGTGGAGCCAAATGCATATTGCATCGTCAAGTCAAAGGCGAAGCATCGAAATGCTATATACATGTCGATCTGTTGCCCACTGGATGAATCTAGGCGATCGCAGAGCTTTCGAGACTAACCATTGTTGGTTACGCTTTTTATTCCGGGGCTGTGGGAACGAATAGTGTGTAGCTTACCTGCGAGATAAATTGCTTGGCTTGAATTATCGACTCGCGACCCGAAAACATGCGCAGCCAGGGTTTTCTGAGGCTCTTTGCGTCTGCATGGCTTAAGGTTGAGAACGTTCCATCAGGTACGAAAAAAGCGTTGTAGAATGTAGGATCCTTGCTTGTTTCTCGGGAGTGGTAAATATCGCGGTAAGCTTCCAAAGTGGCAAAGTGTATCTAAGGCCGATTAGAGGTTTACATGTTTCAATGCGGTCGTGGAGGCTGGCTGAGGCGTACCGAGTTTGGACCTATCCTAACGACTGGGCCTGTTTGGGAATAAGAACGCAACCCTAGTAGGAGTAAAATTTCACTCACCGTATCTTTCATGCAGAACTTTGAGTTGGTGTAGCATACCACCCTTTCGAACCACGCTGTAGTAGAAATGGTATAGGTTTGTGACGGCTGCCAGGCGCGGTCCCGGAATTGAAGCCAGAGGGTGGACGAATAGGCGATATGCCACGACGCACAGGAATGCCCCCGTCAGTACCTTCAGCACAAAGACTATGAAGCTGTTTACAAGGGCGATCATCGTGATTTTGCTGCGGTGGTAGGAATTGAGCTAAGACATAAGATAGGCCATATGGTATCATACTCTACTGAAGACCTGTATTTATAGTTAAAGGGGGAATTAACATCTGAATCAGTTGCTCATCGCAATTATTGCCTTTCCTCTCGTCTGTGGGTGCGCCTTGGTCACCAGATCTCTCGAGGACTGCACAAGCTCTCTATGTCAGGGGCTCTAGCGAATGCATATTTGCACCAATGAATTGCACGTATACGGTCAATTGGATTGACCCCATTTTCCTTTATAGTATAGCAAATCTAACAATACGAAGGACGGTGTAGGTGGTCCTAACTAACCCACCCTAAAAGGAAGCGACTGTGGGTGTATAAAAATATATGCCCAGCCACCACCCCGGCTTCTCCATTTACCCGTGTATCCCCAGCCTCTTTCGTTGACGCTCCAATGTCTATTGAAAACAGTCTTCACTCAAGAGCGGAGGCTCTAACCTCCCTTATAACACAACATGCTTCTGGTGCGGTTGCCAATATATCTAAATCCCGCTCAATGAGGTCAACAGTCCAAGAGCGTGACCAGATACAAGTAGTGATAAATGCCTGTCAGGAGCTCACAGCCCTGCTGACAGAGCCATATGAATGGATCGCAAACGCAGCATGGGGATATGTTGACAGTGTCGCCCTCTCGCTAGTGTTGAGTTTGAAAGTCCATCGACATGTCCCCAAAAACGGTGGGACAATTTCACTTGTGGATTTGGCTGCAAAGACAGGCAGCTCCGTCGTTCTAATCAGTGAGGTCTTTTAACTTGGATATGTAACTTGAGATTGACATAAGCAAGACAGGATAATGCGACAATGCGTGGGAGTGCTTCATCGAAGATGAACGCTCCCACAATGCTACCGTCACAACGAGCGGTCACTGTGCCTTCTGCACGATGATTTCTCCTCCTTGATCGACTACATGTATGTAGAATCTCTTGTCCAATTCTGCGCCGTGTACAGTCCCTATTTAACCGCATAGAACCGATGATGGCCTCTTAACCGGAGCGCACCTCACTAGAAGTCTCTCTAAGACAGCCTTTCAGATTCCCAAACACTCTGGACAGGCGGCATTTCAAGACGCATTTCAAAGTGAGTCCTGCTCCGCGATTACGCAATAAATTCGGTCACTCAAGCTCTGCAGCGAGTAAAACATTATACGAGTATTACAACGCTGTTGACCTCCGCCGAGGCCAGCGCTTTGCAAGTGCAATGGCAGGACACTATAACACACCGCTAGATGACCCTATCGAGAGCATCTACCCTTTCAATGTGTTAAGAGATAATGCCCTCGTCGTTGACATCGGTGGAGGCAAAGGCCACCATTCGATCCGACTTGCTGAGAAGTACGAAATGATGTCTTTCATCGTCCAGGACCAAACCAGTGTTGTTGAAACTGTTCAAACTGAAAACTTACCACAATCCGTCGCCGGGCGAATCGAATGGCAGGCACATGACCTACACTCTCCACAGCCGGTCCAGGGGGCAGATGTTTACATATTAAGCCATATCATGATGGACAATCAGCCTGGGTGTGTAAAGAAAATCGATCCCCGTTACTTGGGAGCAATAATTAACGCCTGTTTCCTTCTCGCAGTACCTGCGCAAATATACTCAGACATGCCTCAAACGCAATGAGATCATATCACTCGAGGATCCTGGTACATGACTTCGTCGATCCCGACAAGGGCGAACATGCCTCTCGTTTTTTCAACGAACTTGATTTTCATATGCTTGCGAGCCTGAATTGTCTAGCAAAGCCACTCCATGTTTGGACAGCCATCTTCTATGAGGCAAATCCGAGACTTCAATTAACTGCCGTATACAGGGGGTCCAAGAACGCAGCGGTCTTTGAATTAAGTTTGGTGGATGCTTGATAAAAATCGCTAAGATAGGCGGAGTTTCAATAAGGGACTAGTCTTCCTTTCCTGTGCTTTCTTCGGTGATTTATTCAATACTTATCTACCGCAAAATTTCTGGATCAAGATTTGCTCGGGTCTGTCGAGCTCAATCGACCACCATTGTAAGCCGAAATATATATTATCGTTTCAGATTGTTCGAAGGCAAATAGTAAATTGAACAGGTTATCCTCAACACAGAAGATTGTACGACTTGATCATTGGAGGCATAAATATATTAATTACAAAATTCTATAAATCTCCTTTGGCAGCATCAAAGGCCTGCTTGAACACCTTCCTCATCCCCACCATGTCCGTCATCACGCTCATCATCTGGAAACCCTTATTCGAGTATTCCCTCGCTTGCTCACCGGTGTCACAGTAAATTCCAGAAGCCTTTCCTGCCGCCCGGGCAGCATCATGAATTGACTGAATAGCCTTCACGAGCTCAGGATCCATTTTCTCAGGGTTGGTGATAGGGTGACCAATATTGACACTGAGATCAAAAGGCCCAATAAACAGAACATCAACACTCGGGACAGCAGCAATTTCCCTAACATTTTCCAGAGCAGCTTTTGTTTCGATTTGCACCGCAATGACAAGCGAGTCATTGGCTTGCTGTAAGTATTCCATACCCGTGATCTCTATCACCTCACCACCGTGAGGATGTTGCTCCACGAACTTCTCCACCGCGAGAAGACTCTCAAAACCCCGATTTCCAACAGGGGAAACTTCGAATATCGGACCACATTCCTCGCATCCTCGGCTGTATCGGTGACTGGGACAAGGATGCCGTGGGCGCCAGAGTCTAATGCTCGTTTTATCATCCAAGGTTGACCTTCCGCGACACGGACGATGGGTGAGACTCCACATGCTGCGGTAGCTGCTACGATCTCATGCATTGAGTCATCGGAGATGTTGCCGTGTTCGAGGTCAATGAGGAGCCATTCGAGGTTGCGTGCTGACCGGCATATGGTTCTGGTTAGGTTGGTTCCGGGGAGCATTTGCCCGCCTCCGAAGGAGGGTTCGCCTTTTTTGAGGGATTTTTGGAGAAGGTTGGCTGCTTGCATTTTGCTGATGTTGATGTGTCTGGTCAACAGAGAAAGCGATGGAGAGGATGCGACTAAATGGAGAAGAGGATGACAATCGGCACGGCTTTTTGTTCTGATATAACTCTGCAGTGGAAGAAATCGGACTGTGCTATCATTTTCCTTGGTATATCAAGGATACAATGTCGGCATCGTACACCGACCTAATAACAATAACAAAAAAAAAAAAAAAAGCAAATGGGACCCTCTATTCCCTAAAATGTGTAGATGTTCGGCATCGTCGGGTTTCTCTAGAGGATCAATATTGTCTTAGCAGTAGCCGTCCCGTCGATCCCGACTCCGCGCCTCGGCCATCCATAGCCGCTCGGGAAGTTCGGGTTCCCCATGGGGATTCTATTCCACACATCATATTGCCCACAGCTGTCAATAGACTAGTTATGGCTAGGATAGCAGGGGATCCATTTCATCATCTATCGGCATGACTATTCCTTTTGATAAAAAAAACATACAACAGGAGGGATTCGCTGGTGGTCACCCACCCAACTACTAACCTCCCGGCGTGTGGCTTAAGTACGGCTGAGCGGACGGGAAGCCCTGTTCTCCACACCCTGTGGTCGTATGTACTAAGTCTCTGTATGTAGAGCATTATAATGATAGGGTCACATGATCTGGAACTAGCCTAGTGGTCAGTATACTACAATCACATAATCTAAACCGAGTAGATGGAAGTGATGCCTTTGAGGAGGCCTTAGCCTTCAACCTGTTCCAATCGATTCCCAGATGGCTTCCGTATTATCCTCTGGACCATGGTTTCCTATCACATTTGAGAGTGACTGATTCACAACCATCAGCAAATAGCTGGGGCTCGCTGTCAAAATTGTATCTATTGCTTACGCCTATTAAGATGAATCATATCATTTGTCTGCGCGCCCACTTTGTCTATATCTATAAACCTATCCCCTTGACCCCCTCATAGCGCTAAGATCTCTATAATCAACAACTGTTTGAGGCTTGCTCTTCCTGTCGAACTCGCCTCCACCCAACCGTCTCAAGTATCTCAGCCCAAAACCCCTTCGGCTGAGAGGTAAGACCCACCTCATACGCATCAATCATTGGTCTCTCCCAGATCAAGTTGGCCTCCTCAGGCTTAACTACCCTAGTACGCCAGGATAATTTCCAAGCGATGTATAGTACCGGCGCTAGAATGAGCATGGTATGGTGAGTGAAAACGTTCGAGACGTCCTAAGGAGTGAAGCTGGAGTAGCTGTAGAAGATAACGATGAGGCATTTTCCAGTCAATCCAATCCAGGCACTGTACGGCTGGAACCGGCCCACTTAGGTGAAAGTCTTGCGATCTACGGACTGTGCTTGGCAGGCTCGGTAGAAGAAAATGTAGGTAACGCAGACAACAATGTAGTCGATGATAGCGCCAGCAGTGATACGATTGCTGAGCCAAGTGAGCGCCTGCGAAGACCCATTTCCAAGGGAAAGAAGGGACAGTAGGGGAAAGCACATCACGACGATCACACAGTATATCGGGACACCGTTCTTGGTGCATGGCTGTCCAAGGACAGGCCATATAGACTTCGGCTCGCACAGTACATGTATGTATTTCCAGCCGAGAAGATCGTGGTGATGAGGGGGGCGTTGATGAGATGCGGAAGTCCCGCAACTTTCATATTCTCCATTGCAAGAAAGAATGGCGATGCCGCTTCGGTACCACCTCCAGCATTTGTCAAAAACACAGATACAAGGGTCGGGTGGTTATAGGCAACGAGAATACCAACACTGATGGCAGCCAGTATATAACCTTGAAAGCGTTCTTGATGTGGACTCGTGGTCGTTTCGCTTCAGCGGCTATAAGGTTTATGAATTCCGGGCCCATAATAGTAAAGCTAGCCGTCCATAGAGCAGCGAGGACTCCCTCGAAACGGCCTAGGTCTCCGGTGTGAAGGTACTCAGCCATAGGGCCCGGGTCACGCCAGGCTCGAAATCCGAAGGCGTCATGCTGAGGATTGCCGCCAACCATCGTGATGATTGTGAATAGGAACAGCATTATAAGTAAAGCTATCTAACCGCTGGACCCCCAAAATTCGGCTTCGCCATATACCTTGACAGCGAAGACGCTTAAAAGACTAGAGAAATATTCAGTTCAATGTTGCTTATATAGAAACATGGAAGGCGGAGCTTATTGAGCTAATCTTACGCATAAGCAGCGATGCATGCACCACACACGGCACCAGTTGGAATATCATCTCTCCAGAACGAGAGCACCATGTTGATGGCGGTGATTTCAAATGGAATTGAAAGGGCTTCAAAGAGGAAGAAGTTCCACCCTGCCATAAAACCGAAAGCATCATCGACCCATTTACCAGCCAGGCGGATGAACCCACCCGGGACAGGATACAGAACAGTCATTTCGGCCAGGCAATTGTTGACACAAGCAAGTCTAAGGCAGTATATCGCGTAGCCGAGAAGCAAGCTTAGTGGTCCACCTTTTGGCAAGGCACCACCAATGCTAATGAAGAGTGCCGTACCGATAGCACCGCCGACTCCCATGATCTGAATTTGCCGATTTTCGGGACGTCGTTGCAGTTGGCCCGTACCAGCGACGACTTCTCCTGGCTTCTCAATGTCCTGGGCGTCATAGTCATCCGTGCCATGGCTGACATCCTCTATGCCGTCGCTCATGGGGGCTTCTTTCATGCACATGATTATAGGAAAGGGGGATTTGAATAAGGATAGATACAATCCGAAAGGCGAGAGACGGATAACGAAAGACAGTGGCATTTATAATACTTGAAATCTCTATGGACATCCTGGGGAGTACTACCAGCTCCATAGACCCGGCATTCTCGTTCTCCAGACTCCACGGTGGCTCTCATACATTCTATCTAACTTTCAAGAGCAACCCTCGGGCTCCACTAGCTTCCTACAGAGCTTAGTTCTCCAGCGATGCTGAGTTGGTTAAATACTCTCCTCAAGTTCCAGTACTCACTCATTAGTCTAGCAGCAATCATAGCATTAATATATATCTTATCTTAGCTTCATTTAACACCCCTGTCTGAACGGTCATTTTTGATCACTATGTAAGATAGCGATAGTATTTCTCAGTTCTTCGTTTCATATTGCTAAATTCGGGTTTCGCGGAGCTAGATTTAGTGAAAGTCCCAGAAATGGTAGGCATCGCCAACAGCAGCCGAACACCCGATGAATCCGATATAGCTCCCCAATCCGATTGAACCGAGATACGGCACTCGTGATTTAGGACCACCACATAGTTTGCCTCTCTTGGATAATATGTAGAGCTAATCGGAAGGATAATCCGCCCTGGTTGATAGAGTTATGGTCACACGAGCGTTTTTAGTAGCGTATCTCCAACTTGATGTCAAGATCATATTAGGTTATATAAACGACCTCACTTCCATCACAATATTGGAAAGATCCACACGACTACAACAAACTCAATATTCCTGAGTCAAATAACTACCTCTTCAACAAATATGTCGACTACAACCGTTAGACCCCCAACGATCTCCCACACAGTGGTTGGCCCTGTGAGACTCACAGGAGCACGTCCAACCAACGAACTGCCACAATGGCTTATCGATGAAGCAAAGATCGAGGAAAAGCAATCTTTCGACCCCAAAATGCACATGAACTACCACCCTCCGTCGAAGATCTACACCATGAAGGAGATCGGCCTTGAAGGCCAGGGAATCTCCCCGAACGCAGTCACTGCACCATTCCAACTTTTCAACGAGGAAGCCATTAAGCAAATGAGAGCAGAGATTTTCAGCAGGCCAGTGCTTGATGAATGCCAATATACGTCGTCCTTTGTGAAGAACACTATTCGGGGTATGGGACCTGCGTGAGTTTGCCTGAGGTCCGAACGGGGCCTCACATGTGCTGACTACCGATATTAGACGCGCACCATTCATTTACGATGTCTGGCGTTCCCCAGAGGTTCTCGCAAAGATCTCAGAGGTGGCTGGCATTGATCTTATCCCTGCCATGAACTATGAGATCGCCGCCATCAATATCTCGGTGAATGACCAGACTACGACGGTTCTGAACAACACCAAATCAGAGGACGAGGATTTGTCTGCCTTTGCATGGCACTGGGACAGTTACCCATTTGTGTGTGTTACGATGCTTTCTGATTACACCGGCATGGTTGGAGGAGAGACTGCACTCAAGACAGCTAGTGATGAGATCATGAAGGTTCGCGGGCCTGCGATGGTAAGTTACTGAAACACCTCTAAAAGAGCTAAGGTATAAGAGTGGTATACTTACTAATGACTCCACAGGGAACTGCCGTTGTTATGCAAGGCAGATATATTGAACACCAGGCTCTCAAGGCGTTTGGAGGCAAAGAACGCATTAGCATGATCACTTCGTTCCGCGCCAAATCTCCGCTTGTGAAAGACGATTGTGTTCTTACTGGAGTTCGGTCTATCAGCAACGTATTGGAGCTTTACAGGGAATGGTCTGAGTACAGACTGAAGGTTCTCGAAGAGCGGATTCGTGCTGAATTGGAGAACGAACGCCAAAAGCAACTGGGACAGCGTCCCTTCAGTATCTCAGATATGAAGACCTTCTTGATCCATCAGAGGGAATATTTGGATGCTACGATTGCGGAACTCATGGAATAGAGTTCCGCTCTTGTGATGTTTTTTACAACGATTTGTTTTTGTATTGTGAAAATGTATAGTTTTTCTAAGCCTTAGCACCATCTGATATGTATTATGGTCACAGTTAAACAAACCAGTATTGACTACTACCTGAATATTTAAATGAGAACCATCAATATTTAAATTGCAGAACCTCTCAAATTCCATAATAATGTGTTATAATTTCCGTATATGGCAATATATCCAGTACAAACCCGAGAAAGCCGAAAGATTTGCCGCCATCATCGGATGGGTCTCCCGAAGATGTGTGGGGACGAATCAATAGGGAGGATAAACGACGCAGTAGGCCTCCAAAGCTTACCTTTCATGGTAAAACTATCCTTCAAGAGGCGAAAAGCACGAGAGCCACTGAAATGCTGTCAATAACGGGTTAGGATAGGGTTGTTCCTCCACAAAGAATTGGCCTTATGCTCCACTGAAGATAATCACTCCTTTTCGGGTGCGGGGTACGTACGCTGGGGATTCCGAAGAAATTCGACTTATATGAAAATACTGATCTTCAGAGTTGTATCTTTTCATCCTTATCCCATATCACTACTCTGGAAAAAATGGAAAGGGGTTCGAGTTATGGTCCGCGGAAGACAAGACGGACGGCGAATGCGTAAGCATGACCTCTCGCAAGTCAGGCGGTTATAATTGAATAGACACTTACCTGCTTCACAGATGCATTGCTTGCCGTCATAGTAAGATATAATGTACCGGTGATGCGCCATGCGCCAACTGTCAACGGCGCTCACTGAGGTGTGAGTTTGTGGAAGGAGTCAATCGGGTTGTGGTTTCTGAGAGGTCAGTTGATCGTGATTGTTGCAGAAATCTGACTGATGACACAAGTAGGACAGATATCTCCGACAGTTGGAGAAAGAGGTCGAAGAACATCGACAACTTGCTGGAGTGGGAAGCCCTCCGGTGTCGCCGTTTGAGTCGCAGACCAGGTCCAAAGACACAAGCACAGCAGAGTCAACAGAAATAGTTTCTGATTCAACAGAGGAGCCATTGCAACTACCTGGTTTAGGTTATGCACAAAGTATCTGGACGAGTCTATTTACCTTACCTTCCACAACCATCCGGAATACTCAGCAAAACAAACGCACTTGGAGTAAGTTCGTCGACCTATGTATGTCACATTAAAAACTAACAATCGTGGCAGTCTGGCTAGCTCCGTCCTCAATGTGGTCATTTTACAACTCGATTAACTATCATGATGACAGAGAAACTGCAACTCAGAAACACACACAGTGCCCATACAATAGAAAAGGAGAGCTATCCTATACGATGGGATGCCAGTCCAGCCGATGACCCCCCGGATATAAGTGGCCTGCCATCCCTCGACCACGCGCTTTATCTTTCCGAAACAGTCAAATTCCACCTGGGGCAAAGCTATCGTTTATACAATGAAGATGAATTCATCCACAACGTGCGAGAATTCTATCATGGGGACTCTGTAAAAATGGCAACTGAGCATCGGCTATGGTTTATCCTGTTTCTGTTAGTTTTGGCATTTGGAACCGCCTTTCTCCACCGGTCAAAAAGATCCAAAGATCCCCCTGGATCGAAGTTCTTTATCCGTGCGATGTCTCTGATGCCCGATCACGCGCCTTTATGGAAGGGAAGTCTGCTAGCGATTGAAGTCTTAGGTATGGCTGGGCTGTATTTATACTCCATCGACCAAAGAGAGTCTGCACATATTTACGTAAGGTTTACGTCCCCCCCGGCCTAGTACGCTGTTGCTGACAATTACTTTATACAGGTTCGCCAAGCGATACAAATTGCACAATTTGAAGGCCTACACACCCACCTTCCGGAGGAGCAACTCGGCGTCGACACCGTGTCCCGATGTCGTGACCTGTGGTGGACCTTGTACATCCTAGACCGGCATTTCTCTTACTCTGTCGGACTTCCGATGATGACACAGGATAGTGATATCAGTACTCCAATCGATCCTCCCAGCACGTGTTCGCATCGAGACATTGTCATGAGTCTACAGGCCAAGTTGTCTCACTTGCTACCAAACATCTTAAATAGTATGTCTCTCAAGGCCTTGATCTCATCTACAAGACTAACAATATCTTACTCCAGCCGTGTACAAAACCGAAAGAACACAACTCGGAGCATTCCTAGAAATGACTAGGTCCATCCTCCATACACTAGCCGACCACGCCCAGGAAGTGGAGAAAATCATTCACGTCCGGTTCTCGAATTTTGTCGATACAATGCCCAAGGGGACGCGACATGTCACATTGCTGTACCATCAGGTATGCCTGGAAGACCTGCGCAGCAACTCCCAGAAGTCTATTGTCTAATTGACGTCCCATAGTGCGTAATCGTGGCAACCCGACCACTTCTCCTTTCGCCTCTCATCGAGCGATTAGAAAACCTCGATCACGAGAGAGAATACTGGCAATCGTTTTTAGCTCTTACAAAAACCCTCATATCCATCGGAATCAAGTCCGCCGTGAAAATGCTTCAAATACTATCCAAGGAGGATTATCTTCTCGGTGAGCCACTCACATTTCCACTCCGATAAAAGCAAACTAACCACATGTAAAATAGAAATCTTCCTCCTATATGGCCTCGAATTCACCTACGCCGCCGCCCTCCACCTCGTAATGACAAACGCACTCTTCCCCCAAGCCCTAGACGGCCAAGCGTACCTCGAAGAAGCACACTGGATCCTCGACGAAATGATCTCCAACGGCAACAAAGTAGCCGAGGTCCGGAAGGCAGAACTAGTACATCTCCAAATGCTATTTGAGGAGCTAACAGCACGAGTAAAGTCCCAAGGGCTCCAGCCTCTAACATTAACCAGCCCAACTGGTGCGGAAGCTGTGCCTCAAACCCAGATAGTGGAAGAGGATGGAGAGGGAGAGACGGTTACTGATATTGGGGTTTGGGATCTCCCGATTCCAGGTGACTCGCTTACGTCGCATCCGGCTGATATGCAGATGTCGAGTGTGGAGTTGCTTAATAATATTGGGATTTCTTCTTCGGACTTTCTATATATTGTGGACCAGATTGGGAATCCGGATGTTTCGTATAGTATTTCGGATCTTGGGCGCGCTGGGGGTGAGATGGAGTGATTGATGGGCAAGTCATGTTTAGAATAATTCTGGATATAGTATACCAGCTGCTACAATTCCAGAGGGAGGTTTGGTTTGTACCTCTGACTATGGGTGAAGCTAAGAGCTTCTGGCTTAGTGTTTGGGATGCATGTTTGGTAAATAGAGATGAAAGATATCATGACTTGCACTAAAATAGAGGACTAGAAATCAAACATGGAGTTCAATCGGACAACAACCTGCATATTCCATAGGACAACAGGGAGAGCAAGGTGTGCAACATCTCTTATAAAGCCGAGCCCCCGGCATTGCCCAATCAATCGACCCATATCCTCAGCGACGATACAAGAAGCAGAAACAGTATCTCCCCGACCAATCTCAATCATATTCATCCTCATAGATAGCAGCATTCAAAAACCTCGATAAATGTATCATAAGCAATGCCCGGCTTACCCTTCGAACTAACCTCTGGTTCTACTTTCTTAGGGCTGTGAAACCTAGCACGAGCGACCGCCTCTCTTTGAGACGACGCCTTCTCCCCTCGGTAACTCTTCGGCATCATAACAATGGCGGTGCTGGGAATGGTGGATGGTTGAAAATAAGCCATATAGGGCAGATATGAGCTCATGATAACCTTAATATTCTTTCGCCGCCCAGCGAGCTCACACGCCTCACGCATTGCAGATTGGACATCTTTGTCTATCGAGGGGATGACCTTCTTGGCTGAGTCAAGTTAGTCGTGGAACTTCATCTTAAATGGAGTAAGAGGGTTGTGATACACACATGACAGATGCCACCACCTACGTCGGTACTTCCTTTTCAAATAGGTGAAGGACTGTTCCTCCTTGAGAACGGCAATGATAATTGTTTTCTTATTACTATACTCTTTAATGGTGTTTACCATATAGTAACATTCACCTTCCACTGGAGTCATCGTACGTGCCGCCTTGCCAGCTTTGGTGTTAGCCTTGTGAGATGCAGTCAGACCCCGAGAAGGCGGCAACGGTCGAGCAGTGATTAAAATACCAAGCCGACGAAGCAGATGAATCCCGAAAAGCAGGAGCAGCGCAATCGTAGTACACCAAAGGTACAGGAAAATTGCCATTGGAACACAGGAAGAACGTTAAGTTCTCATCTACAGCTATTGATGGCCTTGATGGTGGGTTAGAGGAGGGAAGGGTGAGGACCTCGACTCATAATTAGTCAATTGGGGCGTATGCCCATACGTCTTCACTAGATCATGGACTGCGTCAGTTAACTGATTCAATTCGTAGGATTGACGTATGTGTTATTCCGCTGCTCAAAGACCACGCTAATAGACAGTCGTACTGGGTTGAAGATAACTCTGACCAACATCTCGTCAATTAAGACGGCAATACCTCTAGTCATTAAACCGAACAGCAATAGTAGGGGACACTATACTCAACAGCCAACCTCAAAGTTCCTCAGATAGACGAGCGGAACCTTGGCTAAGTGCATCTCCACTATAGGCTCAGTAAGAACCTAGGGACTGCAGGCATTTACGGTAACTTTAATTACAATTCTATCAAATCACAACTCCCTTCTTAGAGACAGGTAGGAGAGACAAGAGGAATCAAACATGAACCCAATCGTAAAAAGAATCCGAGAAAAGAAAAAGAATCGAATCCAAAGAATACACATTTAACCTCAAAGAAGAAAAGCAGACAACCCTACCGCCGATACCACATCCGTGTAACCTTAGTGTGCCTCATCTTCTTCTGCAACTGGAAGATACCACACAAAAATGCCTCCGGCGTAGGCGGACAACCCGGGATATAAACATCAACGGGAACAATTCGATCCACACCCCTAACAACGCTATAACTGTAATGATAATATCCACCCCCGTTAGCGCAGCTACCCATGCTGATAACCCATTTCGGGTCCGGCATCTGATCATAGCATTGTCTCAGAGCTGGACCCATCTTATTGGTGACCGTGCCAGCCACGACCATGACGTCCGATTGTCGGGGCGAGGCGCGGAAGATTATTCCGAGACGATCTTGGTCGTAGCGGGGCATGGAGACTTGCATCATTTCTACGGCACAGCAGGCGAGGCCGAAGCTTAGGGGCCATAGGGAGCTTTGACGGGCCCAGTTTACCAGTTGATCGATGGTTGTCCTGTGGGGTTGTTCGTTAGGTGCTTTTCGTAAAGTAATGGCTAACTGTCTGCGGTCTTACAAAACGTGCTCGGCTTTGTTGGAATGTGTTCCGTTGGTCTTAATAATTGACTTAGAGTTAGGGAAGGCTTTTGTGAGGGCCGTTCGGGCTTCGTTGGCTTTCGATTCAGTTGAGCTGTTGTGTCGACGTATTTTGAGAGTGGTGGAGGTAGCCGACGGTAGTATTGGGGATGGTCTTTGGATAGTGCAGAACACAGCTTCTGTAAGTTAGCTTCTGTTGACAGCCATTATGATCAGGGCAGCGATTTCCTCTTTTCATTTTACTTACTTCGAGCAAGCTTTAGAGGGTTCATATTTATGATCTTGGGTATACTGTTTGACTTAGGCTCACTAGGGGAATCGACAAGGAGGGCAAAAAGGTATAATGTATGCAAGGGAATCAAAAAGAGTGTCTAGGAGCAAATCAAAAAATATACATATTGAAAGGGGCGTGGTTGCGACTCTGCGAGGAGTATATCATTCTCCTGTTAAGTGGGTTTTCTCCTACTAGGTGGGATTTTCCCGACTAACCATGGCAACAGCGGAAACGGGACTGCATGACCCGTACTACATGCTGGACGGACTCTTTGGCCTTTTAACCATGGCTGCGAAGTCAATTTCATTTGATAAGAGTATCCTTGCAAGTATGAGACTGTAAGAAAAGGTAGTTAGAAAAGGATGGTCGCAAATTTATCTTCAACGGTCAATTGGGTCTCGGAACCCTGATGACAAAGCGCACATGATTTTCCTCTTCCCGATTTAATTTTCCTGTATCGCACAACTTCACTGACGACGGACGATTGAGATGAAATGAATCACCCGAGAGGCATACTCATGAGAATACGACTAAACCAACGTTGAAGTCAGTTGTCAATAGTCAGCAAAACCCGGACAATGCCGGCGTCCCGTCAGAGTTATAGATGCGGCCGATGCCACCAGGTATATTCGACGAGCAGTCACTTGCGACGACATGAAGCAACGCGTAAGCATGGACTGCGACAAGATTGGATGGACGATGCTTAACAAAGCTATTAGATGTACCGAGAAAAGATTTCACTTGCCAGTTCTGTGAACGAAGCTTTGCACGAAGGTATGTGTGCCGTAAACATAATACCTGCCGACAAGACGCTGATGGAAATACCCAAGCGACGTTCTTCGTCGCCACTTCCCAGCCTGCAAGCGGAAGGGTAGAAATCCGATTCCTTCTGAAGGCACGCGCGGCAGAAAGCGAAAAGCTTGCGATGCATGTGTCGAGAGTCGTACGCAATGTGATGGGGATCTTCCATGCGAGACATGCCTTCACAGAGGATTGGAGTGCTCACTTAATTATGTAAGAGAGCAGGAGAGGACGGCCAGGAGCAACCAAAATGAACAGGAGAGCTTAGACGACTCGAGCGTCAATAGAATCCCAGTTCACTTTCTCCTGAATTTTGCCGATCCAGCAAGCAAGCGATTATATGACGTTCAGCGGGTTCTTACAGGGTGTGATAAAGACCTCGGGAAATATGCATCATGTGGGAAATACGAAATCCCCAATATGGATAGTTCAACAGAGCAGTGGATGGGGCTATTCCATCTCTTTATTGACACCGCAGCGTTGGATAACCCAGACCAAGACAAGTCTCTTATGTATGGGCTTGCGGACACCCAAGAGCTGAGCAACACGGTATCGAGGATTTTAGGCCTGATGAAGGACATGTTCGAATCGCGGTTCAGCAATAAAGGGCATCATACTATGGAAGGGGCTGAAAGCTTTTTCTCACCAACTAATATCACTCTTTTTGTCAGCGCCTTCTTTGAACACTCATACAAAGGTATACGCTTCATTCATAAAGCATCTTTCAACGCTCATACCATCTCAACCCAGTTACTATTAGCTATCACTTTGATGGGCGCGACATGTGTATCGCCGCAGGATGCTTCTAGCGCGGAAGGGTACTCCGACGTAGCTGAGTATCTGATCTTCGATGGGCCTGAATTCGGGAAGGTTTTTAATATAGACAACCCGTCGCTCGCCAGAGAAAATATGGAAATTCTCCAGGCTGCAATGGTGATAAGTGTCATCCAGTGGTCGAAGGGCGATGTAACCATCAAAAGGCGGATTCGAACGCAGCGGTTCCCAGCTCTAGTTTGCGCTGCACGAGCGCTGAGACTGACGCAGGTGACCAATCAGGCTGTCAGCGACACAGAGTCTCTTGATTTAGACAGGTACTTCTATAGGGAGAGTCTTGTGAGGTTAGTCCAACGGTAACACGCAGTGTAAGACCCAAAACTAAATTCCTTCGCAGGGCCATGGCGTGGCTTTACCTCATGGACTCGCACTTGACCGTCTACTATCGGAACCCGCCCCAGTTTAAGATTGCCGAGGCTTGCTTTGGCTTACCACAACATGAGGAGCTTTACGATACAATGGAACCTTCCGCCTTGGTAAATGCGTCGCAAAATGCGACCAATGCCGGACTAACCCTGACTTTGAAGTCCGTTATTCAGCGCTTGATGGAGAAGGACAGTGAACGATTTGAGGAACTAATCACACAGCCATTTACACTATTTGGTCTTTTTTTAGTTATAGCGAGTAGGTCGCTTCACTGAAAGCCGACTTGCTATGCATGCCGCTAACTCTAAAATGACATAGGCCTTCACTGTATATTGTTCGACTTCCAAGCACTGGACACCTGTGTCGCTCTATCAGGACCCTTTGGCTCCCTTGATACTGCCTTGGATAGATGGAAGAAAATGTGGGATTTAACATATACGACCATCATGCCTAGTGATATCAGAAAGTCTGGGTACATGGTGCATGCTCTCGAGCTCTGGTGGCTTGCAAAGAAGCTTACTCAGAAACCAACCGGGATATATCTAGAAAGCGGGTTTGCGCTGGACTCCACCGCCACCTTTCACGAGATGGTTCGAGAATTAAAGGGCTTTCAGCCAGTACAATGAAATACCGTATCAGCGTCTGGTGACATTGGTTCCAGTTTACAATGAATAACCTCTTTGCTTTCGACCAACAATAACGCCATTTTGCAGACCGTCGAACAACAAAGAAAACAAAGACAATGGTATATCCCTCGAGGGTCAATGTTGGCGTTCGAAGGTTCTTTGAACCAATAGTTTATTTAAAGCCACCCAGACATTGGGGCCTCTGTGTATGGCCTTCATGCAAACAGCTATCTACCCTACTCACAGAGTCAGTTATCCAGACCTTCCCAAAAAGAACACTCCGTCTCAACCTGGGGTCTTCGTCGCCCTTTTCTCAAATATTCCTAAAACAAAGATCGTCCACGATGTCCTCCCCTCAGAACGGAATCGATTACTCAACGGATTCCTCCGTAACCACCGAATTTCGGAGACAGGATAACACTCACCAACACGCCCTGGAAGCATACAAACTGCGAGATCTCACCTCATGTCTCGAACGCCTGACCCGCGCCCAACTCATCGAAGTTCTGCAAGCTGCAGGAAACGATTATGTGGAAGTGCGTAAGCTAGTGCAGTCGAAAGTATCAGAGCAAATGGACGACAAGACCCGGATATACCGCTGCGAAATGAGTGATGTAATGAGCTTCAGGGGTTGTCGTGAGGCCGCCCGAAAAGCAATGGAGGAGGCAGAGAGTCGCGTTCGATTCTTGCGTTTATGGAACAGCTTGCCAGACAGTGGCAATGATGATTTCACAAACATGGTTCAACTCATCGCTGATCACTGTGGGGCGTTTGCGCACCCACAAACTCGTCTCAACGGGCTTACAGTTCTGTGTGAGATGTGTTATATTTTCATGGATGTGGCTCGCGATGACTTTTGGGAGCAAGATCAAAGCAAGTATGGCTGGGATGTGAGTATTGAAAATGCTATGTTGGAGATAGCCACCGCCATGACGCCAGCTGAGAGACAGGCTGTGGTTGATGATGATGACTTGTGGTCTGCTCTGGTTTATGTGTATCAGGAATCAGATGAGAAGATATTCCGTGCCTTTAAAGATGTGATAGATGAGTTCCCCAAGGTGGACACTGGAGCTGAAGATGATGGAGGGGAGAACGATGAATTACGGTCTTTATTCGAAGAGAGTGATCAAGATGGTGAACAAAACGAGGTCGACATGTCGGAGGCTGAATAGACATAAATGTTTTTTTTTTTTTTTTTTCGCAGCTCTTCCGTTTAGAACTTGCCGGAATAGGGTATATTTGACTACAGATTTCATTCCTATGTACATTACGTAGTTTAATTATAACTGTCCATGGCGGTGCCCCGACGGGGAGCGAGCAGCGAATAAAATGCGCCGGGGTACCCTGTGTAGTGATGGGCATGAATCAATATCATCCGGGGACTAGAGTAGAACGAAAGGTCCTTCGAGTCGGTTAATATCAACCATTTTTCTTCTTCGACTCTCTTCTATTTGTATATTAAACTGCAGTATTAGTCCTAATGGGATTACATAACATCTACTAGGCCATATAAAGCAGAGGCTATACCACTTTAGTACATCACTAACCTAAATAGGAAGGTTGGCTGTACGGAATGGAAGGCTGTATACTCGGAAAGGAGGGCTGTACGCCAATCGGTACTCTAGGTTGATGACGGTGATCGCGTAGGACTGTGCGATTAACATTTACATTAGTAGGTAAGTCGATTCATGTCGTCACTATAGCTACCTCGACCAATAATATCAATTTAATTCAGGCAGAACTAGTCGTACTATCCACAGCTTGGCTGTGATCTCAAATGCCGGCCGTGAATTGCCTATTTGGGTAATTTGCTCTGTGTCCCTAGTGAACTTATCGATAAGAATGAATCCTTCCACTAACGCGCGGCGCGTTATATCACAAAAACAGATTTTGTCCCAGGGGGCTAATTAGTATCAACTGCGCAGAGCTACGAAATCACCATTGAGCCCTTTCGCTTCTGTTCCATAATTCCCAACATCAGCGCCCAACACTTTGCTGTGTGATGACTGTCAAAATGTCCAGCCCTCGACCGACCAAGCGCGCGCGCGCAAACCTCACCGGTGATGCTCATGTCACACACCTCACTGAAGCCTCCACTGCCCAGCCAGGTAATGGCACAATCAATTCCGAGGAGGTCCTCAGACTGGTGGACCAGCTCAGCCACGACAAGCTGTGCGACATCGTAATCAAGGCAGCTGAAGCACACTCAGACGTGGCTACCCACATTCACAACACGATCGAGGAAATGCGGGAAAAGGAACGCAATCGCGTGATCAATTTCGACTCTCTGTCTAAGAGTGTCTGGTATTCTATCAATGTGGCGCATCGCAAATTAAAAGGCTCGCGCCAGTATGACGTTGCAGGCGATGTGTGGTATGAAGTCGTGGATACGATTAAGTCTATCGCTCAGCAATGCGGGCCCCTTACAAGTCTCCAGACGCGACTTAATGGGCTTTCGGTTTTGCGCAAGATTGGAAAGACTATTTGTTTGTCTGATAATGATGTTGTGGGTCATGAAGTGCAGAAGCAATTTCAGTCCGATCATTGTCTTGAGGAGGCAATGATCGAGATTCTTTCAACCATGTCGGAGGATGAGAGGAGAACTATCCGTGAGGAGGAATCCAGCGAAGAAGGTTTATGGCTGAAGTTGCTTGAGCTAGATGACCTTGCGTATGACTTGTGTCTATTTGAAAGACTTAATGAGGTGCTAGATTTGATCAATCCGCCACGAGAGTGTGACGATGCATTCGATGGGGAGGACAGCGAAGATGAGGAAGGCAGTGAATACTTTGGAGAAGAGGGCGAAGACGAGGAAGAAGAAAACTCTGATGAGTACGATGTTCAGGACTACGACAATCCTGTACATCAGCCATGGATTACGGACAGTTCAAATGGTAACCATCATGTATTCCAAGTATGAGAATTATCGAATGGAGCACATCTTAAATGTGGATAGCGAACCTAAGAATAAATGAATTCAACTTCATTATTGCTCGTTAGTAAGTTCCCTATAGACTTGTTAATGTCCCACAGGCTATATGTAACAACTATTTCCTTGGCCGATATGAGCACAATACTTGTCCACATTAATAGGATAATACAGGATTGACTCATAGGCATTTTGCACGCAAATAAGTGCCTTATCGGGGATGTGCCACGATCTTTATAGGGAAATATGTGGTTAAATTGCCACTAATTAAGGGAGGATATCCAACTCAGCCTCACGAGGCTGTGATGGTTTTACACCTGAAAGGCTTTCCCCGCATATCCTCCCTTTCAGTACCGGAGTAGCACCTCTATCCTCAGATATGCTGGAGCTTTGACTGTAACATAATAAATTCGATCATTTCATATTTCTTGATCTGTACTTTGACTCGCACAGCATTGATGCCACAGCGAACGATAGAGACATTGCCGAGCTACAGTAAGCCGAAGTCATGACTGTCAATAATCCACCAACCGACAGAAGTCAATTTGGAGTCGGCATAATCTGCGCCTTACCGTTAGAGGCCACAGCGGTAAGCGCACTCTTTGACACAGAATGGGACAGCCACCTGTATGGTAAGGCAGTAGGGGACACGAACGCATACTCTACCGGTTCCATTGGACGCCATAATGTCGTTCTGGTGCACATGGCAGGCATGGGAAAGATCGCTGCTGCAACCGCTGCTGCAAACCTGCGTGCGAGCTTTGAGGGTGTCCAGCTTGCCATTGTGATGGGGGTTTGTGGCGCCATTCCGCTCCGCAAGCAGCCAGACGCGGAGATACATCTCGGTGATGTGATAATCAGCGAAGGGCTGGTCCAGTACGACTTCGGGAGGAGATACCCCAGCAACCAATTCGCAAGGAAGGATACACCGCGCGATAACTTGCCAAGGCCTAGTCCTGAAATCCGAGCAGTCCTGGCCAAGCTGCAAGTAGAGCAGGGCCGTCGGGCGCTGCATGAAAGGACAATAGGGCATCTTTTAGACTTGCGCGAGAAGCTATATGATGTCGCGACATATCCCGGAGCGACCGAGGATAAACTTTTTGAGCCAACATATAGGCACAAACACCACGTGGATTGGACGTGTGCGGCCTGTTTGAAGAATGATGATGTCTGTGACAGTGCAATAAAGCTTACTTGTGACCATCTCCAGTGTCATGAAGGCAACCTTGTGCCACGTCAAAGATTATCTGAGCCATTTAACCCAGTGATCCACTTCGGACTTGTTGCATCAGGGGACACCGTGATGAAATCTGGAGTGGATCGAGACAGCATCGCAGCGCGAGATCAGGTGACCGCATTCGAGATGGAAGGCGCTGGGGTTTGGGAGCTCTTTCGGGGTGTACTGGTCATCAAAGCTGCATGCGACTACGCTGATAGCCATAAGAGTAAGAATTGGCAAGGTTATGCAGCGGCGACAGCAGCTGCTGCCACGAAGGATTCCTAGAACATTGGGCAATAAGTCTACGAGTTGGTGCGTACTGTTGCCTCAGGTTTGGCGTCAGCTTTCAGGAGAATAACGAAAGATTCCAGATTCTTCAAGGTCCCTGCCACAAGATGTCGGCTCAGAGGCAACAAAAAGCTCGGCACAGAAACAGAAAGAGACCAATTTTCTAAAAAGCGTTCGAAAGTCGCCCTATCGAGATCGTAAAGACCGAAACCCTGATCGAATAGCAGGAACTTGTGAGTGGTTTGTCGGTCATCGCCTCTTTCAAACCTGGGAACAAAGCAGATCATCGACACTTCTCTGGGTTTCCGCAGATCCAGGGTGCGGGAAGTCGGTGCTTGCCAAATACCTGGTGGACACTGTCCTCCCTGCAGATAGACGAACAATATGCTACTTCTTTTTCAAAGATGACTTTGAAGATCAGAGGAGCATTACCAAAGCCTTATGCTGTATTCTCAGCCAGTTATTTGAGGCAAGGCGCGACTTGCTCTCTGAAGGAATCCTCGAACAGTTCGAGATCCAAGGAGACAATTTTACCAATTCATTTAGCGAACTTTGGGATACTCTCGTTACCACTATCGAGGCCCGTAACGCAGGCGAAGTAATCATCCTCCTAGATGCGATCGATGAATGTGAAGATGAAGGGCGATTCCTTCTCGAGAATGCATTGTGCAAGTTCTATGGCAGGAAAAGAGACTCGAATCTGAAGTTTCTTTTGACTACACGACCATATGGTAAGATAAAGCGGGGTCTTCGACCTCTGGACATTCCAGAATTGCCTGTCATTCATCTTTCCGGGGAGAGCGATGCTGAGATGTACAAGATCTCCGCAGAGATCGAGATATTTGTCAGAGAGAGGGTGAAGAATATCCGTGCAAAGCTGAGACTCGGACATGAGGAACAGCAGCTCCTCCTGGAGAGACTCCTACAAATTCCCAATAGAACTTATCTCTGGGCTCAGCTCACGCTCGAACTAATCGAAAGCGAAGTCGACATTGATAAGAGAAGGATTGTAGATGTCACTACCAATCTTCCCAACAGCGTTTATGACGCTTACGAAAGAATATTATCGAAAAGCCGAAACTCCGAGCAGGCCAAGAAGCTCTTGCATATTATAGTCGGAGCAGCGAGGCCTCTCACGGTCCAGGAAATGGGGGTAGCGTTAAGACTCCAAGAAAGCCACAGGTCATATCTTGATCTTGATATTATTCCAGAAGAGCGCTTTCGCGACACTATACGCGACCTTTGTGGTCTCTTCGTGACCATACTTGACTCCAGACTATATCTGATTCACCAAACTGCCAAGGAGTTCTTGATTTAAGGCGCCTCACGAAACTCTCTACAACGCACATATGACACGTTCGAATGGAAACACTCACTGAGCCCACAACAATCGCATCATATATTGTTCAGGATATGTGTCTGGTTCTTGCAGCTAAGGGAAGTAGAAATGGCACCCCTCGATGCAAAGACCGATTTGTGCATGTACGTCGACGCCTATCCTTTTCTTGACTACGCTGCGACGTTTTGGACACTCCATCTGCAAGGTGCACATATCAATGCGGACACAATAATGCAGTTACTCCGAAGATTTTGTGATACAGGCTTGAAGGACTCGCGATTGTGGTTCAAGATATATTGGTCCAATACGCATGGGGAGATACCAAGAGACTTCACCGCACTCATGGTCGCCTCCTATTTTGGACTTGATTCAGTTGTAAAGGAACTACTAGACGATTACAAGGGTGACTTAGATTTTGTGGATAGTAAGCATGAACGGTCAGCACTTTCTTGGGCTGCCGAGAGAGGGTCTGTCGGTGTTGTCAAGCTATTGCTCAAAGGTCGGAGGCGCTCATTTATCGGAATCCACGTCCCCTCTGGGAAAGGTGCAGAAATAAACTCGATAGACATATACATGCGGACACCGTTAACATATGCGGCATGGAACGGGCATTTAGAAGTTGTGAGCCTCCTACTACGGAAGGGAGCTGCCATCAATACGATAGACGAATTCGGCGCCACACCACTCCTTTACGCGACATACAATGCAAACAAGCCTGTTGTTGATCTCCTTCTTGCGCAGGGAGCCAAAACACGTTCTGGTGAGAATATTATCATGGCATTCTGCTCGGCTGCAGGAAAGGGGCAGGAACCCGTAATGAGGTTACTGCTCGAGAACGGCACTGATCCTGACGCGCGGCGCAGTGATGGGTGCAACTTAATCTCATGGGCCGCTTCTCATGGATATAAGGCTGCGCTTACATTGCTGATTGAGAGCGGTGGCGACATTAATAGAGGAAACTATGAGAATGGCCAAACAGCGATACACCACGCTGTTAAATATGGGCAAAAAGGAGCAGTCAGGTTGCTTGTGGAATATGGAGCTGATCTTAAACTCGGCGACAAGAATGGACAAACACCGTTACATTTCGCTTCCAGCATTGGGGACCGTGACATAGTGCAAATACTGCTCAGCAAAGATAGCCGACCGCAGCTGGAGTTGAGAGATAAGGTATATACGCGGACCCCCCTTACATGCGCTGCTGCACACGGATATACAGAAGTAGTCAGATTATTACTGGACAGCGATGCTGATATTGAGGCGAATGATCTTAAGTGGGGACTAACCCCATTGTCGTGGTCCGCATTAAATGGATATGAAGCAGTGGCAGAACTTCTTCTTGACCACGGTGCCGAGTTAGAGTCCTTGGATACATGGTCTTGTCGCACACCTCTCTCCTGGGCAGCTTTTAGTGGACATGAGGCTGTTACAAAACTACTACTTGGGGGAGGGGCTTTCATTGAACATATGGATCACCCAAATGGCTTTACGCCGTTATTACTAGCTGTCAAGAATGGTCACCAAGCAGTGGTAAAACTGCTCCTTGACAAGGGCGCCGACGTACAGTATGAAGATACCTACTCCAGTCAGGACGCAATAGCATGGGCAGCTGTGAATGGACACGAGGCCTTTTTAAGTCTGCTCCTTGGAAGAGGTGTTTCTATTGAGGGAAGGTCTAGCTCCCGAAAGCGGACACCATTATCCCTGGCTGTTGAGAATAATCGCATGGCTGCCGTCTTGACTCTGCTCGACAACGAAGCAGATATTGAGACAAGGGATATCTATAGCCGAACCCCTTTGTGCTGTGCAGCAAAGCACGGACATACGTCAATGGTGAAGATACTCCTGGAGAGGGGCGCTAATCCTAAAGCCAAGGACATATATGGCTTTACACCATTATCCTTAGCTGTACATAATAAGCACGAGGCTGCAGCCCTGCTCCTGTGCGATATGGAAACAGACATTGAGACTAGGAAAAGCTACAGCTGAATAATTCTGTACTGTGTTGTAAAATGTGGATATACTGAATGGGATTCTCATTATATACAAGGAAAGGGCCAGTAATGACTACAACGTGAATCTTAGGGAGACGAACGCTCATTGCGGACTAAACTGTTCATGATGCACGGCGTTCTATTCTATATATTTCCTTCTGGGCAGCCATGAAATTGTCGTTTGGCATGAGACGACCGGTGTATATATTCCTTTCTCTGCGAGTGATTTCTGACGCCATTGGACTAATGACAGCTGGTTCCGATTCAATAGAGACCTGTCTCTTTCATGATTCAGGCCAGGCCGCCAGGGCATTAAAGCACCATGGAACACTGAACCCCTCTACTTTTCCTACCGGGTAGTTGGTCAGATGCAAGCTCAAAATGTACAAGGCCAAAATGGTGACGAGCTACGTAGAGAGTCTGCAAATAGTTTTCAGTATTTCAAACTGACGGGTCTCATCTGGACATATATGGGTATGGTACTCTGTGTACGTATAATAAGGATATTCCAATACCAAAAGCCAAAATTGGCACTAGATTAAATGATAAAACATTGCTTGTAGGTCCATAATATATATAAAGCAGCACAAGATGGAGAACCTCACAATTGCCAGTATCACACCCTAAATATAGCTGTCCATGATGTCTAGAGGGCTATTTCTCACCACCTACCCCACAACGAAGGTCTCCAGGTAATCCAAGTGCGGATCAGGATATCAAATCCACGGAGACGAAGATCACGAACCATGAAGCTGATTACCGCAGCCGGAAAGGCGCGCCCCACCGGAGCTCCCTTGACTGGACATGGGCCAAACAGAACCTCCAACCCAATCCAACCTTTATACGCTGTTCTTACTACATGGAATAATTTTGTATAAACAATCGCACAGTAATACCTCAATATCATGACACAAAAGTACCAGCAGCAAGCAATGCAAGCAATATGACCCCCCAAAGCCCCAGGTGGATCATATTAGCGCGATTACTTAAGCGCGGACCCGCACATCCAGAAACCAAAAGATACAACCAACATCACTCCAGCGCCAACCAACTCCCCCTAAATCAAATCCTCCATCCCCCAACCATGTCCACAGACCCCGTAAAGCTCCTCCAAAGCAATAATGACGGGCTACCAGCAACCCGCCCGGACTCCCAAATCGACCAAGCCGTCGCCGTCAAATACTGGAGCGACAAACCCGCAACAGTGAACGGCATGCTTGGCGGCTACGCCCAGGTCTCGCGGACCGACCTGCGCGGATCCCGGAACTTTCTCGCAAAGGCCCGTCGATTAGTTCCCGGATGTCCGGTGACTGGGAAGCTCAAGCGTGGCGTGGATTGCGGAGCTGGGATCGGACGCGTGATTAATGATTTTCTGGGCCAGGAGTGCGAAATTGTTGATGCCGTTGAGCCGGTGGAGAAGTTTTCCCGGGTACTGAGTGAAAGGCGGCTGACGAGGAATTGTGCCCTTGGGGAGGTGCTGACTATTGGTATTGAGGATTGGGTTCCTGGGGTTAAGGTTTATGATCTTATTTGGGCGCAGTGGAGTGTTCCTTATCTGACGGATGCGCAGTTGGTGGAGTATTTGGTGCGGTGTCGCGGTGCTTTGACTGATGTTGGGCTTATGGTTATTAAAGAGAATATCTCTGAGGAGCCGGAGGGGGATATCTATGATGAGTCGGAGAGCAGTGTGACGAGGACTGATGAGAAGCTACGCAGACTGTTCAAAGAAGCTGGAATGCAGCTGATCTTGTCGGAGGTACAATCGGGCTTTCCTCGACAGTTGAGGCTTTTGCCTGTCATATCTTATGCGTTACGGCCGAGGATCTAGCTGGGCTAGATCAAGGACCCTACCCTGAAGTTCCTTTGTCGATACTTTTGTCTGACTGGTGTCATTATTGTGTCAATGTCATATTGGGGGTTATAACTTGGTTAATTGCAAACCGGTCATACATTAACAATGAAAGTCATCAAAATCGATGACCTAAGTAAAAAAGGACATTCTGCTTATATGCACCCAACCAAATCAAACACCATCCCAAGTAGACATCCATAGCTATGCAAAGAAAGGAAAGACAGAGGATTATGCCAGCATGCACCCACTCAACTCAAGGGCAAAGATAACGCCTGGTCAAGCCTCGTCGTAGAATATGTCCAAGACATTAAGATATAGACAACCTCGAGGACATAGGTGCACATCATCATTACCCACCGGCGTCACCACCCAGTTATTAAAAACGGCCACCAATCTCAGTCAGCCCACACAAGGCCCTCGAGACTAGGTACTCTAGTTGCCTCGGCAGAGGTTTCGAGTAACGCTCGACTTCTTTCCCGTCCTTGTATAAGATGAGTGTAGGACGTTCCACTTTCGCAAAATCTGAAATATGCTTCTGATCGCCGACGTCGACTTCATAGAATGCGACGGTGTCACTATATGCATAGGAGGCGAGGTCATCGTAGGCCAGATCGGTATCAGACGAGCGACGCCGAGAGTCACGGAAGTTGAAGACCGCGTAATTAGCTCCGCTGACTACATTGTGGTATGTGTCCAAGCTGATCACGGTCAGTATCATAGATGAGGCGTACGAGGGCAATATGAAGTTGGACTCACTCGGTAACCTTGACAGATCCCATTGTTCCTGCGATTATGGTGAGCGTGCGCTCGAATAGATGTTGGGTTTGTGCTCTGGGGTAAATGGGCCAGCCATAGAGTGTGATATGCCTCCAGATACGGCCTGGACACTCTTTAAATAGTTAATTAAATGTCGTAGCGAAAGCGCCACTATCGGTATAGACGCAAGTATTGTGGCATGACATGGAGTGTGGGTATAATAAGCTTCATTCCTTCACTAGCGTGAAGCAAAAGCACTTCGGATAGGTTACGAACATTGGTTACTGGTTCTGGACTTGACGGGATTGTGCGAATGATTTATGATAACCAGTCTTCCTTGAAATATTCTTATAATTCTTGATTTGGATAATAGAAGAAGCTATTATCGTACTATAGAGTCTGACATGTAAGCCAAAGCCAGTACTCATCCCTACCCAATTCTACAAGTCAACCATTAGGGTATACAATGAACACGTCGACCTATATAGACCCCGAAACAACAATCACCTTACTCCCCAGTATTCATACGATGTACCCGCTTTTCCCCGTATCTAAGTGGATAAGAATCTCTGGAAATAAACTCCACCCAAGTCTGGACCACTCCCCGACCAAGTGGTGTTATCTCATTCTGACGAAAAACTTTATCAACCGTTCAGGTCTCGTTACGTTCGATGACGAGCACTGTTCCCAAACCTGTTAAGTAACAATGCTTTATTCGACCCCGTGGAAGAAAAATTACAGCACGTTCGGCTGTCCATACCGAGGTGGTCTCTTGGGCATTCTTGGCTGAAGCATTAATTGGCGGGTCGATAACCGTTTTTGTAGCGCGTATTGGGTTGTGTCCGGGACTTCAACCAGACCTATTACAAGCATTCCTTGGGTGACGGGTTCTTTTGCCTGAGTGGGAAAGGACGATAATGGAAATTTGCCTCTGTGCCAAGTCATGTTCAGATGGGTATTTTGGGGTCGAATGGCATGGTTGATCTGGACTTTTATCACTTGGTTTTTATGGTTGACGTAAAGACAGGCAAACTTCCAATGTATTACGTCAGACATTGATTATAGTTATTGTCTGGTCTATTTTTATAATAAAAGTATTTTGCCTCAACTCTTGGGCTTCTGAGGAAACAAGAGGCTAGACCACCGCCAAGACGTGTCGTTAGTTTGCATTTCTCATTAAGTAATGTAAGGTTCAAGTTGATTCTGAAGTATCGGAGTCGGATTGCTCACCCACGAACAGTCCGCCTTACAAAGCACCCCGATGGCTACGAATCCAGCTCAACTGGGCAAAATAACAGTTCAGCCAGTTGTAGTTCAATCAGTTCAAGCAATTCAACTCATGTATTAAAGTAACCTAACCTGTAAATAATGTTACGAGCCGTAATTTCTCGTTCGCTAGGTAGCGACCACTTTATGATACTCTCTACTCAGCTTTCCGATATAACGCTTTATAATCATCTTATAGAGTGCCAGTAAAACACGCTCAACGGCTCAAATTAAGATTTAGTTATTTCATCTTGACCCCGAAGAGTTGAATGGTGATTCAACTCAGAAGCTGCACGGTATAAACGGCGCCGGATGCACGAAAAGCCTGAAGGTTATATTCATATTTTAAACAACCAAGGGTAGGGCAATACCAAGTATGATTTTGCAATGCTTTTTACCTACTCAAGCCACTGAGCGAAGCGAGGGATTGCAGCTTGTTGAGGTTATGAGAAATGCCATTGTATATAGAATACGAGAAACACCTGGTTGAAGAAGGATAAAATACAGTGTTGTGTAAAATAAACCCCTCACCCGCAGTATTGATACCCAACCCACATGGCTTGATATGTCAGCCTTGCAGCTACTGCTGGATTTGAACTACCCCAGTCTTTTCATCAACTCTTTTCTATATCAGAAGTATACTTTTTATCATGCTCTGCAAGAAGTGTACTTGTATAATTCAGGACCTTCTACGGGATCCGGATAAAGAGTTTAGTAAGACATATTACAACTACCATGCAGGTATTTCATCCTCGAATGTCAAAGCTGGGGGCTGTGAGATGTGCAAAGTTCTTGTGCCACCTCGTTACAGATCACTGTCAACGATTCATGAGTTTACGGAGAAAGACCATAAGGTGGAAGTTCGTAAACTCAATACTAAGATAATGGATCAAGACACCTTGCGCTATCTCTGGCCACCTCTGAGGGCGAATTAAATTAGGGCCATTCGCAAATTTCATATACGTCATAATTTGCGTACTGTTTATTCTAAAGTCATTGTTATCAGTGATAGATAGATCCATTCATTGCTTTCATGTCTTAACATTAGAGTAATTGCCCTCAGGGTAGAGTATAACCTCCATCCACAACAAGATCCGCACCGGTAGTATAACTTGACGCATCCGAAGCCAGATACAGATAGGCACCTTTGAGCTCATGTGGCAGAGCTTCCCGACCCATCGGAATTTTACCTTTCCAAATATCCTTTGTCTCGTCAGGAACAAACGTGGAAATATCAGTAATAATGTATCCAGGCGAGACTGTATTCGCGCGCGCAAACTGAACCCATTCCACGGCAAGTGATTTACCTATAATCATTAGCACCTTGCAGGCTGTATCCAGAATAGTAGGATCAACATACACAAATGGATCACTCCGGCCTTAGCCGCATTATACGCAGCTTGGAGCTGTGGTATATTGACAATGTGTCCACTCATGGAAGCAGTCGCAACGAAACTACCGTATGTGAAGCCTTGTAGAGGATTGCCAAAAATATCTGTACCCTCGGTCTTCTGCCTTCTCCAATGAGCGCCAGCGGCTCTGGCACAATAGAATGTTCCATCTAGATCGGTTTGTGTCACGTCTCTGTAGTGGTCAAGCGGAGCATCGATCATGGGTCCTTGAGTCCACGGAATCCCGGAGTTGGCGATGAAAATGTCCAGGCGACCGTTCAATTCGCGGACGCATGTATTCAACAGCTCTTCAACCTTTTCGCTTTCGCGGATGTTTATTTGGTATGCACGGCCTAGTACATGATTAATCCGTGAATTAAAACGAGGCGCCCAATTTCGGGATGAGAGATGGTATGACATACACTTAACGCCATATTTAGACTCGATGTTTGCAGCCTCCTCAACGGCTTTACTGTTTCTGTTATACCAGATGGCAACGTTGGCGCCAGCCTCCGCGAGTGCATGTGCGACGCTCAACCCGATACCCGATGCTGCGCCGGTGACGACGGCAGTTTTCCCCTTGAGCGAGAAGAGAGCCATAACACTCTCCTGCGCTGGAGGGGTAGTGTTGTTATGGCGGAAGAGGCCATTTACTACTGGACCTTCGGGCATTGTGTTTGCTTGCGTAGAATTGAGTATGTGAAAAGCTGGTTTGAGAAGACAGGAAGAAACTCGTACCTCCTACCTAGCCCAAGGTACCCCCATTAAATAATCTCCAGACAGAAGGTGTGCAACCTGTCGTGTGGAGTTGTGACCCCACTGTAGATTAGACATTCATTGATGTTGTCGTTGAGATGGCACTAGAGCTCAGATTCCGGCGGAAGTGCTCCATGAACATATTGTCCACCACTGGGCTCAATGTTCACCACAATGTAGAAGGAACAGAGCACTACAAGGTCATTACATAGATACTAGGAGCTTGTGCCTCTATCCTATCCAAGTTCTCTTCTTACACATGTAGTAAATATGTGGTGGTGCACCAAAGGACGCCGCGAACGTATCGTAGATTCAACCCCGCCATAAGGTCCGGTTCCGAACGTCGTGCATTTCCGGCGGAAGCTCGTTTCTGTGTGCTAGACTTCGTGAAATCGGTCCTTCATACGGCATAGTGTGGTGGGTCGTGGGTCCCTTTCCTTCTAGTTTAGGGCATGGCTCGAGAATATGGGATCACACTGATAACGACGGAATAATCTGGTCTACAACTATCACCTAGCTCAATCTTGGTCCATATCCAATGTTATCGTGATTCACGCTAGCCATAGTTGGATTATTGTATAATACTTTACTAGACCATGGAATACATTTCCGATTTCTTCAGCTGGTGGCAGAATGGAGACGGGAAACCGGACTGTGGGACGGACCCACACCACGGTCTTTGATGTTGACCGCCATATGCCATATGTCTTGCGATCAAGGTAACCTCCGATGTTTGTGGCCTCTACGTAGTCCTTAAAATAACAACTGTTGTAGACATATATGCCAATCATACCCTGCGATACGTATTTGATATTGACTCTTTTTAGCTTTCCAATTTTCTGCAGCACGTTATCAATGTAAGCCTCTAAGAATTCCAAATGAAAAAGTAACATACGGCTTCAGCGCTCCCACCGGGCTTTGTGAAAGTCTCCACTGCATTTTTCCAATTCTTCTGGAAGCCTCTCCCTGCCGAACCCTGTCCACTTCAGAAGAGTGCGAACAGATGTACTGAAAAGTCGAGACATCTTCGTGGGCACAATATGCTCGTATCCCACTGGCGCTGGCGCTAGTAGATGCCAACGGTCGATCAAAAGGAGTAGCGAGTTCTCTCGATTTGGCAAGTATCAGAAGAGTTGTTTTTCAGACTAATATGAATTTGTAGAACAATATAGCATATCATACGGCCTTCTACTACATTGCATTGGGGATACAGGCCCTATTTATGCATAGGAATCTCTGAGTCTCATTGAGTTCTGAGGTCCGAATGAGATGGGCAGGTCGTCCGCCTACCGACCGCCACGATCATCGGCGAGTGGCCTATGAAGGATACCCCTGAGAGTTAACTTCGAAGCTAAGACGTGCTGATTAGACCAATGACATTTCTAACGTCTTACTATGTTCGGTCGAGTTGACTTGGTCTATGCGTATCTACGCGGCAGGCGCTTAAATTTACAGACTCAGTGGACGAGAGATGTGACTAGGTGCGAAGAAACTTAATACCGTTAGACGAGGCGCAAGGCGAGATAAACTGATAGGCCAATACTCATCAGGCTGGCAGAAAGGATTCTAAAGGGGTCTGTGCAGTATAGTGACAAGGTGCCATACTCACGGAAGATAATCTTTATGAGACACAACTTGGGTGATCAGATCTCTTCCAATCCATTTCGTTTCTTATCATTTTAGCGTCCGTTGGAGTTTGTGCACCTTGACGAGGCAGGGTTTCCAGTGGTTGACCGCGGCCAATATGCCCTATTTTTAGCATCTACGAGGAATCCTGGTGTTAGCGCTGGGGCATATCTGGTCAAACAAATCAGCAAAAAAATCATTGGGGATAATGATCGCCAGCTTATGAGCAGTGTTGTGACCAATCAACAGCAAAGACGCTGATCATAATCTAACATTAGTCATCCTCCTCCCATACATAATTAACCACCATGAGCCAGAAACGTTACAAGTGCTCTTCTCCCATCCCAGACAACCTTCAACACATTTCGGGCCCTCATGCATCTGATTTTACAATGGCATCCATTTTAAGATGGGCAAGAAACTCATCTAGGAGGGCTCCCCTCGCCCCCCATGTGTTTCCCAACCACTGGCTTCGACATAGTTACCCCATCCCAGATCCTCGAGGAGCGATTCGAGGACTTGAGGAAAGGTCAATATTATCCTGTCAATATTGGCGACATCTTCCGCTCCAAATATCAGGTAGTTGGGAAGCTGGGGTTCGGTATTAGCTCTACAGTATGGCTCGCTCGCGACCTGGAGTAAGCTTGTTCCTATTCCTTGGCGTCTAGCCGCGATAATCTAATGGCGTCAGAGGGCATCAATACGTGACACTCAAACTGTACACGCGCAGTGAGTCAGACTTGGCCGAGTTTCAGATTTATAATCTTTTGAACAAAGGGAGTTCATCACACCCCGGCTATGCTCATGTACGCCGAGCGCTAGACGTGTTCACCATTCCTCGCCCGGGAGGTGACCATTGTTGTCTTGTTCAGAAACCGATGTGGGAAAGCTTTCGGGGTCTTCTCTACCGAAATCCCACTCATAGATTCACCGAGGAACTACTTAAGGCTGGGCTCATGCAGGTTTTCCTTGCCCTTGATTATCTACATAACGAATGCAAGCTTGTTCACACAGGTAGGAACAAATTCACTCAACTACGACTGAGTACAAGGGAAGAAGAAGGAAGCAAAAAGAGTGCATGGTCGACTAACTATGTTTCTGACTAGATATCAAGGGTGACAATATCCTGCAAGAAATCGAGGATGAATCAATCCTTGAAAAGTTTACCGAGGCTGAAATGGAGGACCCTTCACCTTGAAAGACCGTCAACGGTATCCCAGTATATGCGTCTAGACGATTTGAGTTGCCAAGCTCATTTGGCCGAGCCGTTCTCAGTGATTTTGGCTCAGCAGTGCGAGGGGATGAGAGGAGAAATCATGACGCACAGCCGAATGTTTACCGATCTCCGGAGGTAATGTTTAAGACCGAATGGAGCTATCCAGTGGATATATGGAATGTGGGCACTATGGTAAGTCCTAAAGTTCATATCTGTCAACAAATCCTTGCTACTCTATACAAATATGGATGACTAGATTTGGGACCTCTTCGAAGGAAAACACATGTTCTATGGCAACGATCCAGACGGGAAAGGATATTCTACCCGTGCGCACCTTGCGGAGGTGATTGGCCTTCTAGGACCGCCACCGTTGGATATGTTAAAGCGCGGAATACGGATCAACGAGTTCTTCACTGAAGACGGTATATACTATGTGGTTCTTGGATCCACGAAGCGTCAGCAAGCGGCTTATCAATATTCCATAGGCCAATGGAAACAAGATATCGAAATACCAGATCAAAGCCTAGAAATGTCGGAAAAATTCCTTAATGGGAGAAACAAAGAGATGTTTTTAACATTCATGAGGGTAACGTCGCAATGGAAGCCAGAGGATGGAAAGACGGCCAGAGAACTTCTTGAGGACCCTTGGCTCAATGACCGACTAGACTAATATACCAGTGACTCCATCATACAGATATTCAGTACCCTCCCTACTCCAGTTAGCTCAGATGACATTCCGGGCATTTAAGCTGCGACCAACACTGCCGACCTTATATTACAAGTCGTTCAACGCTGCCCATTCATATTTCTTGCCATGTCTTTCCTGAAGCAGCGACCCAATGACGAGACTATGCAATCTCTCCTTTTAGCAATACAATATGTTGAGTCTTTAATCGTCGTTATCATTTCACACATTGGTTGATTCGATTCCATCTCACAATTTGGGAGTGTTTCCTATACGACCCTATTATACCCAACATCTTCTTCATTAACATTTTAAATAAGGAATTACTTCCTATATTCCTCATCAATCTGAATCAACGCATCCATCCCATCCCGCTCCAAAGCTTCAGTGTCCAATACCATCGTCGCGATCAAGACCGCCGACATAGGCTGCAACGGCAGCACCGCCGTGCAGGGGGCGTAGAGCCGTTTGTGGGAAGCTCAACGCGAAGGCCAACAATGCTCTTGTCAGGGGTATGCGTGAGTTTGTATTGATAGACGATGTTGATGGCAGGCATCGGGCGGCTAGCTTATTAGACTGGACGTCGAAGTTTGTGACATCAAATATACATACCTGGGATCGTAGGTTGGCTCTTCCATTTTGAGATTCGGATGCTGGTTTTGATTGTCCTGTAGCTTAAATTGGGAAGTTTGTCAGGATGCTTTTGTACTTCCAGGCCCCTCTTACGGTGACCAATTATGACACCATTAGCTCATATACGCTATTGTAGCGTTGGCATATCAGATATCGAAAACCTATTCGGCCCGAGCACCGTGCGGGTGGTACTGGACATCGCGCACCGGCATCCCGATGGGCTATCAATAGCCTATTCTATGCCGACCGCAATAGATTATCGATCTTAAGGTTCATATATCCAATTGGTCCTAGATTCAAATCCATTTTCTTTGCTGGCTACTGGCACATAATGAGCAAGGATTTCCATAACATAAGCCCTACGGAAAGAACTGTTAATGCGACTCTAAACCTCCCGGCGACGAAGATCATTAACAAGCGTTCGTTACGGTCGGAACCGAGCTAGATCGGGAGCTCAGGTGTCTCTGGGAAAAAGAAAAATGATAGGGCAGCTCTTCATTTTCCATTGGTATACTCTATATTCGAGACGTTGAGATGGGTGATGAGAACCCCGAAAGCCATAAATCCCCTCGCACGGGCCTCTCTCGCCCGTTGCGATTATAGTAGAATGGGCTCGGTTTTCACCGTCGGATTAATTTATTGAAGACCAGGCGTCTCACTAGGTCCAGACTTCCAGAACGTTTAACTGGTCAAAACATGTCTTGGTAAAGGACATTCTTGCGAGCTGCACATCTCCAACTAGTCCGCTTGAAGGCATGATCGTGGAGTCACGGGATGCACTTAAATGATTGAACACGCGACATCCTTCCGTATTTGCAACCCTACCATGATTAGTTTTTGATTGTTGATATTGTTGATGAAACCTCGTATGGTTGTTATTTCCACCGATATCGGCCAGTCAGAAACCTGGTTTCACGAGAAGTGCCTGCCAAGACTGTGAACTTTATTAAGGAGAAAAGTTTTCCATGTCGTATAAACAGAGATAAGGATTTTTCCTATCCGTGGGAACGACCAGTAGGAAGTCTTCTCACGGGCGCGATCGTTGCAAAACGCGTGGAAGCTCGTATTTATGGGTCCTAGGGTATAATCTCGGAGCTTTATAGCGTACCGTTGTCTCGGGCTGAACGGGCTAGATATAATTGTCTTAGCCCAAGCTAAGCTTAGTCGTCAATTAGGGACGCATCACTTTACCCTGAGTCCCTGACATGTTCTCCAGGCTGGGGGAAGTTGCCACTCTTAAAGTCCTTGGCCTAGAGTCATTTATCGCGAAATATTGCCACATACGGTACGAGGATGAGTATTCTCGGCGCGGGAAGACGGACACAGGCCGAGGTCCAACGTTACGAACCTTAAAATTTATGGCTTACAGGTTACAACCGTATGGGCGAGACTTTTTTAGACGCCACTCCATCCCCTAGCAGTGCTAGCACACACAACCACTGCACCAAGGATGATGCTGTTCTTATCCACCTAATCTTATTTTTGCGCATGGAGATCCCTGTATCTTCCGAACGTCTAATCAATCGTCTTAATCGCTGCAAGAACCACGTTGTGCGCCACGGTCCTATCCCCATTAAATGTAAGAAATGGCTGGCCCGTGTCCACAGTGGATCCGGCTCAGTACCTCATAGTTGGTAGCCACACCTTTCAGTCCCAAGGATTGGAATGTCGTTGTGACCCGTAGTGCGGGCGCCTTCTTCTCGTTTTCGCCGAGTCATGTCCATGTGTCCATATATGAGCTAGGTCTCTCTCCCGTATTAATCATTACAGCGATGGGTTCTTATTACGGGGATCACTATTGTCCCTCTCCATCCATCGGGCCGGGATGGTGTCAAATGCTAATAGCTGGGTGTGGTTGGCAGTCGTAGTGCTTATCGGTAGGTTATCTTAAACGTTGGGCAACTCTGCAGATCTCTAACAGATTTACCCTAGCATTGCTACGCTATGTCTCCCGCTTTCTTCAATTGGGTACGCCTAAAAACTTCCAAATGGAAGACCTTTTGATGATTGTCAATGTGGTGTGTTAGAAATTTTAATGCCCCCAGGCTTTACTGAGAGACTAACTATACCAGATTCTCTACGTTCTATTAACGGTTTATTTGATTGAGGTTGAAAAGTATGGGACCAATGGCATTCCCTTAGACAAAGTCGACCAGATCAAACCTTCAGCGATACCGGATCTTATCAAGGGTAGTAAACTAGTCATTGTGGTAGAACAGCTATGGCTCGGGGTCATCTGGGGATGCAAGGCCTGCTTGCTCTTGCTATACTCGACCATGACGTGAGTAAACAAGCTACCTTCGACGATTTACATCTAATCGAGCGATAGGTCTGGTCTTTCGCAACATCGAATTGTCAAACTTATCGGCGCATTTTGTGCACTGAGTTTCGTGCTAGTTGAAATCCTCTTTTTCGCAGCATGGTGTCACCCCTTTTCCGCCTACTGGTCGGTCCCACCAAAGAACATACAGTGTTCCGTCTACCGCAATCACCTCATTCTAGTCCTGGCCCTGAATATCGCCACGGACCTGATGATCATGTGTATCCCATTGCCACTCTTGATCAAGGCCAAGCTCAGCCTCACCAAGAAAATTACCCTCTGTGCTGTTTTCTCACTGGGTATATTCGTCATCCTCTGCTCCATCCTATCCAAGTACTACTCGATATCGAATCCCTACGGAGACCGCTGGGTAGACTGGTACGTCCGAGAAGCAGCAACCGCGATCGTCGTGGCAAATATCCCCCAAACATGGACCCTGTTCCGCCGGATGTTCAACTGGAAGTCCTTCTTGGCACACTCGTCATATAACCGCAGCCACAGCCGCAGCAAGTACACGAACCGTCTTGATAGCTCCACCATCCATCTATCGCGATTTAAAGGTGGGGATAAGTCGCACACGCGCTCCGTTGATATCACGGCGTCTGGGGAACATATTAATCCGGACCAGCCGTTGGAAATCTGGGAGCATCGCCAGTTCCAGGTCACGAATGAACCGGGGGGATCGAGCGATAGCGGTAGTCAGAGTAGTGTTAGCTTGGAGTATGATACTACTGGACTAAATCCTCAGGGGAAGACGACTGTGACGACAAGGTCGTAATTAGACGTCTGCGTGATGTGGTATGAATGGCTGGGATGAATAATCATACACTAGAGCTTGTGTGGACATGCGTATTTTGAGACAGCGTTAACGTTTTTGGGAGGATGGTTATAATTAGACATTTATAGATAATTAGAGATACCTCGATCAAGACGAGCACACTTAGGGCCCAGAAACAATCCGTTCACGGAACCCGCCTGCCAAGCTGCTCCGGCATGCACTGACTACGGAGGATTATAGCGGCCACTCCGCAACAACGATTCTCCTCACTAAGTCCATCTACCGCCTAGTATTATACTGTATCGCTATCTCTACTAATATAGAATATTATGTAGAAAGGGCTTGTAATATAGATATTTTATATATATTTCTTATTAAATTACAAATAAAAGTATAGTTTCTAATAAAATATAAGTAGAAATACTTAATAAAAGAATATTAGTGTAATACAGATGTATTATATATATAGTATACACTAAAATAGTTCCCGTTGACTTACCGCCTTTTGATAAAGACAAATTTAGGGCCACCCGTGCCTAAAATTTAGGGGCCGTAGTGTCTAAACCTTAGGGATTACATGCCTAGATTTTAGGGGCCAAGATGCCTAGAGTTTAGGGGTTATCGTTCACAGTTAGGGACTACTATAAAATTAATTGTAGTTCTAATACACTCTATTACAGATGTAATATACAGCGATTTTCTAGTAATCTTTTCTTTTAAATAGTAGATTTTATATAGAAATGTATATAATACATAGATTTCCTAGTATTTATACTGGCTTCGGAGGTATAAATACAGAAATATTAAATATATAGAGTTATTTTGGGAATTCTGCTGGCAGAAATCGATAAGAACCCGTTGTTGCGGAGTGGCCGCTATAATCCTCCGTACACTGACCAGGGTTAAATCCTTCCCGCAGCATTCGTCACTCATGGTTGCCTGCAGCTGGGCCATGCAGGTTTCCAGGCTCGGCCATGACCGAACGAGGACCCGAGAACAAATGAGATCTTAAGGATCTCGTCTACGTAGTGAATTCTGCCTAGAAAGTAAGCCCCTCACATAATGACTGAGAACAAAGAAGAATGCAGTCTTCAGTCAGCTCCCCAACAATGAATAATTTCTTCAAAACTGCGCTCAATGCCAAGTTGGACCACGTATGATTGCAATTCATACTTTTATTTGGCCTTAAATCAAGTTATATCCAAGAAAACGCAAGATTTTGAAGTTCCACAACTGTCTAAAAGCTTATCTAGACCTATATACACCTCTGAAGTGAACCACCCACTTCCTACTCAAAACATATGCTTTAAATTTAATATCTACAACAGTATCTATTCTACGTTGTCACGCTTCGCTTCACTCGTAACACTCGCCCTTCATCAAGACTCGCCGAACGTTACAATATGCCCGGGTTGGCATTTAACCCCGACAACGATATTCCGGACTTGTCCGGTAAAGTGATTTTCATCACAGGAGGTAAGTTTTCATGCGTCGACCTCTTCCTTTTCTCTCTAACGGCGAGCAGGAACGGCTGGTTTGGGTGCTCAGTCAGTCGCCCAGATGGCCAAGCATTCTCCGGCGCGAATCTATATCAGCGGTCGGAACGCGACAAGCGCAGAGAAAATCATCAAGGAAATTGCCGAGACTGGGTCAAACACGCCTGTATCATTCGTCGAATGTGACCTCACCTCTCTAGACTCCGTGAAAAGGGCCGCAGATGAGATCATCGCGAAAGAATCGCGACTCGACGTGCTCATGTGCAACGCAGGTATCATGGCACTCCCTCCAGGCCTAACAAAAGACGGATACGAGGTGCAGTTCGGCACCAATCATCTAGGCCACGCACTACTGATCCAGAAGCTGTTACCACTACTCCAACGTACCGCCGAAAGAGGCGCGGATGTACGAGTCATTATCCTCACATCTAAAGGTTATCAGCTGCATCCCTATGGGGGCATCATTTTCGACGACTTGAAGACCACGCAGGATTATGGCTTCTTGGGTTCCTGGAGACGGTATGGTCAAAGCAAACTAGCCAATATCCTGTATACTCGGGAGTTGGCTCGTCGGTATCCAGCCATTACTGTCGTATCTGTTCATCCCGGGGTGATAACTACCGGTCTGGTTGAGAACCTGGGATGGGCTCATCGATGGTTTATCTATGCGACTACTTATAATCAAATGGTGACACTGGAGGAGGGTGCTTATAACCAGTTGTGGGCTGCTACCACGTCGAAAGATGGTTTGGAAACTGGTCAGTATTATATACCGGTTGGTGTTGCGTCTAACGACAAGCTCACTAAGACTGGGCGTGATGATGTATTGGCTGGTCAACTTTGGGAATGGACGGATAAGGCGCTGGAAGACTATTTGTGATTGATTCGGAAAGATATTGTTTTCTATAATCCCCTCTCGACTTTTCTTTTCCTTTTTACCTAAGGATTTTATGCTTGGTTAACTTCATTGTACCTTTGCCTTTTTTCCCGGAATATATATATTCGATGATGTCATAGCATCATACACGTCAGCCCCCGTTTTGATAATAAACATGTTGGTATTTGTAAGCGCTCTGCCGGCGTACTACTATCTATAGGCGGTAGGCCTGCGGAGCGCGGTCGGCCAACGGGCTTCAGGAAGGCAGTACTAGGAAGCTCAAGGTTGTTTAGGATTGTATGGCAGTTCCCCTATCTAGTATAACAGAACGAATCGCTTGAGGATCGGAATCCTCTGCGCGATTCTAACATAAATATATTTGTGCGTTACGTAAGCCAACGGCCCGCTGGCGGCTCGCCTGCGGGGGATCTAGTTGCCTGAGGCAACCCGCCGTTACAACTATCCCCCCTTCGGAAAAACGAACCGTCCCGGTTCGTGCCTGAGTTCTGAGGCGCTCAACACCTCGCTTCGATAGGCCGCGCAACACAAAAACGCGCCTTATTCAAACGCTCAACAATAGGATTGTAGGGGTCCAACACATTGCTTCACAATAGTCCTGAATAGTCGGAACACTGACGGAACGCTTTCGGGATAGCGTCGTAGGGTCCTTTATTCCTATAAATTGTAACATTTCTCGTAGCCATGTTCACCTCTTCAGATCACTTTGAAAGTGCAGACAGCGCGGTAAGTTTTGGCTTCCTTTCCCGTAGGGGCGCCGCTAGGGTTGCGAATTGACGGCGTCTCTGTTGTTTTGAAGATGGGTAAACGTAAGAACGCCGTTCGTGGAGTTGCGAAAGCCTCTCAGGAGGCAAAGCGGGCCCGGTTGGCCCTGCAGAACCCTGTGAGTACTCCTTTCTAAATATCCTCATCTTTCGGGGAGCCGTCGGTGCGCCTTCGCAGGGAAACAGAGCTAATATGCTTATTAGCCCCCCGTGCCCCCGCTCGCGCCCCCTCCCCCGCCTCCTGCCCCGTTGGGCCCTCCTCTTTCGGAGGTAAGTGTTCCTCAGTCTGGCAGGGGTGCGTTCTGGCTGATTCAGGTGGTTTAGGATACGTTGCCCCGGCCCCCTTACGGGGATCTTGATGATCTCCTGCCTCCGGCCCCTGGGGGGGACTCTCCTTTGCCCCCCTGGGGGTCGCCTTCGCCGCCGCCGCGGTCTCCGTCGCCTCCCCCGGCGCCTCCCAGTTCCCCCCCGGTAAGTAGGCAGTCTGAATCCGAGTGCGGCGCGACGGGGTGACGCTGACGGTTTATAGGTGCCCTGTAGGCGCTGCGCCAAGTCGTTGTTCGTTGGCACTTCTTCTGGTGTCGAGGGACCCTTGGTTTGCGTGTCTCGGGGTGCCGGGCGGCCCTGCGTGCGGTGTGCGCGCCTGAAGAAGCCGTGTCTTGCGCTGCCGGGACCCGCGCGGGCCGAGGTCGCTCGTCTGCAGGCCCTGCCGCCGAGTCAAGAGGCCGTGAAGGCCACGGATGACCTGACCAAGCATATCGAGGAGGCTACCAACCGCCTCGGTAAGCTGAACAAGGTCCATCCGTGTCTAGCGGCGTTGCGGGATATAAACCGCAACCTATTCCGTCTGGTAAACGTCCAGCGGGAGCTCGGCGGTATGGAGCCTCTTCCTGAGGGCGACCTGGTGGACTGGGAGAGTTTGTGGTAGTTCGTTTGTTTGGTTTTCTGTTTGTTTGTTTGGGGCCCGCTGGCGGGCAACCTGCGTTGTGCCTTCGGGCCGTTTTTCTGTTTTTCTTTTCTTAACTTAATGAAGTTGTTTTGCTCTTCCTGCATGAGTATTCTTGTTGACGATATGGGTGTAGTAGCTCAGGACATCCTCATTAAACCTCAAAACCCTGTGGGTGAAAGAGGAAGAGTAATGCCGCCGCGTCTTTCGGAGGCATATCAAAACCCTGTGGGAAAAAGATCATGCTCTCCTCCGTGACCGACGGGGTGCCTCCGGCACCTCGCTGGCTTTCCGGTAAGCCGCAACAGTTTCAGCAGCGTTCTTAAGGTTTTCCTCTGGTTCCCACGAGTTCTCGTAGCTCGGCCACCCTTTCCATTTGACAAGATACTGCAGCTTTCGATAGTATACTCGATGAGCAAGCACTTCTTCCACTTCCCATTCCTCCTGATCGTCGATGACGATCGGTTGAGCTTCTCCAGCCTCTACTCCTGCGCGCCGGTGGTATGGCTTCAACAGTGATACATGAAAGACGGGGTGGATATGACCGTACGCCTTTGGCAGCCGCAAGCGGTACGCTTGTTTCCCGACGGCCTCCGTAATCATAAATGGGCCGTCGTACTTCAAGTCCAGTTTCTTGTTTGGCCGCCATGACTTGATATTCTTTGTTGATAGCAGGACTTCTTGTCCTACGCGCAGCTGCGTGGCCTTGTGGCGCTTATTATATCCTTCTGCCTGCCGCTCCGTTGCCTTCTTCAGATTTTCTTCCAGTTTGGTCCGGATGTCGGCCAGGCCTTTCAACCGCAGTTCTACTGATGCGTTTGATGTCGTCGGTCCGATGGCTTCGAGCCCGGGGACCGCCGGTTCCATGCCTTGCCAAGCCATGAAGGGCGAATATCCCGTGGACGCGTTCTTGGCATTGTTGTAAGCGAACTCCGCGGTAGGCAACCAATCTGCCCAGTCGCTCTGTTGGTAGTTTGTATACATCCGCAAGTATGCTTCGAGCGTTTGATTCTGACGTTCAGTCTGTCCGTCCGTCTGCGGGTGGAAAGCGGTACTCAGGCGGCCTTTTATACGGAGACCTTGACAGAATTGCATCCAGTACGCGCTGGTAAAGAGCGAACCTCTGTCAGTGACCAGACTTCTCGGGGATCCGGTCTTGCAGACGATTTCATCTAGGAACATGTTAGCCAGTTCTTCTGCAGTCACGGTTCCGGTTGTGGGTAGGTATCTCGCGGCCTTCGTGTATCGGTCTACCACCACAAGAATTGCGTCATATACGCGGCCCTTTCGGCCCGATGGCGGCAGGCCGACCACGAAGTCCATCGTCAGGTCTTGCCATGGCCCTTCTGGAACAGGAAGGGAGGCCAGCTCGCCCTGCGGCAGCTTTCTAGGGACCTTCATCTTCTGGCAGACAGGACAGTCCCGGACGTAGTTCTCAATGTCTGTACGCAGACCGTCCCAATAGAACTTCCTTCTGATCAATTCAAGAGTCTTCTCTCGGCCAAAGTGGCCCGCAAATGGATCATCGTGATGCACTCTCAGGATCTCTTGCCTGAGTGCAGAGCACGGAGGCACATAGATGGTTTCTCCGCGGTACAGCAATCCGCCGTCAACGCGCCATCGCCCCGTCAGGTCGCCGCTTGTTTCAGCAACGTCGCTTTTGTGCCCGCTCTCCTTCTTTCCTTCACCGGGCAGCAGTTTGCCGCGGATTTGGCCAACAAAGGCGTCCCCCTGTTGGGCCTGCAGGATCGCATCTCGAAGAGGGTGCGACGTTGCTTCGCAAACGACTTCCTCTCTGGCAACTTCTCGTGCCATCGTTCTGAGAGCCAAGAGTTCCGGACCTCTTGAGCTCACGATCGAAATCTCCGACTCGGCCACCGAAGGCGCTCCGACGTCGTTCCGATCATCCGGTACCGCCCGTAACTTCCTCTGCAGCGTGGGTAACAGTCCAACGTTTCTCTGTACGTGGACATCTTCATAGTCTTTCCGCCGCGAAGGCGCGTCGGCCGGGTTCAGGTGCCCAGGCCGGTATTCTATCTGGAAATCGTAAGCCGCCAGGAGCTCTGCCCATCGGGCCTGACGCTTATCCAGTTTCACTGTCTTCTTCGAATAGAAGTATTGCAAGCTTTCATGGTCGCTCTGCACGCGGATCGCATGCGGTGCGCCTTCGAGGTAGTGTCTCCACACTTTGAAACATTCCACGATGGCAAGCAACTCCTGATCGTGAACAGGATAACGACCTTCTATCTCCGTCAGCTTCCTTGAGTAGAAAGCAACTGGTTGCCAGTCGGAACGCCGGCGGGGCTCCTCAACCCCGTCAACAGGTTGTAGGAGGATGCCCGCGATAGCGAATCCTGAGGCGTCTGTGATCAATTTGATTCGTAATGCAGGGTCAAAGTGTCGCAGGATCGGAGGGCCGCTGAACGCCGCTTTCAGTTCATCAAAAGCTTCTCGCGCCTCCGTGGTAAGGATAAACGGCCCTGTCTTCCTTCCCTTCTGCATTCCTTTCAACATATCAGACAGGGGCTTAGTGATCCGGGCGTACTGGTGCACGAAGCGCCTAAAGTACCCCGTGAATCCTAAGAACACCTGAATATCGTGAAAGGATTCTAACGCCGGCCATTCGCCGACGGTACGCACGCGTTCCGGATCGACGCGTATACCATCGCGTCCCACGATGAATCCTAAGAACGTTACTTCTTCTTGGTGGAAGTTGCACTTGGACAGCTTGGCGTATAGATTTGCCCGCTCTAGGCGCGACAGCACCTCGCCGACGTGCCGCACGTGTTCCTCCTCGGTCTGCGAGTAGATGAGGATGTCGTCCAAGTACACGACGCAGTAGTCATCCAGGATTCCTTTCATGGCTTCGTTGATGTACGCCTGGAAGGTTGCTGGCGCGTTACATAGGCCAAACGGCATCACCGTGTATTCAAAATGCCCGTAACGCGTTCGGAACGCCGTCTTCCACTCGTCGCCTTTCTGGATGCGAATTCGATGATATGCGTCTCTTAAATCAAGCTTAGTGAAATACTTTGCTCCCACGAGCCGATCCATCAGCTCGTCGATACGAGGCAATGGGTATCTATTCTTCACGGTCACGGCATTCAGTCCCCGATAGTCAACACACAGCCTTAGCGAGCCATCGGGCTTCCGAACGAAGAGCACCGGCGCTCCGGCTGCGCTGGTGGAATGCCTGATCCATCCTCGTTCGAGCATCTTGTCGAGATATTCCCGCAACACCTGTAATTCATGCTGCGAGAGGTTGTATAGGGGTCCGTATGGCGGAACTCCCCCTTCTACCAATGGTATCGGATGTGCGGCCTTCTCATCCGGAAGCTCAGCTGCTTCTTTTTCGGAAAAGACGTGGGCCCACTTTCTATACCGAGGTGGCAGCTCCGGCGGCCCGTCGTCGGTATCCGGCCGGTACATAACCATCATGGTAAGGGTGTGACGCATCGTCTTTGCAAACCGTTTGGGATTCTCGATAGAGATCTTTGGAGCTTCTTTTCGGTAGCGCCATGTTCCCGCCGAGAAAACGACGTCGGGATCAGCGTGGCGCATCCACTTGCGTCCTAAAACAATCTGATAGTCCGGGTCTTGGAGGTCGGTAATGTAGTACTCCATCTCGTACCCCCTTGTCTGGTTCTCCCAATCGGTTACTTGGGATTTTACGATCAGCTTGCCGTAGCACGGCGCCGGGGTACCGTCCGCGTACCGCACGCGCACCGGTGGTTGGAGATGATCTTTCGACACGGTGATCCCGTGTTGGAGTAAGTATCGATAGGAGATGAAGTTGTCATCGGCCCCGGAGTCTAGTAGTGCCTTCACCGTTTGTACAGTGTGATCCCATCCCCCTATCGGCTTAATATCGGCGCTGATACTGGGTGATTCTTGCAGTTGTAGCTCCACCGTGCCGAGGATAGGGAACGCCGTAGGTTCTTTCGGGTGACGCAGGACTAAGAGCTCCAGAGGCCGCAGTTCCTATTGTTCGCGGGAGGCATCTTTCCCCGGCGCGCCGTCGGCGGCCTTGGGGCACTCCCAGATTCTGTGGCCCATCTCGTTGCATCGGAAACAGCGTCCCTCTTTCTTCTGCCAGTCCCTTTTGCGCTCATGGGCCGCCTGCGTGCCGTCATTCCATCGACGGGCTTTGAAAGGCGGTTGCCCGGGCGAAGAGCGGCTGCCGCGGGGACGCGTAGCAGGGGTTTCGTTTTCACGAGGGCGTTTCCTGCCTCTGTTAAATCCAGCCGGACCCTGGTTTCCCCCGTCGGCGCGCTTTCGGCCGCTTCCTTCACTGTCGCGTAGACTGCGTTCACGATGAAGCATTGACCAATATTGGATTGCCATATCGTGTACTTCTCCCAGGGTTTGTGGCTGGCGAGCCGCGCGAGTGATCTCCCTCTGGACCTCCTGATCGAGCGTTTGGATCCACGTTTGAGCCGTGAGAGAGTTATTTGGGAAGGCTTGCCATACTTCTAAGCTTCGGGCACACCATTCGCGCATGTTTCTTCCGTTCTGTTTCTCATTTATGAGGCGATACGCGACGTTCCGATGTCGGTCCGCCTCCGGGTCGACGAACGTATAAAGGAAGTCTTTCATCTCTTCCCAGCTTGGTTCGCCGAGGCTTTCTCTTTTCAGGCGCCACGCCTGTTTGGCCTTTTCGCCGAGGTAGCTGGTAGCGTACAGGACTTTGTCCTTATCGTTCCGCTGGGCTGACGCACTCGCGGCGAAGTGGTCTTCCATATCCGCGATGTAATTCTGTACTTCACGTATAGTTTTGCCTTCGAAAGGGGTAGGTGCAGCCAGCTTGAGACCGCCGAACCCGTTGTCCGCGGAGCTGGTCTGCATGATTGTTTTCAACACCTCAGCCACCCGTGCAATCGCGCTGAGCGACAACATTGGTTCTTCGCTCTGGCGCTCCGACGTCGGTCCCCTTTCGGGAGTTTCGCTTTCGTCCTCTTCGACGATCGGTTCCATTGGGACGTCGGAGGTTCGAGCATTTTGGGCTGCCGGGAACTCCCTCTGGGAGACTCCTTGGGTTGCGGATGACTGAGTGGCCGTGCCGTCGGCCCCCTGGGGGTCCACCGGCGGTAAGGCGCTCGAACTTCGTGTACTGACCATCTTGAAGTCGTTGGGTTGAAGCGATTCGAACTGTAAGCGCTCTGCCGGCGTACTACTATCTATAGGCGGTAGGCCTGCGGAGCGCGGTCGGCCAACGGGCTTCAGGAAGGCAGTACTAGGAAGCTCAAGGTTGTTTAGGATTGTATGGCAGTTCCCCTATCTAGTATAACAGAACGAATCGCTTGAGGATCGGAATCCTCTGCGCGATTCTAACATAAATATATTTGTGCGTTACGTAAGCCAACGGCCCGCTGGCGGCTCGCCTGCGGGGGATCTAGTTGCCTGAGGCAACCCGCCGTTACAGTATTTCAAAGGCTTATGCTGTAGAAGTTACAGCGCCAGGGTGATCGTTCTATATACTACAGTTTATTCCTTTTCATATTCGAATGCCAGTAAAAACTCTCAGGTTCAGACTGATCCAGTGACGATGATTTCCCGAAACAAGACTAGTGACACTCACGTGTAACGCTATTCCCGAAGTGGGGCTAGTGACTCGTCCATTCCAGAATTAAGATTCAATGATCACCAAATGCATTATACTTTTGCGCCAGATTTCTACGTGAGACCCCTGAAGAATTGTTTAGTATAAACCTATCGTTGGGTTTGCTACTTGGCAATGACGGAGTTTAATCGTACTCCGCGAGGTGGCAGGCATAGGAGTGCATGCGATCTATGTCGGCACAGAAAGGTACTGTACATTGAGTCCGGACGATATCCCGAATCCCGATGAATGACTTATCAACAACTGGTACAGATACGTTGTGATCGCGCCCAACCATCTTGTGAAAATTGCTTACTGGCGCGAGTGTCTTGTACCTTTACTGTGAAGCCATCTGAGGCGCGTAAAAGCATAAGACAGTAAGACACATATTGAAGCTGCTTTCTGAGTTCCAATGGCCTGAAATCATCCCATCTAGGCGTCTCTCAGAGACTCAACGCCATGTAAAAGATCTTGAAAACTTGATCACCAACCGCGACGCAGGCTCCCGTGGTCCAGCGAAAGCTTCGTCTACTCATCATTATTCCACGCAATCTCATTTTCATGACACGGCTAACTTTGAGAATGCCATGTCTACATTCCAACAGCATTTGGAATATTCTTGGCCCGGAGGTGATCGGTCATCCCACAGGGCCAATTTCTGCTCTGCAATTTTTCACCACACTGGTTCTCATTTCGACCTTGACGAATTCTTCAGTCAGGCCACGGGCTCGTACCACTCGCAATACGGGATGGAAGACAAGAAGCAAGCGATTTCTCAATGGCCTGACAAGCGTTTAGTCAGGAATTGTATTGAGTATTATGATCGTAAAGGGCTTTACTCGGTCTTTCCAATAGTCGATATTCGTGTGATCCGTGAGCTCTTCGACGCAGGTGTGCTAGACGACCAATCCAAAGCCAGCCCTGTGGCCAACAAGGCATGTCTAGTCGCATTCACGGCCCTCATAGCTCAGCTACATCGCCACAGTCCAATGTTCGCGAACGCCAAGCCAGATACTTACGTGCGCGCAGTATTATCGTTGTTACCGGACTTATTCATGGAAGAGGCTGACGTGAGAACATTGGAAACGTTCATTATATTGGTAGGTGGCTGAGGTGCGGAAATGGAACCAGTGTCTAATTTTTACAGACAATATATATACCCCCGACCGGGCAAAGCTATCCAGCCGAGATGATGCTTGCTGCGGCTGTACGCATCCTGTATAAGCTTGGTGGCCACCGACAACGCGCCCCCAGTGAGAATCACGGGACGCACAATCATTATCATATACGGTCGCTTTTCTGGCTCAGCTATTGGATGGACAAAGAAATGTCATTACGAGCGTGCCGCGAACCGATGATAAACGACGCAAGCTGTGACTTGGAATTGCCGTCCACCTATGTCTCCCAGTCCTCAACTTATCAGTTCCTACAGGCTCCCCTATCGTCCGACATACTATTATATCCTTCCGATCTCCGCCTTGCCTTGATCAAATCGAAAATCTATCGTCTGCTTCACTCCGAATCGGGCCGTGAAAAGCCCGAATCTACCCGGATGCAACGTATCCTTGAGTTAGATCAAGAGCTGAGTGCCTTGGAGTCGAGCTTTCCTGCACATTGCCAACCTCATGTTTTCGCAACACCGGACTGCCCTCTATACGCGTTCCATGATCTTAGCATGCGTGGGGTGACCTTGCACTTGGACTACTACTATTGTGTGAAAAGAATCCACGAGGCAAATGCCGCCTCCGGCACGCAGTACTCCTTTTCGTCGGGGATGGGCCTTTCTTACCAAACGTCCCGATGTATGTTGCTATATATTAACCAAGTGCGGACTTTTATAACTTGGCATAGTTTCTGGTTCGTACCAACCGATATCCCCTCGCTATTCCTATGTACAAGCATGATTGACCTTCACGGCAGGATATATGCTCAATGGCTGCTATCGGCTGTGATATCTCTATTTTATCACTGTATGGCCAACCCCACATCTTCTACCTTTTCCGGGGATCTTGAAATTCTCGAAAATACACGAGACATTTTTACTTCTTTGATGCGCAATACGGAAGAGGGGAAGTGTATTGCGCCGTTCTATATTACCGAGGCTTTTGTTGACAAACTGATCCAATTCGCTAAGCAATCATACATGAGAGCAACCGCTATATGAGCGTTAACGTGTACACTACCTTTTCTCCGATACGTTACAATTTCCTGACTATAATATGACTCTGACAATATTTCGAAGGAGGCTGGTACACTTACGACTTCCGCAGCTGCATAGTCAACTAGCTGGAACTTTAACACGAGGCAAGAGTGATCAAAAAGGCCCTTCTGGTTGGTCTATAGATACATATGGAGAGTTGATACCCAACCTCACGAGTCATGCCGCGGCACAGTACATCAAGGATACCGGAACAAATGCCGTTGTTTTAATTAGCTTCAGTTGTTCATTGGCGGCATTAAGCCGACTGTGGCCTCGATGATCTACGTGCTTGGACTTTCAAACCGCGGACCTCGAGGACCTCGAATTCCACCATGGGTCCTCGAACCTGCGCTCTTGGCAGACCTTAATTTTCCAATCGACTTTCTCATGTACATAGACTCCCTGATTGGCCTTCAACGCCGTATGGAAAGGTATGAAGTGCCGGGAAATCTGAGTGCAGCTCCACAGGTGAAACGCTTAATCACAACAGAGCAGCGCGCCAAGAAACACCGTCTTCTTTATCTGGACCCGCGAGGAACGTCCGAACCAATCGCTTCATTGCCGCTGAATAAGCGGGCCGTTTTCGTGCCGAGGCATGAGATGCCAAGCCCAGATAACTAAGCATGCTTACTTGCTGACAAGACTGAATCTACAGTAGGGAAACTCGTCTTCACTGCCTATGAGCGGAGAATTCTTACTAACTAGCTCAACATGATCGGGTTCCTACATATCTGAAGAACTTACAGTGAGTATTACCTAGACATCAGTAGGGGGCACAAATCGTGCATAAAATGCTTACTGTCTCTAGAGAATTACAATACTACGCATGGGCCTCATCACAAGCCAAGTAATCCCTCGGATTTGGTTTTCATAGCATGTGCTCCGAGTTAGAAATTAATCATTTCTTAATTGACACTAGACAAACTCGGTCATTTGTCGCTTTCTTTTGTTACGTGGAAACTTGGAATGTGTATACCCCAGCGAGTACTCCTGCAGACATAGATGCATAACAAGCTGCGCCCCAAAACAAAGGCGGTCTTGGCTGCAGATCTTGTGGCTCTCCGGATTCAATCTACTGCTCCAGCAGCCCCACTATACGGACCGTGAAACCCAGTCACGTTCGACCCATTCGTCATTCCAGGAGCGATTCACTGTGATAGGTTGCGAAATGCTTTTGAATAATGATTGACACGCTGCGTTACCGTATTCAGAAGGTCAAGATTCGTTCTGCCTGTATCTCGAACATTCAAGCCGGAGTTTGCTGACGACGATGGTGACGAACGAGGACGGATCTAATCTATCGGCAGTAGACCTTGGTAGAACATGGAATCCCATCTGCTCATGGCCCCGCAAGTTGGATAATGAAGATTGGGGTATATATTGGGTTACTATCGTCGGCATCGGGATGACAGTCACTCAGATCCTTCTTTCAACTGTTCACCGCCAGTGATATCTTCCTGTTGTTCCGACCCTCAATATGCAAATTATTTCTTTGAGCAAGCTGGCCATTCTAGGCCTGGCCGGCCTGGCAATTGCCCACCCCGGCGCCCACGAGCCCAGCTCAATGTCGCACTCCGCGAAGAGAAGCTTCCTCAACAACGCAAAGCGTTCCCTCAGCCAATGCAGCAGCCATCTGGAGCGCCGTGGAATCAACGACCGGATCCAGGCTCGCCGTGCGGCCGCATACGAGATGTACCGCAAGCGCAGCATTGATGCTCGCGATTACAACCCCTCCGTGAACACCTCGCACCACTCTACCCTTGATGTGACCTCTCAGACCACCGAGGAAGAGCTGTTCGCCAAGAACCCCGTGTGTATTCTTTCCCCGGAAGGAGAAATCGGACCTTTCTGGGTGAAGGGTGAACTGGTCCGGTCTGACGTCCGCGACGGCGAAGCCGGTATCCCGATCATCATGGACGGCCAGTTCATTGACATCGAGACATGTGAGCCTATCAAGGATCTCTACTGGGACGTGTGGAACTGCAACTCCACCGGTGTTTACTCCGGTGTCCAGGACTCTAGCAATGGTAACGGCGATGACGACTCCAACCTCGACAAGACCTTCCTCCGTGGTATCCAGAAGACCGATGCCGAGGGTGTCGCTCAATTCAAGTCCATGTTCCCCGGTCACTACGGCGGCAGAACCACCCACGTCCACGTCGTTGCCCACGTCGGTGCTACCCAGCTGCAGAACAACACCATCACCGGCGGTCACGTCGCTCACATCGGTCAGCTCTTCTTCGACCAGGATCTTATTTACAAGGTCGAGGCTACCTACCCTTACAACACGAACAAAGTCTCCATCACCACCAATGCCGATGACCATGTCGTCCAGGATGAGACTGAGGACAGTGCCTCTGACCCCTTCTTCGAGTATGCTTTCCTCGGTGATGCTCTTGAGGATGGTATCTATGCTTGGATTACTTTGGGTGTCAATGTCTCCGCCAGCTATGATACTAGCTATGCTTCTCTTTTGACTTCCTCTGGTGGTGTCTCCAACTCGAACAGCGGTGGCCCTGGTAGCACTGTTAACCTCTGAGCTGTTATGTCTGTCCTGGAAGCAGACTATTGATACCACAACATGTGATTGTATCTGTGTCCATTTCACTCCTTTCCTATTTCTGGATGCACACCATGTTATATAGTCATGTCGCGTTCTTGTATCTAAACTTTACCAATAGTACTTGAAGTCATTGTTTTAACCAGTGCCCTTTGCAAAAATGTAGTAGAGAATTACTCGGCCTTAAACTTGAGAAGGTTAGACGTAATCATAGGGCGTACTATGAAAGATCACTCTATTCGAAAGCCTTCACAGCCCAAGCTGAAACGCACTCCTACTCAGCCGGCTAAAGATTCTGAACAGCTCATCCGCCCCCCAACCTCCTTACATCACGTTCTCCCCCAACAAGATCGTTAACGGACTTCACCACTCACCAACATCGCCCATATGGATTTATTCACACGTCACATATAATTATCGGTTCTCAGCATGAATCCCTTCTACAAGTTAACAGGGTCAACTAGTGACGCAGATGTCGTCTTAACTGGGTCCCATGCCGTGCTCAATTGCAACTCCTGGGTATTCTGGTTCGTGTATCTATATCTCCAATGGAACGATCAACAGAACGAAGACTTACAAATTGCACGTTCAAAAGGTAAATCCCAATTGTACCCAATCCGATCCTCCTTCCTGACCCGGAAGCACCGACGCGGCTTAAATTTAGCACATATTGAGCCACAAGGCTATTGTTGTTAGGAATGTATAATAGGTAAATATACTCGGGTAATGTTACTCTGCCAAGTAGGAATATATTGGCGGGGGGTTCTCGCTGGCGGTTGCAAGTGGGCCGGGATATGTGTGTATGGGGATCCCAGCTGAGCCCGAGAACCAACACGGGTTTTCTTTGAATTTGAACCCGACCTGCGGAACACTCTATGCAAGATGTAGGGCTACTCAGCGAAGGTAATTCATGTTGTTGGATCGATCGGAGAGTATAATTACGCTTGACAGTTCGAGCACCTCGCTGGGCAAAATTGACATGCCGGGCTTCCGGTATCAACGAGTGCAGAAGAGAGTACTTTACTAGTCTATTAATATATTGATATTCACGACTGATTCAAAGCCAGGCACAAGGAATGCAAAAGAAGTGAAATCCAAGTGATTATAGGGACCGTTGGCTGATATTTCTAAATCGTCGCGGCTCTTTGATAAGGAATGTGATGCGTAGAATCTGGGTACAAGGATTCTATGGGCTATTAGGAGTGGATTATAGATTTTCACGTGGCCCCTGACGAAGAACACGATGAAATCACTAGACACTCCATGGAACTGGGAGGGAATTGATAGACTTTTACATCGGCGTCGCTATCCGGAGAAGAAGCGGACTTGCCGTTTCGGAAGACCGGATTTAGATGGATTTTTAGTCCGGCGTAGCGCCCTAAACTCGGCTTGCCGTTCGGATTTACATTGGTCCCCATCTCGGCCCTGAAATGGCCGAGCGGCAAGATTCGAGAATCGGGATGAATAATCTTTGACTAAAGATGAATCAGTATGTTAGCTATTGATAATCAAAGGTTAATAAGGACCAGACCCTTGGTCTATTCTACAAAATATCCACCTTTGACGGAGCTTCCCGCAGTGACCTGCTGAGGACCCATATTTATGCAGTTTGATAATCATGACAGATCAAGTTTCGGAATTTGATTCAGCAAATGCGCCATTCTCGCTAAGACTATGATATTCCGGATGTTTCAACGTTTCTACATGAAGCTGATCAAAATCTTAAATTTCGACCCACTTGAGGTTTTTCTATGCACAATAGACGCAGATAGTCCGTTTGAGTGTATATATAAAGAGACAGATACTGACTCTGATCATAATGTTGATCATCAGTTTGATATTCAAGTAGACAATCGTTGAGGCTCGACCCATCCTCAAGATGCTTTTTCCCTCTTTTGTTCTGGCGACCTTGTCGCTAGGGGCAGCGGTCCGAAGTCATGCTGGCTCGCCCTCTCACTATGATTTTGTCATTGTCGGTGGAGGCACCAGTGGATTGGTCGTCGCCAACAGACTCTCAGAAATGAACAATGTCACTGTGGCTGTCATCGAGGCCGGAGAATCAGCACTGAACAACTTCAACGTGTCTAACGTCATGGGCTACAGCACCGCGTTTGGGACTCAGGTCGACTGGGCCTACAAGACCGAGAACCAGACCTATGCAGGAGGCCTGCAGCAGACTATCCGTGCTGGAAAGGCTCTTGGTGGTACGAGCACGATCAATGGTAAGTTATAGCCTTTTTAACAGAAACACAAAACACTTTTGTGTTGACGAACTTTCTCGTAGGAATGTCCTATACTCGGGCCGAAGACGTGCAAATCGACAATTGGGAGGTGGTCGGGAACAAGGGTTGGAACTGGAAGAACCTATTTCAATACTACAAGAAGTCGGAAGGCTTCCAGGTGCCTACCAAGGACCAAATCGCTCATGGTGCTAGCTACAACGCTAGCTATCATGGCCGGAACGGCCCTCTGAAGGTTGGCTGGCCTACCTCCATGACCAACAGTAGTGTCTTTCCCGTCCTTCAACAAACCTTTGAGAAACTGGGCGTTCAGTACAACCCCGACTCCGAAGGTGGGAAGATGGTCGGATTCACTGTCCACCCCGACACTCTTGACAGGGAGATGAATGTTCGCGAAGATGCTGCCAGAGCTTACTACTGGCCGTATGAAGCCCGCTCAAATTTGAAGATCATCTCGAACACTCGCGCAGACAAGGTCATCTGGGCCAATGCCACCCAGGGAGAGGCTGTTGCCGTGGGAGTCGAGGTCACCAACGCTTACGGCACGGAAACGATCTACGCTGACAAGGAGATCATTCTGTCGGCTGGTGCGCTTCGATCCCCTGCCCTTCTCGAGCTGTCTGGCGTGGGAAACCCCGCGGTCCTCAACAAGTACAATATCCCCGTCAAGGTCAATATAACCACCGTCGGCGAGAACTTGCAAGATCAGACCAACAACGCCCTCACCTGGGAAGGCGTCGAGACGCTGACTGGCTTGGCGACCTTCTCCGTTTTACCCTCCGTGAACCAGCTCTACGGTGACAACGTCACTGCTCTAGCTTCCTACGTCAAGTTCCAACTCGTCACCTATGCAAAAGTCGTCGCCAGCGCCTCTAACAGCGCCGTCAAGGAAGCCAATCTCGTAGAGGCTTTCGAGCGCCAGTATGATCTGATCTTCAACTCCCAGGTCCCCTACGCGGAAGTTGTCTTCGCCCCCAGTGGGCAATCGTTCTCCGTCGAGTACTGGCCGCTTCTCCCCTTCTCCCGCGGCAGCGTCCACATCCAATCCGCGAACGCCTCCGACCTTCCTGCCATCAACCCCAACTACTTTATGTTTGGGCAAGACGCTGAGGCTCAAATTACGGTAGCGCAATACATCCGCAAGGCTTTGGGTACTGCGCCTTTGAGCGGTCTTGTGGGCGATGAGGTTTCCCCCGGCCTCGACGTGCTCCCTGCTAGTGCATCCAGCTCCACTTGGACCAAGTGGGTTGAGGCAAACTGTAAGCGTTTCTCCTTCCTCTGACCCCACAATCTGTAGCATAATCGCTAACCTAGCCTACCATTTCAGACCGAACCAACTACCACCCCGTTGGCACTAACAGCATGCTTCCCCGCGAGAAGGGCGGTGTTGTCAGCCCCGAGCTCAAGGTTTACGGTACCAAGAACCTCCGCGTGGTCGATGCTTCAATCCTGCCGTTCCAGCTCTGCGGCCACTTGACCAGCACTCTGTATGCTGTTGCCGAGAGGGCTTCCGATCTGATCAAGGAAAACTATCGGGCTTAGGATGTTCAGCGGTGCGCTAGGTGGCTATCGTCGATCGTCCGGACAGTTCAAACGGACACGGCAAGGAACTTCCAATCCACAACTTCAACTGATTGGAAGCATATCCATCTGTGAGCGACTTTCATTCCGACGATATGGTCTGTAACAGATACTTGTATATAGGGGGAGGACCACTTGAACCCTCCCTGAAAAACATAGCATTTAGACTTTTTACTCCCCCATATCTAAATAATTAATATTTGTTCATCTTCATGATCCGATCGGTCTCAACATCTTGAATACCCATATGCAGACACATATACCTCCGTTGCAGAGTACCTTGTATATTCTTTGACCTGCTTCCACCTCCTTTCGGAAAAATCCAGGCCATGTCCCTTCTATCATCACTAAAAGATTTACTCGGCTGCCGCAACCTTCTCCCAAAGCACAACAAAACAAACGAATATGGCACGAACGGCACTAACAAGAAGCCAAGTAATGGTGGAAGCTCGTCGCCCCAAGAGGCTTCCAACATGACGGAGTATAATCCACAGTCTTCGAGGTCTTTTTCATAGCTATTAGGGTTAGACAGAACCTGCCTCTCCGGGTTTCATCTCCGGTGCATTGACGACGTACGAGTTCCATGTTGAAGGATGTTTTTCTTCTCGGAAGTCTAATAGGCGACAGATTTGCCAAAGAGGGTGTCGCTAATTGCCTCAATAATCGCAACTCCTGATTGCCTAAAATCGCAACGACTAGATTACTAACTGTTTTATAAAGTCCATTGTTATTTTAGGCTCGTAGTAAGCGCATACCACGACCAACGCTCATGACATGAAAGTACAAGATCTATGATATCTAGAGGCTTGTTTACCTCCTGGGTTTCGAGCTATAACCTCAACAGGTCAACTCATGACTTCAATATCCAAATCTGTACCCCATCCACGGTTATGCTGATGCCTAAAATACAAGCATCCCTTCCTAAAGACATGGCCCAGCGTATCGACGGCCCTTCTTCATGTTTCAAGCCTGCCTAGTCCGTGGTGGAGCCGTTATCAAGCATGCCCAGATTAGAGAGAAGCAAAAATAGAGGGCGATCGATGACCCACTTTCGGGTTCGGGTTCGGGTTCGGATGCGGACCATCAAACCCTGACTTAACTATATTAGACTCACCACGATAACAATTAGGCAGCTACACATAACATGAAGGATCGTAATTCAGTCTTAAGCACATAGTTGAACAGATTCAACAGGACGTATAATAGGAGTACTTAGTCTTCAACTTTGCAGAACCAAGGAGCAAGCCTTAGCCTTGGACCTGTAGTTACGGAAGTCTCCGTATCTACGCTTACTGAAAAATCCTTATCTTGCAAAGAGTGGTATCCTTAGCACTTACATCTATAGTAACATGTTTCATGGTGGAAACCTTGTTCTATCGACAACTCCATGCCAAGTACCCGCAGGATTCCGATCGACATGTCTTGGCATCTACGCTAGCTACTAGATCGATTCTCCGTAGCCATTAAAGCTAGTTCCGTACAGCCTCAAGCCTAGCCAAAAGCCAAGAAAAGTTTAAGATTATTGTAAATACATCAAATCTGGCTGCCTTGAACAGACCGAATACGAAACCCTACCTCTCCATCCATAGCAACTACCGCGATCTCTTGGCTTCGCCTGGTAAACATGTATATAAGGGCTAGCTGTACAATGCAACTAGATATCAGATCATCCTACTATCTCAAGACATAATCTAGATCTCCATCGTCACAATCATCTTTTAAAACCACCCGCCAACGACGCACAACACCCAATACCAAGAATGAACCTCTTCGACCCCCGCTGGAAACTCCCCCTCCACTGCTTCCAGCTATTCCTAATGGTGATAGTAATTGGCCTTTCCGCCCCAAGACTCTTCATGAAGAACCAACCCCGTACACGAGCTAGTACAATTGGCCTGGGAATGGTATATCGCCCCTCTTCCCCTCCACCCCTAAGAACCCCACAATTAACAATGGGAACAACTACAGGCCGCAAAATCCTTAGTGATCATCCTTTACCAACTCCTAACCGAACACGTCACCGTCCTCCGGAAATGGGCAAGTTTAAAAGCATACACGATCCTCAATGCCCTGGAGATCGTCTTCTGGGCCGCTGTCGCAGTCTTGACTATCCAGGCCAATGTGCAGATGTGTGTGGCGCCTGGGTGTATTTTGGGCTGGGGTGTGGCTATTACGGGGATCAATTTGAGGTATGGTATCAATCTGAGACTTGGTGAGTGGTGTGGATACTGTATGGCTAATGCGTTTGAGAATAGTGCTTTGGCTATTTATTCCACGATTATCTGTTATCGTGAGTGGAAGCAGCCTAAGGGTGGGTTGAGGTCGGATGGGTATAAAAGGGCTCATGAGTTGAGGAGTGTTAGTCCTGTTTCTAGTGTGTGATTCTCGGGTCTCTTTGGGGTGCTTATGAGGTTATGTCTGGTCCTGCTGTGTTTTATGTATGTTTGGATTGTTGGTTTGGGGTTTGAGGATAGATATATTCATTTTACTTGTTCGGAAGTTTAGATGACAAGTGGTCATATACTTGTAAACTTTCTATCATAAATACAAGTCGAGTGATGTGTGTAGGTTGTTAGCGTTTTCCACACTCGATGAGCATCGCGCGCAATGATCCATACGAATCACTTCAGGTTAACCTAAAAGATCTATTCTTAGAGGTGGCAAATATGAGTGAGACAAGAATTCCTGCTCGAAATATTCTTAGGCAGAAATGAGATCTCTGTCCCCACTGCAAGTAAATCAAGCTCTCTGGCACATCCCTACACACCAATGCATATATAGTATCCAAGCCACAAAGCATGACAATCAGCGCCGATATGCGGATTCCATTTGTTGAAATCATCGGGACTGATGTGAAAGTCGTGCTGGATCTGCCAGCAGCCATCGCCATCCTCTGTAAGGTGCCATTTCTTGCAAGTGTCAATGGTGTCTGGCATTGGCTGAGCGGTCTTCACTGCGACACAGTAGTGGTAGCCCAGTAGAATCTTGCACGATGAGCCCACCGCTGGATTCCACTTGATGAATTGGTCCTCGGTCAGGTAAGTGAACCTTTTATTTATGATGCCCCAGCAGTCGTCTCCGGGTTGGACCTCATAGTATGAGACGCAGTCGGTCGGGGTTCCTGGTTGAATTGGGGAGGGAGCAGTTGTAGTAGGGAGAGTAGGTGTTGCGACAGCACTTGATGTGGTGATATGTGCGGTTGACGTTGGTGGTATCGTTGATCTCGTTATGTCTAGACTATCTGTTAGCTCTATCGCCTCTTGTTCAAGTCGTTTGTGATTATTTATAATTGTGGAAATAGACGCACCGGTAATACCGACACAGACATAATTGTCCTTCCAAAGGAAACGGCAAGTGGAACCAATGGCTGGATTCCATGTATAGAATTGCTGGAGTGTAATGCCGTATTTGGTGGCTATCGTTTCGCATTCATCACCATCGACGACATAATGCCATTTGTTACCTACCTCCGATGAAATTGTTAAAATCAGTCATTTAGTATAGCAGAGATAGCCCGACAAACGGGAAGATAGCTTACAATTTGCTGGGATACCTGTTTGGTGTGGTTGAGGATCTGATGCGGACGATCCTTCACTGGTCTTGCTCGGAATTGCAGTAGAAGACCCGGTAGTGGGCGTCATAGAAATAGAGGTAGACTTGGATTCAGTGCCCACGCAGACATAATAACCTGGCTGTATACCAATGCAACCCTTGCCGATGGAGCTGTGGATTTAGTTAGCTTTGGCCGACTTCATCTTCCTGCTGTCCGTTCGCCAAACATGGACTTACGGATTCCATGAATAAAACTGTTCAAGAGTAAAGTCCCCATATTCATCCTGGATGGTATAGCATGTATCTCCTGGATGCACTAGATGATACTTGGCGCAGGATGAGCTGACGCCACTTTGCGTGGGAGCCGCTGTGCCGGAGTACGTGATAGTGCCTGGAGGATCAGAGGGTCGGGTAGCAGTGATGGATGTGGTGGATGTGGTGGACGTTGTCGCCGAAGACGGCGCTGCGACACAATAGCTCCATCCACGAGTCATGACACATGAAGGTGACAGAGATGGGTTCTAAGCAAGATTCAGTAATTTGAGCTTTGTCATACAGGACAAGATACATCCACTGATCAACAAATCACACGCAACTAGTCTGAAAGGTTCAGGTCCCAAGGCGATAAGACTAAGTAGTCTGAATGGGAGGACATAGACTCACCCAAAGTCGAAACTGCCGCCTCGTGATCCCAAAGTAGTCTTCAATCAACTCGCAGCTGTCGCTTAATCCAATGTTGTTCACCCAGTACTCGCAGTGATCAACAACGGATGGATCAGTCGGTCCGGTCGCACTGGCGCCATTGGTCCACGCAATAACTGATTTGCAAAGAAGAGCCTGAAGAAGGATACAAACGGTAAGCATTTTAAAAACTATATCGCCGACGGTGCGGGTGGTGATAATCAGCACACTGCCTGACTTAATGGCTTAAAAGTAAGGATCATTCAGACGTGGGTGAGAAGCAAATACGTAGACAGTAATAGTCAAACCGCTGGAACACCTAGATAGGATTTGGACCAGGGTCAGCCTCTAGCTCAGCTGTATGACCCCAGGGGTAGGCCCATCCTGCTAGGTTGACCGTAATTTGGTTAGGACCGACTAGTTGAAAGACTAGAACGGACCTGTCTTATTCAATGTTAACCTTGTCAGGCATACGTTAGAGGGCCTGAGTCGTTACTGCTTTCTATGCAACTCTCGCATGAGGCCACAAGATTTCACCTGGTAGGGTATTATCAATGGCGGAGATTACTATGCGCTAGCTACTGAGTATTGCGTCCTACTAGTAGAACAAGACATAAAAAGGCTCTCTTGGCACGTAAGCTTGATTAAAGTGGGGAATAAATTCATAATCAATACTACCTTGTGTCACGCCACCAGACTATCAAAAATGGACACTCACACAAGTGGGCCTTGGTGGTACACACAAGGTCAAATTTCCGATGGTTCCGTTAGACTGAATTCCAAGTCGAATAGGACAACACGGAGAGGATCCTATGAACCAGATCCATATTCTTCGCCACGCCCTTCGGATGCTTCCTCTTCAATCGTACAGTAAGAGGATTCGTGATCATAGGCGATAGTTCCATCCATGCCATCGCCATCTTCTCGGTCCCATTCGTCGTGAGATTCCTCAGATCTATCCAGATTCGCGCCTTTCAGTCGTAATAATTCAGCCATCTCCTGATCATGCCCTCGAATGGCCACATGTAACGCCTGGTGTCCATACACAGCGGCCTCTACCCCGTTATCGAATAAGAACTCCAACATGTCTCTGTCGTGGCGCTGTACTGCTAGCTTTAGAACACGTGCATATGATAGGGGGGCCCCATGATTCAGTAGCATTGCGATAATATTGTATTGACCATCTTCAACCGCTCGGTACAAGGGAGACGGGCGATAGCGGTCTGGATCAGCCCCTTTCTCAAGCAAATACTTGACTAGACCCGCATGCCCACATCTGACTGCTAGATAGAGTGGTGGAGGGTCTTTCGCGCGAGAGTGTCGACGTCGGATCCGCCCCGGATTGTCATCACGGAGATTCCCGCGATAGAAATTTGCCTGAGCACCCCACTCAATTAAAAGAGTTACGATTTCCTCGTTGTTGATCTCAATAGCAGCAAGCAGAGCCTTCTGGATCTGGACAATGTCTGCCACACTGTACCTAGCACTCTTCAATGGATGAGACGAAATATCGCGGGTTAGCGAATACATATCTTCGTCGTCTGAGTCCCACTCAACCTCGTCCGAATCCTCTTCCCATCGCTGCTCCGAAGGAACTTCACTTCTCCAGCGAGGTCCTGGTGGAGTTCGGGACCTTGTTTGAGCGGTTTTGAGTCCCCTCAAAAGTTGTGCAATGCGCCCTATATTCCCATGTTTGGCGACGAATGCTAGTGCGGACCCATGGTAGTAACGACTGTTGTATTCATAGAGAAAATCGTGTAGCGCATGATATATACGGCGGTTGGTTCTTGCTAGAGCATAGACATCTTGCTGACAGGGCAGATACGATGCGATCAAGCAAAGTGTTTCGGTCGGCAGACCGGTGAAATACATTAGACGCGGGCGAACCTGCCAGGCGATGAAGGAATGAATAGTGATGGAAGGAAGCTAAATGATGGAGTAGAATCCAGGTTCAATTCCTTATGTACAGGCAACAAGGGGTTTAGCTTCGGCACTAGTGGCTTAAATTGAGGATTCATTCATATTCTAGGCCCCGGTAGACCACGGGCCTTTGCCCAATTATACGTAGTCTGTTTAGAATCCGAGCCCATCCACTTACATGTCCTCCGGAACGCGTCCCCTGCCCGTGCTTCTAGTCCCAGTCGATAGTAATACACTTTTTCTCTTTAGTTTTCTCATCTTCTGGGCATATGGTGTCCGGATTGTCATCGAGGCATTTCCCTTCTGGGTTAGCCCAGTTGCACTTGTCATAATACACGCCTTGAGCACATTAGCGATGCTTCTGAAGGCAAGCACGGTTAATACCAGGTTAGCTTACCTAGTGCAAACAAAGCGTGGGTGTCTAAAGCGCTATTAGGAGAGAGGAACTGATTTGAGGGGAGAACAGCTCGTACCTGCGTTCAACAACGCCTGTTTGGGATCTTTCCTGGCGAGAGCCTGCACAAGTAGTGCTCCATAAGCAACCTTGGTGGACCCTTCGTCCTGTACTTGTTCGTCCCCTAAAACTAGATCAGCTATGCTCAGGAGAACCTGTGCACCCTTGAGCTCCCAAGCTGACCTATATGTTTTTCCAGGAGATTCCACGAGTGGAAGGCCTCATGCAGCAGGGTATTTCCCGCAGCACGATTTTTCAACATAGTGAGTTCTTTGCCCTCCATTCCCGAGAACGGAATCCCTGCAAAGTCAGATAAATATGGAGGATGGTCGCCAGCCCATCTAGTCCACGCCAGCGGGCAGAGGACCATTTCTTCCTGGTCCACTATTTCATTGTGAAACGAAACCGCCTTAGCTCTCGGATTCTCCGTACATGTCAGTCGGGGCGCTCGTGTCTTCACATACACGGACTTCCCTTTGTATTTTTCTCGGGTGTCCTTGTATCTCCCTACATTTCACGTCCGGTAGTTAGTTCATGCTATGGATAGTGACAAGATGGTAGACGGATGATACAACTGATTCATGGCAACTCACAGAACCTGATTCCCTTCTTGTTGATGTAATCACCGGCATATACAAGCCAGTCGCTGTTGCAATTGACAATCAAATCAAACTTCCTCCCGGAATTTTCCAGGGCATTCTTGATCTTGGTGAACCGTACTGCAAATAAATCAACAAACAGGTCTTATAAGACTGACATGGGTATGCTAGCTTACTTCTCACTCTATTCATATTGGCAATCGTCTGCGCGATGGTGACCTCCCCATCGTCTCTTCTGAGGATTGGTAGCCCAAAGAAGTTACCCCACAGCTTGAGGTTCCGATACAATGTCGTGTACTTGTGTGGGCTCCAATCTTTTGGTTGGATCTTATCCTTGAAGATCTGTATCAAGTCATTCATGGCCTGCTCAGCTCTCTCGGCCTACGGCAGCTGGAATTAGCAGAGGTCCGTATCATAGGCGGAACACCGACCTGTGTCCGAGCCTCACTAAATGACGACAGCAGATAGCTCTGCTGAGCTGGGGTGCATGTTGGCTCAAAGCGTAGTCCTTTAGGCTCGTCGCCTCTTTTGTGCTGCTGATGTGGTGGATGAGAGCTCAATGTTAAGTTGTGGAGAGAAGGCTCGAGTTCAGTTTGGGCATCGACGACACCCAGTAAACCGAAAGGGGAGGCAAGAGTGGGCTGAACAAGTCCAAGTAGCAGAAACGTCAATGATATCAATAACAAACCACGAGGTTGGGCGGAATAACCACGTAGCTTCATGATGGTGAAATAATTCAAGACAAACGGGCATTCATGCAACTGGTAGTATACTACTGGTTTAGGTGTATAAGCGGGAGCACCTTGGCTATGTTTAAAACAGATCATCTTCCATTGTGCTATGGTTGGTACGCAGGGGGGTGTACTCATACGTTTAGTCTGAGTTCAACTTAGCCTATACGATACGGCATGGTTTCACACTAAACAAAAATCGCTGCGAACTCTGCTCTCCACTCGGGCCGCGCCGTTTTACAAATGTCCCCATGGCAGTCTCAGGGAATTATTGTACTTTTTGGCCCCTTCATTTTAACCGCTAGGCTCATTCTATTCAGGGCATAAACTACGCTAGCGCATAATTCCAACACGGACGAATCAGGGTGGATCCGTCCTGCATAGTGACAAGGATGATGGATGCAACCTCGCGTACCCGAGTCATCCGCTTGAGTTTCCGCTACACGAAGGCACAGTCCACATTTAAATCATAACCAGAATTACAGACATGGCTAGCTCAGTCTGTTGGGTGAAGGCCGAGCAGTAACGGAGACATGCGGGTTTACTATTCCGCCTGACTTCGGCCGTCAGCTCGGAGGTCCACAGTCTCAAGGTCGTTAGAAGCCTGGAACTCTTGGCTCTAGTCATTTTCAGATAGACTATTAGCTTCTAGGATATAAAGGGCGATATCAACGTTTCACAGTTTCGTTCCAATCCTCCACTTCTTCCTCGCTAGCAAGGGTACAGTCGCTAGTAACCCTGTAGCAATGACACGTAAATCCACTCAGTGCATACGGACTAATATGAGAGTCGTACCATACACAAATTACTATTCAAATTCGTTCATTTTACTGTGACCTTTGTAATTACGCCTCGGTTGATTGAGCACTGATCGCGTCGGATGAACATGGGTGGTTCCAACTTTTAGTCCATCATAGTCATAGAGGACTGGGGCTACAATGAACGGTAGAGTAATTGTCCCAGGAAACCGAAGCTCAGACAGATATAAATTACTTAATATCTACAGAGGGCACCTGGCAGTCTTGGAGACAATTGTTTAGTATTGCCAGCGCTCTATCCAGAGCCAAGATAAAATGTCGCCCCCTTTATTTTCCAAATGGCCATTTATCATATCCTTGATGGTATATGCGGTTCGTCCCGCATGGGCGGGGAATGGGACTTGTTCCCCTACTGAGAAATGTGAGACAGGATGTTGCTCGAGGGAAGGATTCTGTGGCTTTGGACCTGAATTCTGCGGAGATGAAGTCTGCATCTCGAGCTGCGATTCTGTGGCGGAATGCGGAAGTAGGACACTAGACTACATTTTCGCGGTGTTACTTTTGCTAACATCGCACTCTTGAAGAATATGCGACAACCAACAATACCGAGTGTCCTCTGAATGTTTGCTGTTCTCAATTCGGGTTGGTAGACGAAACACTCCATTATACAAATTATACCATCACTCTTCTAACTATTACGGGAAATGGACAGGTTTTGTGGAACAACTCCCGAGTTCTGTGATGTTGGGTGTCAAAGTGGGTGTGACGCTGTCAGGGAGCCGTACGTTATATCGCGGTAGTTGCAAGGTATGACTATTGATAACTGCTTGAACACAGATCCTGTAGTGGTACATCAAGCGAGGCCGTTTATATCGGCTACTACGAAGGGTGGAATTTCCAGCATCCGTGTGATGTTGTTCTTCCCGAGGACATTAATGTATCCCCATGGACTGTAGGTCGTTCCTGCCATATTGTTGCATTTGGACATCTACCGTTCTTATCGAGTCCAACCAGGTCAATGCTAAGGAACTTTCTAGCATCTATACTACAGCTTCGCAGGCATCTCAATAATTGACTTTAGTATAACGACAACAAACCCCCGGGATGAGGACTTCTGGGCAAGATTCACGAGCTTGAAGAAGAAGAAGCCATCTTTGAAGACCTACATTTCTGTTGGAGGTTGGGACGTTGGGGGTACACCATTTTCCATCATGGTCCGGTTCCCGGGAACGCGCAAGCACTTCATCAAGTCTGCACTTAACATGATGAGGAAATACGGGTTTGATGGTATAGACATTGACTGGGAGTATCCGGCGGCAGAAGATCGAGGTACGAGCAGTCCAACCCTTCCCTCCCACCCCCATGAAAATTCTGCTCCTAATAGCTTACACTCATTGTTCAACTCTAGGAGGGGCACATAGTGACACGGCAAATCTTGTTAACTTTCTGAAAGAGCTTCGAGCAGCTCTGGGGAGTGAATATGGTCTAACAGTTACACTACCAACTTCCTACTGTACTTGACCTCATCCCGAGAACTCAATTGATCACTGGCTCATACTCACAACAGGGTACTTGAAAGGGTTCGATATTGCGAATATGGTTCAATACGTGGATTTCTTTAACTTCATGGCATATGACATTCACGGTACATGGGATGGACGCACTAGTAAATGGACGAAGTCAGTGGTCAATCCGCATACCAATCTGACAGGTACGTACGACGCTCTGGTATTTAATCATTATTGGCACGATTATAGCAAGAGCCAAACTAATCGTTCAATCCTAGAGATTGCTGCTGGTCTTGACCTTCTATGGCGCAACAAAATTGATCCGAGCAAGGTCGTACTGGGCCTTGGTTTCTACGGCCGGTCCTTTCAATTGGCCAACCCTTCATGCAGCACTCCAGGATGCGCATTCTACACAGGACATGGCAGCAGTGGAGGCGCTTTGGCTGGTGAATGTAGTGGAACCAGCGGTATCCTCTCGAATTATGAGATAAGCCGAATCATCAAGTCTTACGACCCCACTATCGAATATGATGAAGCGGCCGCTGTGAATTGGATGACCTGGAGCTCGGATCAATGGTGTGTGCCTTGTATCAAACCTAGTGATGATTCCCAGGGCTGAACTGACATCTTCCAATAGGGTTTCCTTTGATAATGGACGTACGTTAAAGCAGAAAGCCAAATTTGCCAATAACAAGTGTCTCGGGGGCCTGCTCAGCTGGGCCGTGGACTTGGGTGGACCTGGCTCTCTAAAGAATCCTAATCTCTTCACCGATTCGGACTTGAGTATGGATGGCGCCGATCCCGGCGGTGGTAGTGATGGTACTGGCAATCTTTACGTTGGCGCTGAGGTCTTGAATCCCGACTCAAACTCGGTTACTGCCATTGCTCCAGTAAACATTGTCTTCCCTATATCGACCCTACCAAGTCCGACTACGATTGCCCCTAGCGGTTACCCGACATCCTTGGAAGTGGCCTGGCCGACGACGAAAACTGTGACCAGCGGAAACATCATAACAGTGACTAGCACCATCACACGTTACATCCAGACCACTACCATTGCTGTACCATCACTTACTGTGCGCGAGCATGGCTTCTATAACTGGAATATTACTGACAAGGATACGACCCACCTTGTTAGGGCATTGATTCCTAGCATTCGGTTGCCACCGATAGTGATCACGGATGACCCAAATCCTCTGAAGGAAACAAGTGTTTCGCACACGCCCGCTGTGACCAGGACTATACACCTTCCACCGTGGCCATGGACTACAGACGGCGCTAAATATCCCAGGATCACCTTCACTCAAGGAGGACCCCCTGGACCGACATGCACAGCAGGCTGTGGTACACTCTGCACCCAATTCTGCGACGGGCCTTGCCTGAACAATTGTGGTGATGCGTTCAGCCGGGATTTCATTTCCCCTCTCGATGATGATCCGCCGACAGTCGCCCCTTGTGCTGGGAAAGACTGCAAAAACGGCAAGTGTCAAGGAGAGATCTGTATCGAGAAGGGTTGCACCGGTGCAGACTGTCAGAATAGAGTCTGTGTTGGAGATGATTGTAAACCCACAGGATGCACTGGGCCCGACTGTGATAAGGGCCATTGTTCGGGGAAGAATTGTCAAGATCATGGGTGTGTTGGCAAGGACTGCGATAAACAATCCGGGGGCTGTTTCGGACCATTGTGTCTTTCTTGGGGCTGTCTGGGCCCACAGTGCTCCAGTACTGACTTCGTCTGTACTGGGCTTCACTGCCGCGTGGTATCTTGCTCGGGCCCAAGTTGCAAGAACGGTAACTGCACTGGCCCGGGCTGCATGACAGAAGATGGGGACTGTGAAGCGAAGGAAGCGGAGTCCTGCACTGAATGGATTAGTAGTACCATGATGACTCCAGCCTCCACCTACTCCACCCAGACAGTGACCACAGCGTGTAAGACAATTAGCGCTTGCAATGCAAAGGGAACCACTGTCACCAAGACGATAGACGAGGATGGCTTGGTCGAAGGGACCGTGACATATATTGAGAACGACGTCCCAACTGACGCTGCAGACGATGCTATTGCGAGCTCTCTTGCAAGCTACTACTCCAGTTATTGGTCCACTGTGGATGCGACTTCCACCAGCTCCACCGTCAGCAGCACTACTACTACTACATCTTCCTCTGGTGGCGGCCAGACCCATGATCCCATCCCCAACTCCCTTATCATCCTTAAAGAGCATGTAGAGGACGAGCATTTTGACTCCTCTGTTAGCCACTATTACAAGTGGTACAGTGTTTACTACAGCTACCGGCACCAGGTTACCGAGAAGGGTATCTGCGCGTTATCCGGCAAGGTTGATGGACCCGTTAAGAGCGATGAGGGAGAAGAGTATCCAACCTCTCTGGGACCTTTCGCTTTAGGCCAGTATACCGGCTGTTTGTACAGTGGAAGCAAGCACAGGCCTGGGTCTGTGAAATGTGACAATTCGGAACTCGCTTTCACCTGTCTGGGGTACAAATATAACGCTCATGCAGCGGACTGGAACTGTGGGAAGACCTACACGAAGGATGGAACAACGCATTACAGCAATTACTATAAAGCCGTTGAGTGCCTCATCTTTTGATTTATAACAGGTCCTAGAAACATCTACATTTGATACTATAGCAATGAACTCAAATATTACATTTATGTGAGAAGCCATAGATAGAAGAATGATAATGTTTATTTAAGTTACTCAAACGTTAGAATCTATCTTGTGGTTATAGTCAAAATCGAGAAATTTTGTCCCATCTAGAAATGGCCTTAGTTCAGAGCCTAGTAGTCTACTATGAGTAGCCATTCCGCTCAATGGCTTTCACCAAGTTGGCCTTTCTGGCTGCACAATTCATATAGTCTTTGTAATCGCTTAGAACGGCTATCACACTGGTTACGACAGTATCCATGTCATGATCCAATAAGCATCGCTTATATTAGGAGCAATAGCAGAAGGCGAGTACTAGTGGTATAGGAGACGATATATAAAACCTATAAAAAATATATAAAAAAGGAAATGAAGCGAAGGAATCAGATAAAGTAATAGCAAAAAAAGAGTCAGTAAAAGCCGACCAGAATGAGAGGGGGTACAAACGAGCAGTCTTCAGTAGAATAGATACATTAACGAATGTCCCAACGGACCACATAACTCGGCGCCAATTCACAGAATAGTCTTTCTATTGGACTCTTTGCACTAGGAAGCCCTTTTCTGCTCAAGCAGCTGCCGCGGTGTCTTGCCCGCTGCATTCGGCTGATCTAAGCTGCCTCCAGCATCCTGCAGGACGCCCATCATTGTATCTTGTGCCTTGATACGGTCGTCCAGAGTCACATACTCATTACCTTGTGTCCAGACACCTCTCTTCAAGAGCGCTCCACGCCCCGCTGCTTCGCATAGTGGGGTGTCTCCCTTTAGGGTTTTTGCGTTGACATCAGCTCCTCTGTGAATAAGAAACTGTGCCGCCTTCACCTGTCGCAAATTCCTTGTCATAATATGCAAGGCGGTAATGCCATTTCTATCAGCATGGTTGATGTTGGCACCATGCGCAATCAGGAGGTCTATCACATTGAGATCCATAGGCTCACCGTATACGGACCAAAAGGCTAAGATATGCAACACAGTCTGTCCCTTGCAATCCTGCAGGCTTGCATTTGCACCACTTTCGCATAGAAATTTAACTATGCTATACAGATGATTGCGGTCACCTGATGCGTGTGTTGCCACTGCATAATGCAAAGGCGTTTTGCCTTGGTTATCCTGAACATTAATGGCGGTAGGATTGCCGACTAAAAGTAGTTCAAATGTATCCAGGACTCGTTGGACGATAGCACCGTCAGGGATTATAGCTTTATCAGAATCTCCCGCGCCCGCAGCAGCCCAGTGAAGGGGTAGGCGTCCCAAACTATCACGAACAGATACCATATCTGCAATGTCCACATCCGTCCCTCGAAGATCAAACAGCGCTTGTACTCCCTCCACATTCCAAAACATACTACCGTAGTGAAGGGCTGTTGTATCTCGGAAGCTAGCATGCTTTTCCTTAAAGGTGGGACCCCCTATTCCCAGGCACTCCTGCCTTGTGTGTACATTTGCTCCTTCATCTATAAGGCGTTTCAACAATTTGTAGCCGGCCCGGGAAACAGCCAGGCCAAGAACGGTATGAAGTGGCTGCTGCTTAACTTCGGCGATATCCTCATCCGGGCACATGGTGACATCGTGAACAGAAGCTCCTCTATCAAGGAGGATGTCAATCAATTGTTCACTCCGAGTAAGGCGCTTATCAACCCAATCAAGAGCCTCATTTTCATGATACTGGAGCTCGTCACTCAAGTTCCAGATAGACTGCGCCGCGCTAAGCAGTGCAGTTTCATAGCCGGGCATATTGGCGCCAACACTGACTAGCGGAGGTTGACTATCCAGCAGGAAAAGTGCCGTCTCTAGCTGACCATATTCACTGGTGACATTCAGCAACACGATCTCCCGCTCCTCGAGAGACGCTGTCTGACCGAGATTGGCATGATAATGCTCCAAAAGCACACGAAGAACATCTGTACTTCCATGCCTACAAGCGACGAAGAAAGGGTCCATTTCGCGTGCTTCCGATGAGCAAGTAATACCTCTTGGGTGTTTCTCCTTGTACTGATTCAACATTGGGACATCGTTCGACTCTATGATTTTCGCTAAAAGTGACCCGAATTCGTCCTCGTGCAGTTCGGACCCGTCCGTGTCGATAATGGCCACATCGTACCCCCAGGGTTGAACTCGGCGAAATTCAACATATGACATTATCTTTGGATTTCACTGGAGACGACTTTCGGAGCGAAGAAAAGATATTGGTTGAGATGTGGAGTGAATGAAAACCACACGGAAGGCGAGAGAGTATGGCGTATTTACGTCGAGAATGGATCAGTTAGACGACCCACTACCGTGCGCTAGTGGTATTACAGTATGGGGATCCAGTATCACAGCCAGCTCACAGAATGCATGAAATCACGCCTAATCTTATAAACGTGTTGGTCAATGTCACTAATGCTGCGGATTGACAAAGACTTTCTTTCCACTGACTTTCCCGGCCATAAAAGTGTCCAGTGCATCCTGTACTGACTCTAGCCCACCTGGGAATATATAAGAAGGGTTCGAAAAGATCCTGCCGTTAGACAAGCCTTTAGGTAGGTACTCTTGAAGATACCACACTTTGGCATCCTTGTTTTCATCCCTTGACACTAAGATATCCGAGTATCCTCCCCATTCCTTCTTCACATTCTTTGGTAGGCGTGAGTCCGCTGGAGTGGGACTTGTCGACCAGAAAAGGCCACCATCTTCCGCGAGCAACTTGCCCATAAGTTCTGTTACTTCCGCGGAGCCAATCGCGTCGAATATTCCGTCGTAAGGGCCACTGGCCTTGATAGATTCCAGGAGCTGCTCTCTAGGCAGAGTATGGTCAACGATGGATGATGGACCACGTCGCTGCACCAAGTCCCAGTTGGCAGGAGATGATGTTGTCACGACCTCATACCCAGCGTCTGTTGCATATTGAACAGCCAAACCACCAACCGAAGATGAACCACCATAAATCAGTATCTTCTTGCCATTTTTGGGGGCTCTCTCATTGATCGGAGGATAATCGAGTTTCATGCAGACGGAAAGAGCAGCAACAACAGTCGCCAAGTTGGCCATCACGCCAGACCCTCCCTCCAAGGAAGTTTGACTGTCTAGTTTCACGAGGTTCTCTTCCAGTGCCAGGGGGTACTTTTGGTAGGCACCAAACCTCCTATCAACGGCTGCTCGACCCCAACAGGCGACTGCCACGCGATCGCCAACCTTGACTGAATCAACATTGGGCCCCATCGAGACGACTGTGCCCCCAAATGTGTATCCGAGAATTGCCGGATATTCAATCTGAAACATTTCCCATCTAGGATCATAACGTATTAGCCAAGATGTCCCTTGAACCTATTTTCCCAAGCATCAAGAACACAAAAACATCAAAAATAGTCCAAATCACCTTTCTACTCACTTCTGGATTTTGGCTTCAATAGGATTGAAGGCAATGGCCTCATTCCGCACCAGTACTTCTCCCGCTGCTGGTGCCCATGTTTCGATCTGTTCAACTTCGACTGAAGCCCGTGGGCTCTTCAGCACGGCTGCCCTATTCACTTCCATCTTGCAATTTAGTAGGTGAGCTTGCACTTTATCCAATGGGAACAGCAGAGATATATATAACACTGGCCCCACATGAGATTTTGTGAACTATTATGTGGGGCTGGTTATAATTATTAATCCATCCTGTACATTATTAAGCCGGCTTGTTCAGAAGTGAAGGCTCATTGTCACCAACCAACACTACCATGGGTGACACGGTGATATGGAAACACAGTGTTCTTGGAAGGATGTTATACATACCAGGAACAGAATTAAACAACCTCCAGCAGACATCCCGGCAAAGACCTAGAATATGTATCCACAAGGTAATGACTGTAAACGATATTAATTAATGAAGGCATAGCTAACTAAAGTTGGTAAACACTAATTGATATGGGGAAACAACACCAAAAATATGCTTAGAACTGGAGACTCCTTCAGATGTGCTGAATCGTGGTACCATTCATTCATGAAGATCTCAGGCGGTGTAGCCCTTCAGTGGACAAATCACATTCCCCTCGTCCCTCTTGCATAAAACGTGGCTGGCGTGCAACACGGCATTCTGTGAACGAATAGGTTCTCAGCCTCGGCCATCATATAGAAATGGCTTACCTGGCACGACTGCATACGCGCTTTGCATATCCTTCCCACTTACTCGACTTGCACAATATTCGCACCTTTGTACACTGACCTTCAAAATATGATGGACACTCTATCCCACAAATGCCAATTGATAGCTGTTAAGTCCAGACACTCTTCGACTGACAGCATGCCATGTCCTCTGTGTGCATGCATGCGGGTAGTTCCATGGTTAAGGAAAAAGGACCGCCTTGGAGCGCAAAAAGTAAGACAGATGCTCTTCCATGATGAGTGTACCGAGTGCACAGGGCGATCTGACGAAGGCTTCTGCCATGTGTGCAAACACATGAGACTCAGACACATTCTCGGATGTCTGCTACTGCGTGGGCTATTACACAACATGGAATCACTACATACACGATATTGTTTTACGCTTTGGAACCTTGCGCGAGCTCCGTCAAAGGTCGAAGACTTGTGTTCTCTGCCAACGATGGATGCAGGTGGTGGAGTCAATTCCAGGTGATAGTGAAGAGGGCGGCGATGTTACCTTAACTTTGCAAGGCCGTTTGGATGTCGTCGAAGTCTCCAATAATAAAGGTATGATAAGGAGGGCTATTCCCTTACTCACATTCAGGGCATTTTCTAACCGGCAGCGTCTGCCTACTTCCAACAGGATCATTGGGCGACAAATCCATCCAGATGATTGTACATCAAGACAGACCGGATCTATCAGGACCCGAGATTTTCTAAAGTACTTATAGACTGGGGGGATGTCGCTTCTTGGCTTCACAAGTGTGACACTGAACACAGAGACAAATGTGGCCTACGGTCAAGGCCCCAACATCCACCGGGGTTTCGATTAATCGATGTGACGAACAGTTGCGTTGAGCTATGTGTGGGGGGCGAATGATAAGTCGTCTCTTGAGGCAACAACGCAAAACATACGAGATCTGGAAAAGAAAAGGATTTTTCCACAAGGCTCGCATCCCCGCAACCATTCGGGAGGCAATGATGGCTTGCGCTAAGATGGGAATCCAATATCTCTGGGTTGACAGATTATGCATTATACAGGATCATGTCCACGAGAAGGGTATACAGATCAATGCCATGGGCACTATCTATACCAATTCCTATGTCACACTTGTCGGATTGGAAGGTCATGATGCGAATCATGGCCTTCCAGGAGTTTTTGAAGAGGAACCACCTCGTCGACAGGTCCTCCGAGTAGAGGATATCGTTTTGACCGGGTTATACGATCATCGCAGATATGAAAAGCTTGTTGGAAGGTCAGCGTGGGATAGCAGGGGCTGGACTTACCAGGAAGCTTTACTTTCTAGGAGACTACTACTCTTTTCACATTCGGGACCCTTTTTTGAGTGCAGTCAAGATGGTTGTCTATGTGGCGAACCGAACAGTATGGATCGCTATCATAGAATTCCCCTCTTCGGCGCTCATATGGACCCGCCTGGTGAGGAGTATTGGCCATCGCAAACTTTCTCAGACCTGCTAGAGGGGTACACGAAGCGAGCCTTTTCCCATGAATCAGACATTCTGCGAGCGATTTCTGGAATCCTAAACTCGTTTTACGAAAGTCACCACTACTTCGGCCTCCCGTTTTCCGTATTTGACAACGCTATCCTGTGGAATGCAGCAGACACGACATACTCCACAAGAAATCCAACTAGTGGCGACGTTTTCCCCTCATGGTCATGGGTCTCGGTCAAAGGCGGTATCACAACCTATAATTTGCCTCTTCAAACCCTAGCAGTCTGGGCTGTCGCGTCTACGGATTCTGATTTCCTTCCGCAGCCATTGAAAGTCATCGCACCTTGGGAAAGACCACTAGCTAATGAAAGGCAATATTATAAGTTGATGCCAAATCATTCTGCGCTGCTTATACTGGCCTGGAAGGAGGGTTGCTTCTCAGGGAAGCTTCCAGAGGAACTGAAACCTGCAGCAAATTGGTCGAAAATTGAAAGATTAGCACAAAAACGATGGGGAGCCAACGGTCAACATCGCATGATCCAAGACGCCCTTGGATTGGGTCAAAACCTCGATTACAATGACAAATTCTCACCAGAGCACATATCATTATCATGCTCTAGCCCTGGTGGAATTATGATGTATACCCAATCAGTCCGGGTTCGCGTAGTGCCTCCTCAAAATCTATCTGGGAGGTTTGATGAGCACATTAAACTTTATGCCGAAGCCGGTGAAGTTGTGGCATGTGTAAGTGATGGAAGCGTGAGTTTTCAGGTCCAGTGGTGAAATATTGAGAAGAGATGACCCAGCCCATCATTCAGATGGTATGCAAAGACTGGCGGGGACGTTCTCTATGCAAATATGAGTTGGGTCTAAAGAACGTGCCTATTGTTAATTTGATGGTTGTTGACACCCAGGATGGCGTGAGCAGGCGGGTGGCACTCGCCGAAACCTATCTCAAGATATGGGTTAAGGCGGAACGGAAGTTCGGCACCTTTGTTATAGTGTAACGGGAGTCTGCATTAGCGATAATGTTATAACTTTCTCGGGTTTTCGAGAAGTGTATTGAGAAATCTCATGTCTGCGCTGTATGCGTATCGATATGACGATTGGAACGGGGGTTTTCCAGAGATCACGGAATCTACATTTCAGTCACTTTTGGTGGATCGCACTGGAATTCCTTCCAGCCCTGTACATTGTGCAAGGATTAAAAAAAAGAAAAAAAAAAATTAATTTCATTGTTCATTTTTGCTGAGACTAAGTGGGACTATACTAGTCGCAAGGGGCTCTGGGACAGGCACCTCGAGATAAGCTGTGGTGGGATAGAGTCCATGCAAGGGGGAGATTATATTAGCCAACCAAAGTATTTCCGTCGATGGTATGGTCTTGGCTCAGCTGAACGTGCGGAAAGACGCGAGGGATAGAGTAAGAAACACGCAGCCAGCAAGGGTAAATGCCAAATATGAATGGAGTCCAGCGGTCGTTGATATCATGGTTTGTGGCTCTTAGGGATGGATACAAATGCACCGAATGACATTTTAGGCAGCGACCTCTTTAGTTACATTATTTTGTATCTTCGTCTGTATCTCGGCCTTGTATCTCTCGGCCCTGGCAAAGGTCTCCTTGTACGACGACGACACCACCTCTTGAACCGTTGCAGGGAGGTATTTACCAGGCTCACCGTCTTTCTGGAATCCAGGCAAGCATTTGCATACATACTTTGGATTCCCGGTGAGGAAGAAGGGGATGGAGTAGCGATCATTCCCCGAGTCGTTGATGACTCTATGCAAGTTGGATTTATACGTGTCGTTGGTCATGCGTGAAAATAAATTCCCCAAGTTGACCACGTACGCCCCAGGGATTGGCTGAACCTATATGCATAGTATCAGTATTGTGGAGTTGTTGCTAGGTAAGGAGGAATATACGTCGATCCACTCGTTGGTTGGCACGTCTAATACCTGGAGGCCGCTCACTTCATCTTGTAGCAGAAGTGTAATGCAACTAAAGTCGGTATGAGCACCGATCCCCCGCAGCCTCTCTCCCATCTGCTTGGGTGGCGGTGGATAATGCAGGTATCGCAGTGTTGCCACCGCTCCATCAGTGAGAGGATCAAAGTATGCTTCGTCGTGGTTCAATGTGAGTGCCAGAACAGCCATGATATCCTTCGCAAGGTCAAAGACGGCATGATAATATTCCATCGTGCTTTTCTGGAACTCCTCACGATCAGGAATTGTATCGGGCCATTGGTTAGGGCCACTGTTTAGCAGGCCCTCGAGGAAGTAAGGGTGATCCGTAGGGATCTCCCGGCCAATGTACAAGCCTTCCTTTAGATCTGGGCTGGCACCAGCCTCATTCATCTGTGATTGAAGGAGCTCATACCCGCGGTTGAAGGTGTTCTTCTCTACTAAAGTCAGTGCTAGTTTTATTGCAGGTTGAGTCAATACATACTTTTGTCGATTTTCAATTTTTCTTCGAGTGGGAGGCGGAAGAAACGCTTGGAACAATTCATTGCGCGGTGTTGCAGTTCCAGCGGAATGCGATGGCCAGTGATCTGGAAGAAGCCATTGTGCAAACAGCTTTCACGGACCTGTTCCACTAGCTGGGCCTTGGCCTTGGGGTTCTCACCATAGAATGCAGAGAAATCGAGGATGGGGAGTCCCCGTGTCGCAGGCATGATGGGAAATACGTATGATAGATAACCTTCCGCGTCTAAGATTGAACTTGTCTTGTTAAACGTCTGGTACGGGATTTATAATCTCGGAAGGCTTGGCGGAATGTCTATTCTTGTATAAAATGGGCCAGGCATAAAGCCTCTTCTCCTGTGATGGTATGTACGGGAGCACCAAATGAGCCACGACGCGGTTTCAATTTACTGGCCAACTCATCTCGTTCGGCATTCCATAGAATCTATTTGAGTGGTCCAAAAGCACCAGGTAAACGTAATAAATGAGGCAACTCCGACTGAATATGCGCGCTGACTGCACGACGCTCAGTAACTAAGCATGCGGGATGGAAGGATCGGCATGAGTCCAAACACCAAGGGAGCGGAATGCATCGTAAATTTCACCCAGGTTTGATTGAGTTCAAAGCTTCGTGAAAGGGCAGCCGTTTGACAACATCCATCCTTTTCTAGTACTTATTCACACGGCAGTAAGTTACCTGGCACTACCGGTGTTGTCAACAAGAGCCTTAATTAAGAACATTCCTTAACCAGTCCGCTTTCGACGATGGGTAGAGCTGGTAACCTTGCGCAGCCATGTTTCTTTCCGCCACTTATCGCTCAGTTTGGGCGACAATCAGGAGGATCTGAGGTGGTCGAGCGGCGAGAATCTGTCACTGTACCACTGAAAGAGCTAGATATACAGTTGCTAACTTGCTGGCTTCACTCGGAAACTGTCGACCTTTTATCTCTGCTCAGAACGGCCTGGGCAGTAGTATTGCGGACCTATACGGCCGGAGATCACATTGGCTTCGGTTTAGTGGATCTTGAAAATCAAAAGATATCAGCAAGTGACTGGTCCGACTTGAGAGAACAGATTGCTGTGTACGAATCTACAATCAATAGCTTGACAGTAATCCGCGAGCTTCTCCACGATGGCAAACAGTCCAGCAAGTCTGAGGGCTCTGAATCTAGCGACACGGCCAATAATACTCTGCACACGTCTAGCTGGCCGTTTAACTCAATCGTCTGTATAGATCGTAATGATGCTCGAAAAGGAAACCAATTCGTGCGGATGTCACTGTCCGATATGTGCAGGGAGGCATTGAACGAAGTACATACACCTTGCAATTTCTGTTGCCAACGGAATACATCCGTCACGCTACTATACTCGCCACACGTTGCTAATACTGCTTCATCACGTATAGTTTCAAATTATCGTCCGTATCCATCGCGATGAACTTACCGGTTTACTGACAACCATCATCGATTATACGACCACGGTCCTCTCCTACGAGCAAGCGCGGGCCGTGGCAGGAACTCTGAACAAAACGATATCAGAAGTCGTTCAGCACACGAATCAAACAGTGGCAACCCTGGACATCTGCACTGATTTCGACATCCAGCAAATGATCGAATGGAATACACCCCCTTTGAGCATGCCTCGCCTGGAACAGTGTGCATTCCAACTCATTTCCCAACGGTGCGTTGAGCAGCCCGATGCAACGGCAGTTTCAGCATGGGACGGTGAAATGACCTATGGAGAGCTACACCGGCGGTCCGCCGCACTCGCTGTTCAATTAGCTGAGGTCGGAGTGGGCTCTGGAGTCTTTGTTCCTCTCTTTTTTGAGAAGTCCAAATGGGCGGTGGTAGCGCTTCTCGGAGTGATCAAGGCAGGGGGGGCTTTTATTCTGATCGATATCTCCTACCCACTGAAACGCATTCGCACCATCTGCCAGTCTGTGTCTGCAGAGGTTGCAGTTGCTTCCCCACAGCATCAACTACTGGGACGGGAAATCGTAGGGTTGGTCGTGGCAATTGGAGATGACTGCCCAGAAACCCCCAGCCTGCCTGCTTCTCCCAAGCTATCCCTAATACACTCTGGCACGCCTGAAAGTCCGCTCTACGTCGTTTTCACATCTGGTAGTACGGGCGATCCTAAGGGTGTGATTATAGACAATGTCTCGTTCTGCTCAATATATGAGACGGTTTCCCGCGCGTTCTCATTTAGCCCTTCAACTCGACTGCTGCAATTTGCTTCACATGCCTTCACTTTATGCAGCCGAGAGATACTGCTAATCCTAATGGCTGGCGGTTGTTTATGTATTCCATCCGAGGTGGATCGTGTAAACGATCTTGCAGGCTTTTTGTGTCGCCATCGGGTTAACTTTGCTACCTTAACTCCATCTGTGGCAGGTACTATCTCTCCCTCCTCTGTTCCATCTCTCCAGACATTGCTTTTGGGAGGTGAGGCCGTAAAGCCAGCTCACATTGCTACATGGGCTGGTAAGGTCCACCTGATGATTGGGTATGGGGCGAGTGAAATCGCAGGCACAGCCATCGTGGGGTCTAATCTTCAGTTGGATAACGATCCCCGTAATGTGGGTTTCGCCTGTGGTGCAGGTCTGTGGGTTGTGGATGCTGATAGCCCTGATAAACTTGCGCCAGTTGGGGCAGTCGGGGAACTTATATTGCAGAGTCATGGGCTCGCGAGTGGCTATTTGAACGGTAATGAACAAGTTAATCAACCGTTCTTTCACGAGGCAAAATGGCAGAAACGATTGCCCATGGAAGCCCGGATCGCACGTCTATACCGGACTGGGGACATGTTTCGGTACAACATGGACGGGTCTTTGTACTATGTGGAGAGGAAGGACAACCAAGTGAAGGTAAACGGCCAGCGGATAGAGCTGGGGGATATTGAATCGCACATTACCGCCTCTTGCACAATGGTGCATAGTTCGGTTGTCCTGCTGCTCCAACCTGATCAGCAAGCTACCAGGTCATTTCTAGTCGCCTTTCTCTGTCCTAAGGAACCTCCACGTTGGGGCACAACCACAAACAGCCCTTTAGCAATTGTCGAAACCCCAAGTAGCCAATTCTATCTTGACATTGAAAGGCTTTCCCGAGAGCTGCAGGAGTCTCTTCCATCCTACATGATTCCATCGATCTTCGTTCCCCTTTCTTCTATTCCCCTAACACTGACAGGAAAGGCCAATCGTCGTCTCTTATTGGAAACCGTGGCGAGATGGCCAGAGGACAGATTTGGTACATATCGTTGTGGGAGTCAATCTTCGCCTACATATAAGGCCCCTGTTAATCAACGAGATGATCAGATTCGTCGCCTAGTTGCTACTGCCCTAAAGAAAAAGCCGGAGGCCATTTCGATGGGCAGCAGCTTCTTGGCCCTCGGTGGAGACTCCATTTCCGCCATGCGCCTGGTCACGCTAGCGAAGCAAGAGGGGCTATATCTCACTGTTGGTGATATCTTCAATCACCCGATCTTGTCAGACCTGGCGAGAGTTGCGCGAGAGGGCGCCATCGAGGAGTTGCAGCCCAGAAAGGTCAAATTCAAAGGGCTCAACTCATACGATGGACTCCTCCGACGGTTAGCCCCGGACATAGCTGATAATATCCATGAAATAATCCCCACAACTGCATACCAAAGGATGACCCTGGCTGAACTACGTCCCAGATACTTGCGCATCGCTCTGCCTAGTAATGTGGACCGGGACAGACTTCTCAGCGCATGTCAGCAGCTACTAGAGAGACATGCCATCCTACGCACCATTTTCGAAATCGACAATGAAACTAATGCCTCTCAGGGCGAGGTGGTGCAGGTCATACTCCGCCCATACAAACTTAAATTTGTTGAATATCATGGTATTGATGACCTGGATCAGCATTGTCTAAATGAGTCACTCATGAGCCCTTCCTCGACTGGAGGAGGACTGCAATTCCAGGCACAACTGCTCACCATGCGGGACTCACGCCTTTTCCTGGTGCTTCGCTTTATTCATGCCCAGTATGATGGCATAAGCCTCCCGATTATGAGTCAAGATATCTCCGCGGCTTATAACCGTGTTTCCCCTGACCCAACTGCGCCATTCTCCGACCACATTCACGCTGTATGGGCTAATCACAACGATGAAGGCCTTGAAGCCTGGAGGAGCATTCTCAAAGGGTCAGAGATGACCGCTCTGAAGCCAAAGCAGATGGCCACCACGCATGTGGAGAAGCCTGTACATGAAGCACGTCCAGTCAAGGTGATAAAACGGACACGACTAATATCTCCTCCCGAGAATATCACGATGGCGTCCTTAGTGAAAGCCGCTTGGGCACTGGCATTTGCAAAGTTTGTCTCCGCGAGAGATCCTATCACCTTTTGTGCTGAGGCTGTCGCCAAAGACATCGTATTTGGCCAGGTTGTCCATGGCCGAGGTCTAGGCATTACCCACGAGAACCGTATCCTCGGGCCATGTGTGAACACCGTCCCTGTCCGCGTCGGCCTTTCCAAGTATACCAACAACCATGACTTGCTGCACCATGTCCAACAGCAACACCTCGCCACAATGCCATTCGAAAACATCGGTCTGGATGATATCATCCGGAACTGTACGGACTGGAAGCCCGGAACTAAATTCGGCAGCGTTCTGCGGTTCCAAAATTTCGATGCGAATCTATCATGTGTTTTTGATGGAGTTGCCCATGACGCTTCTGTTTATCATCTTCCAAACCGGCCATCGGAGAAGATTCATGTGATCATCATGCCTTCTGAGAGTGATATGCGAATTATTATGAATGGGTATGATCATGTTGTCGGTCAGAAAGAGGCGGCGGATCTGGTGGATAGCTTCTGCGCCGCAATTGAAGATCTGGCTAAGACACCTACGAAGTGATACCATTACAAAAGTTGTTTTGGTTTTGGGTGGGGGCAGTGGGGGATTGCAGATGGCCTCTGGAATATATATCTTCCGCCCGAAGATTTGTGTATGAATGTTTAAGGCTGAACCTCGGTTACAGTCCCAGCTGTCAGCTTTACACTTACAACTCGATGTCTTAATGTTTTAACTGCAGTTTTTTTTTTTTGGAAGCTTTCTATACTATTTTGATTAATTGCAGTATCAATTCATATTTTAAAATTGTATTTCTTAATCATATTACGAAATTCATGTAGCCACGTTAAAGTCATGTATGGAAGAAAGATAGAATTACAGAAACCTCGCTTGCATTAGAGTATATATATATTTGAATCAAGTAACCAAGCTACAAAGTTTCATACACAGAACATTATTCCAAAATACCATAAGAATATATATATATTTGGGAATGAATAGAGCCCGAGATATTAATCTTAAAACTATTTAAGTTACTATCACCAAATAACAATAGTTTAAAATAGAGCGAACTAAAAACCTCACGTATTGGTAAAACAGGCATGGAATACATGGATTCCGGCTGGCGTAAGCGGCCCGGAATATGGGTTCTTCCGGCCGCTAAGCGGCCCCACAACAGCTCTGTGTTTATTTTTAGCTGGTTTTAAACCATCATCAATTCAAGCATTCACGATCAAGACCATCAATAGACCGTCGACGATTTTTATAGTATTCACCCCCGAACCGTCTTCTTACTAGTCCAACTCAACACGTACAGTTTGGCACTCCGAGTTGACAATGACATCCTGCGCAGCGACAAACCACGGGAACTTTGATTCCCTCTTTGCTCTACCAAGCCAATACAGCATATGCAGAGAGTCCATCTGATCGGCTCCTACAACAGTCCTGTCAACAGCTTCTGCTGCATCCGATAACTCAAATGTGGTCGAGATCATATGATTTTCGATCGTCACTTTTGCTGATACCTGTTGACCAACACTGATCAATGCACACCTTACAATAGACGTAGCCAGCTCGCCGAGAGGCAGAAGGGAGATGAGGCGACCCCATCCCTGGGCCGTTGGAATGCAGTTCATCTGTTCTGCTATTGCAGAAAAGGCGGCAATTATATCCTGCGGTGGCGGTTGCACATTCGGGGCCTGTGTGAGACGGTGGATGGTCACCTGCGTGTTCATCTTCTCAGCCGCCGTTGTTAGGATCTTCTCACTTGCCCACTTTGATGCGAGATATCCATTACGGCCGTCTGTCGGCGGGGCGGCATTGCTTTCAACTACCTTCTCTACCGCACCACTGGAGAGGAAATGGATCGGGATTTTCCGGTGGCTGGCAAGGGCGACGACATTCTTGGTGCCTAGCACGTTCGCGCCACGAATGATGGGGTAAGCGTCCCAAAATGACCGGTTGGCACCGGAATGAATTATGACATGGGCGGAAGCTGCCAGCGTAGCAAAGGTGCTTTCATCGAGCCCAAACATGAGTTGACCAAGGTCTCCGTTCAGCGCGGTGAATTTAGGAGAAGCTGAAGGAAGAGGTCGGCCAATGCCTCTGCCCTCGGTACGGACTCCAACAGCATATATATGAGACACGGTAGGTTCGGCAAGGAGCCGTTGGAGAATTACGTGGCCCAGAAAGCCCGTGGCGCCAGTTAAGACAATGACGATGCCTTGATCTGTTACCGGCCGCGGTGGTTCGTGATTGATGGCCAGGTCCGGCAGCGACGTTTCCTCCATCCAATTGAGCTCAATGGTAGGGATCGCATTTTGTACAACTCCGGCCATGGCACCCAAGGTGCTTGCTGAGAAAAGCTCCACCAGCGGCACAGAGACTCGCAGGGTCTGCCGGATGAGCGCTTGGAGCTTGACTAGCAAAACAGAATTTCCTCCTACCATGAAGAAGTCATCCTCGCGACCGACGCCAGTAGCATCTAGTGAGGTCGATTCCAGAACCTGAGCCCAGATCTCCCGGAGCATGGCTTCTGTCCCCGACAGCTCCTCGACAGGGCGGTTGCTCGTGGGTGCTTGTGGCAGTGGCATGGCACGAATGGCTTTTCGGTCTACCTTACCATGGATGGTGAGGGGAAAGTCATGGACCGGTATGAAGACAGATGGACACATATATTGCGGAAGAGGAAGGTTTGCTCGCAGCTGCTGGAGGAAGCCGTCGAGGTCAGAAGGTGCACCGCCCTGTGTACTCGGTGCAAGGACAACATGAGCTGTGAGCAGCTGGCTGTCCTCACCGTGGATAGAGACCACCGCATTCAGCACCTTGCCATCTGAAGCTTGGATGATACTATTTTCGATGTCCTCAAGCTCAATTCGGATGCCACGGATCTTCACTTGTGTGTCTCCATCCAACCGACCTTCGATCACCAGGGACCCATCACTTAGTAGGCGACCACGATCAAAAGTTCGGTATGCCCTGGTCCAGCCAGACTGGGTGTATTCAGATGATGCAAAGTGGCTTTCGATAAACTTCTCTGCAGTCAAGGCTTCACGATGAAGATATCCTAAGCACGGCCCAGCACCCCCTATCAAAATCTCGCCCGAGACTCCGGGGGGCACGAGCTGCATGTCCTCGTCGACAACATATGTGGTATAATTAGGTAACGAGAAGCCGACGGGAAAAATGTCATCCGGAGTCACACTAGGCTCTTTGTAGTCAATCTTCATTTTGTGAGAGGAGATAGTAATCTCCCCTGGTCCATACGAGTTGTACAGAGATAGATTGGGTAGTTCCAACGCCTGGAATCCCTGCGAGAGTGTAGTGGTCAGGTGCTCGCCACCCCCGAAGGCATGTTTCCAGTTGGTAGCTGTACGCAGTGAGGCAGACCCATACCGCAGCCACATTGAATATTCAGCCGGAGTTGCTTTGGTATAAGTGATTTGTTCATCCCCAATCAACTTGGTAAGCGACACAGGATCCCCGCGAATATCGCGTGTGGCCACCACCACGCGGCCAGCGGTACAAAGACCCGTCAATATCTGATCCAACGAGTGATTGAATGTCATGGCTCCCTGTTGGAGTACTACCTCCGGCCCTAACTCCCAGCGCCGTGTGTATCCCTCAACTTGATTTCGGATACTAGAGTGTCGAAGCAGAATACCTTTGGGCTTGCCAGTTGACCCACTTGTGTAAAGAACAGCGGCAGGCGCATCTGGGCTCGAGAGATCATGAACGGTTAATGGTAAGCCGCCGTAGGCGCAAATTTCCGACGTATTTAGTAGCGCTATGCCAGGGCAACCTAGGTCTCTAACGTTGGGGTCCGTTTCATCATTACAGAATATAGCTGTGGGTTGACAGTCTTGGATGACCGTCATTAGTCGGCTGGGCGGGTTACGTAGGTCAAGCGGCACATAGACTGCATTGAGGCGCCAGATCGCGAGCATGCAACACACCCATTCTGCGGTTGGGTGCTGGAATATGCAGACAAATGAACCCGGGCCGACACCGACATCCCGCAATGCAAAGGCCAACGTGCGTACACGATCCATCATCCCTCGATAGGTGAAGCTGCGACCTTTGGTGTCCATTACAGCGATAGTGTTGCTTGGCTGGGCGACAGAAACTTCCTCGATCCTTCTTGATACAGTGGAAGGCCATTGTGACTTGTAAGTCGGGCCTTGGCCAACCTCAACAGCGCGCTCCAGGTCTGAAGGGTGCCAAATGCATGGTGCATGCACTTGAAGATCGAGGTCACCCGTGAACGCTTCCAAAAGGTTAATGTAACTGCGAGCAAGAACCTCACTGCCTTCCTTGGAGTAAAGTGCTTTCTGGGTCCGGAAGTGAATTGTCGCATCGCCTCGAGCAGACTCGGTGACGAGAAGCGTAAGGTCATAGATTGTTCGTCCGACAGTCATCTTCGTACAGGATGAGGTTATGTCTCCTAGTTTCACTTCACCTCCAAGGCGAGGTTGCCAATCCATTAGGACCTGAAACAGTGGACTATGTGTGTTGCTCCGGGGGACTGCTAGTTCGTCGAGCAGTTTATCGAAAGGCATAGCAGAGTGGGTCAGCGCACCATAGCATGCGTCCCGGGTACCCGCAAGAACATCGGTGAAATTATCTGGAAGTGTCCGGAAACGTAGTGGCAGCAAGTTCAAAAGAAATCCCACCGTGCTTTCGTTGCTAGGATCCAGTCGGTTAGAATCAGCAACTCCAATGCAACAGTCCTGTGTCTTGGTAAGACGAGCCAGAAGGATTCTCAGCACCGCTAGAGAAAAGTGAAATGGAGTGACTCGGTGCCTACGGCACTGAGATCGAATTCTGTCCATTATAGTATTCGAGATACAGAACTGGAGCTCGTGCGTGTCATACTCCTTAAGGGGTGGACGAGAGCGCACTTTGGTCATTGGAAGAAGTCCAACTGGCTCCGGTAACGGGTTCAGCTCCTTCTTCCAGTAGTCTAATTCTCTCTGCAGCATTCCTTGTTCATACGATATTCTTTGTGCAGCGGCGAAGTCTGGGTATTGACGAGAAACTGGTGGCAGCGAGAGTTTCCTATATGCTTGATCAAGTTCCTCAAGGAGAATGAAGCAGCTAGCACCGTCCATGCACATATGAGGGTATCCAATTATCAGGAATGTACTGTCGGCCGCAGGAGTCTTGACCAAGCGGAATCGAATGCATTCTCCCTTCTCTGTATCATACGGATGGTCACAGATTCGGGCATATTCATCGAACAGCCCGGACTCGTCTTCAATATCACACACTTCCAAAGTCACTGGAGAGATAGGCAAGATGGCCTGGCATGCACTCTTCATCTCTGCTCCCTCACTCAGATAGCACGTTCTCAGCGATTGGTGCCTTTGGCTGACAATCTGGATAGCTGATTGTAGATCCGCTTCAGAGGGTTGGCCATCCATAGTAAAAAGGAGGGTGACATTGAATGCTGCCCGGTCTTCATAATATTGTTGAAGAAACCAATACCGAGATTGTGCATATGATAGGTGTTCTACTCGGGCATATTCTCCTTTGCACAATGGCATGTCTCCCAAATTCGATGCGGCACCCGAGCTTCTAGTGGTCGGTGAAGCAGAGCCGGAGCTTTCGGAGGATCCTTGTGCCCAAGAAACTGACGAGCCCTGTTCATCTTGTTTCGCTGTTTGGGTAAGCCACTCCTTAGCAGAATATTGGACCAATGAGCCAATCGATGCGTTGTTGAGAAGGTTCATGATTGGCATGTCGATACCCATTTCATTCACAAACCATGAGCGAAGGCTGGTAGCAACCAATGAGTCTACCCCTAGCTCGAATAACGCTGTATTGGCAAGAATAGGGTCCTCTTTCCTCAGTCGAAGGGTCTTCTGAAGCTTTGCAGTGAATCTCCGTTGGATAATCTTCTGCAAGTTATCAATCTCTCGGCCACTCCTGATCAGCTCCTCTTTAAGGGTGAGGTCTTGCCCTCTGGACTGCCCCTCTACTGGTGTTGAAGGAGTAGCTTCGGGACCAATCATAGACCAAAGAATCGGGTTCTGAGAGAAAGCAACGTCTGAATTCTTCATGCCCTGGTCAATAGCTGCCGCAGGGATCACATTTAGGGCACCCTGGGAAGACACGCGGCCGCCAATGATGGCTTCTGCAAATACTTCACCAATATCCTCTTTCGAAAGGCCCATTTTCGCAAGGGATTTGGAATGTATTATGCTGGCTACTAAGCCCTTACGTTTCCGCTCATATGCAGTATCGAATAAAACGGCGCCATTCAGAGAAGTCTCATATTGGCTTGGAAAACCAGCTGGCCACATATTTGGCGCGGAAAGAATGAAGAAATTCATTTCGCTACCATTAAACACATCGCTCAGAATTCTGGCGCCGTGGATCTTAGGTAGTGATGTGCTTTGGACGGTTATGGAGGCCGTGTCTGGCGTAATATCAGGGTCAAATGTCCTAATAACCCCACTAATAACACCTCCTATCTGGCCGATATCTTGAATGATGGTGCTTTTCACCGCAACGACCGACTCCTGATCGGTGATATTCCTTTTTCCGTGTCTGTGTTAATATCCAACCATCTTGCAGCTTCTTGGAGGACACTTACATGCTCATAAAATTCACCTGGGCTCCTAGCTGGGCCATTTCATGTATCCAATCCCGATCAACAGCAGAGGATGACTCTATGAGCACGACCTTTCTCGCGCCTTTATGAATTAGTAATTCTGCTACTAGCATCGCCGTTGCCCCATCCATATTTATAACAAGATAAGCCAGCTCCGCGGAAAACAACAGCTCAGAGCTAGCTTTCTGCACGATGGTTCGAACAAAGGAATGCTTAGACCAATCGACCACTGCCGGTAGTCCTGTGTCATATTTCAAACCAGCAAGCTGCTGGACATCAATCACGCTACATCCCGGGTCCCTAGCATAATCTCCGCCCTCCGTTAGACCTAGAGCTATGTGCAGAAAGTTTGCAATTGTGGAACTGCTGGCTTTATGGCCCCGTATGCAGGGCTCCGAGGAGAAGAGGTCTTCGATTCCTGCCACAGTAACGCCCGGAGCTAGCGGTAAGTCTGAGCGAGAGAATATGCCCCCAGTCTCTTCAGCACACCTCAATATCATCGATACGTTATCTGGAAGTAACTTAACAAGAACGCGATTGGGGCTCAATGGATGGATAAAACGATCAGATGTGGCGGATTCAGAACTGCCGGTTGTGAACAGCAATGACACATTTTGTATATGCGCACAGGCTACTAGTAGCGCCCGAAGAGGGTTGCAAGGCTCGTGGACGACGAGAGTGGTGTTCGGACCAGCGAGGGTCACTGCTGCTACAGCTGTAAGTGCCAAGATCACAGCCATCAGGGCCTTCGGCCCATCTTGAGCAATACGCTCGAACGGCCAGACCCAGCAAGATGGAACTGAAACAACCGAAGCACATTCGTCCGAAAGAGAAATAACGGAGGACTGCCCGTTGAGCACCTTCCCAACGACAAGATACAAATACGCATCACCGATCTTGATTGCCGACTGCGAGGATAACGTTACTTGGATTCGAATCTTTTCAGGTTCCTCAAGCACCACTGGCTGTATGGCCAAGTGATGATGGCCGGAGCTGGAAACAAGGCGGACTCCAGACTTTGAGAGCTGGACGTCTTGGTATGTGGTTTGCTGATAGGCGGTCGCTCGCTGGTTCATTAATTCACTATACCTCATCCTGGGGATGTAGACCACTCCATCCTCCAATAACAAATGGGGCTCGTTGCTCCATACGTGTGTTGGGAGTTGGTGATCATTACTAACTGAACTGTCAGTCACCCGAAGAAGCGCCGTTGCAAGGCTACACGCGGTGGGCTGAGTGCCATGACTCAGTACAAGGCACTGCAGGCGAAGATTCTGCTTTTGCGAAGAGAGACTGCGCAACACGGCAGTAACGTTACCTTGGTTCCAGATACTGGACCTAGTCCCTCGTTTCACCCAGAGGATATTGTCACTCATGTTCACCATGTTTTCAATTGCATTGTATCGGTCTTCATCAAGGTCTTCGGAGTATGCGGTGCCTATACCGTCCAGGTAAAGGACATTTATCTGGGTTTGGCCCACCACGCGGAACGCTTTCAATTCCGGAACCTTAACGAGTGAGCGGAACCTCGGGGTCAGAATTGCTTCCAGCCCCTGCAAAAGATTCACAGTTTCAGGAGTATTGCCTCCAATGATGTAAAGATCACGCTCGTCGGCGGCTGTCCTAGCACTCATCAATGGGTCTCGAAGGGTATTAACTGTATCATCGACTGCCTGTGACACTATCAAAGAGTAGGGCTGCAGAGACGCTCCGACGGCGGGAGTTATCGTATCAACCCCGGAGAAGCCACTATCCTGAAGGGTAGAATGCCACATATCGGGTGTCCATATTTCCTCTCCCTTAAGGCCAACGGAAGCTGCAAGAACCACGGTATGGAGTACGGATGGATTCGTCTCCTGGATAGCCAATAAATAACCACCTGGTTTCAAGAGGCGACGAAGGTTCAACAACGCTTGCTCGCGGGCGGTATGGTTATAGAGTACACTGGGAATTAGAACCACATCGTACGAATGCTCTGTGTAACCTTGGTTCACTGGGTTCATGGACAAATCAAGGTGTATGATTTGCTGCTCATGTTGGTTGTCCACGTCACTTTGTGCCGTTGCGCAGTAACTGGGTGGTTGCGTGCGTACATGAGACTTGAAAGCCAGGCCCATACCAACCAATGCATCATTTGCTTCTGCGTACCCTGCGCCTCCCACCTCAAGAATGTTCAGATGGGGATATCGGAAACAGATCTGCTCCAACACGTCCCGCATGCGACATCTGAGCTTATGGAGATGAACTGAATTCTTTTGCCATTGATCCAAAAGATCGCATGATGCCTCTACCTCGCCCTGCTGTCGAACACTATTAAGCAGGTTTCTGCCTGCCGTGTGCAGAATGCCATAGGTTCTACAGCTTGAGCCTTCGGGCGCTAGCGCTTCAACTCGTTCGATTGTATCAAACATCCACTCCTTACGACAGGTCGGATGACTTCCGGCGCTCGTCTGCTCTAGTACATTATCGATCCAGTCCAGTAAGGCGGCAGTCTGGCCACTCGTGTGGATTCGTTCGTGCTGTGGGACAAGCCTGGCCGCGTGGGCCAGATAGCAGAGGGAAATCCGCTCAAGTGCCTCCAGGTCCGTATCCTCGACCCCGATAGGTAGATCTGCGTTATCTGCAGTGACATGTGGAACCAAACGGCCCCAGGCAACTTCTGAAAACAGTGTGTGACTGCCCGCGTCCGGCTCCCTGGATGGCACAAGGGTAACGCCCTCTAGCTGCATAATCCCTTGTCCCCCGTCCGCGAACAGATCAACGTCGCCTTCTATTTTATAGCTAGTAGCATTGCTCAAGATACTGTCGAATACCACTGCATTCTTTAGTAAATGCGAGTGCAGTGACATGGGATTTAGAACAATCCGCCTAATCTTACTCGGCACAAAAGGGACCGACAATAGTCTCGGACTCTGTGCGTCTGCGGCTGCTAGAAGAGTTTGAATTGAAGCGTCAAGGGCTGCTCCATAGTAAACTTGGGTCTTTGGGCACGTCTGTTCCAGGTTCCTTAAGAATCCGCGTGTATGAGGGACATGATGGTGCAGCTTGGAAATCACCTTGAGCTCTTCAGAGACTTCATATCCCAACTTGGCCAGTGTTGAATAAAATGGAGCAGAATCCGTCAGCGTCAGGCTGCAGTCATCAAATGGTTGAGTAGGTAGCAGCATTGAGGACTGCTCTCCTTTATGGAGCGACGATTTCCCCGACGCACAGCGCCGCATAGACCCTTCAATTTCAATATAACACGCGAAGTCCAGATAAACAACGTTCTTATCTTCAGTCAGCACATCGACTTTGAACAATGTTTCGATGCTCTGCTCCATATGGCCATCTAAAACAACTGTATGCAATAACTCGACGTCGGAAATCTCGACGAAGCGAAATGGTTGGGCGTTTGTAATGATCCTTGCACCTTTCCATAACATGGCCAAGTAGGCGCTTATGGGAAATATGATCTGTGATTGAACACGGTGCCCATGAATCCACGGGATATCCTCGTGGCGCAGGTGGTTGCGCCAACGCCATTCACCTTCGCCTGAGTCCGGACAGAGAATTCCTAAAAGCTCATCCGGCGCATCCTTGCGGTTAAGCGCCACATCTGTTAGGCGTGATACACCCCAATATTCCTCCCGATGATCAAATGGGTATGATGGGAGATGCTTCAGGAGCTGTGGCTCACGGGTGCTATCGCAGAGCTTAATATGTTCTGCCAGGTGAATAGAGTCCGGCCCTAGGTGGGCCCAGCAGGTTCCAATCATAGATGCGACAGATAGCATGTCATTAGAGCCACGTTTGAGCATACTCGTATAGGGTATTTCAGGACCAGATAAGCTCTGTTGGAAAGGCCCTTTCAAAGCTGAATGTGGCCCAATCTCAATGGCAAGGTCAAATGACGTATCGCGGGTTACTGCAACCACAGCCTGGTTGAACCTAACTGGGCTGACCAAGTTCTCGTTCCAGTACTCTGCGGAGAGTAGTTTCCGGTCATCTTGGCTCATTATGCGACCTTCAAGTACGCTAGAGAACCATTTTGCGGCCGCACTATTTTGAGTCGGTGTGATGCGACAATCCTCTAGCGCTTTCTTATATTTGGCTGAGCAAGCCAGCATATGATTTGAGTGATACGCAGTGTCTACCTTTAGCGCCCTGCAGAATTTGCCTTCATCCTGCATCACACTGCATAACTCGTGAATTCCATCAGCATCTCCTGAAAGAGTTACACTATTCGGAGAGTTATAGGCGGCAATTGTCACTCGACCTGCCCACTTTGACTCTCTGCACAGGGATTCTGCTTCCTCGTGGGACAGGCCAGCGGCTGCCATGGCACCTGCCTGGCCACCCCTGCTCCGAGCCAGTCGCGAAAATACCCCCCTGAAATAGGCGATGCGAATTGCATCAGAGGCCGTGATGAAACCGGCTGCATGTGCAGCAGCTATCTCGCCTGATGAATGCCCTATAACAGCTGAGAGCTTGATTCCTAAAGTCGATAGAATCTTTATCAATACTATTTGGATGGCGGTGCACAAGGGTTGCGACACGGTGGCCTGGTTTATCCGTGATGTGTCTGGCGACAACGAGAGCTCGTGCATCAACGAAAAGCCTGTGTCGCGATACTGGTCTGGTAGCTCGTCCAAGGATTTCTGCATTTCGGCCATCCAATTACCTGCTTCAGGGCATGCTCTGATCAACTCTATACCCATTTTCGCCCATTGTGCTCCCTGACCAGTAAATATCCCTAGAATGCGTTTTGGACCACAGGGCGGGGCTCCCAGGATAGTTTCAAGTGTGCCAGATTGCCGGGAACATATTTCTTCTTTTATGGCATCTCGTAATTCTGAACCTGATGATGCACAGAACCAAACTCGGTGACTGAGTAAACTACGTCGAGCGAACAATGACCACGCCAGATTTGTCAAGTCAGTGTCGGGATTCTCATCAAGAAATGTACAATAGCGATGCAGCAGCTGCCCCAAAGCCCACTCCGAGCTTGCTGAAAAGACGAAGGGTAGAATAGCTGGTGGACCCTTCAAGGAATGGCTCTCTGAACCCACATCGTAACTTTCCAAAATTATATGGGCATTAGTGCCCCCGAAGCCAAATGAATTAACTGATGCACGCCTAGGGGTTCCCGGTGAAAGGGTTGGCCATGGAAGAACTTCGGTGGGCACTCTCAGTGAGCCTGCATAGGGAGCAATGTCAGGATTTAGGTTCTCAAAGTGCATGTTTGGGCTGATGGTGGCGTTTTCAATGCACAGGGAGGCTTTTAGTAGACCGGCCAGGCCTGCTGCGCCTTCTGTGTGGCCGATGATCGTCTTCACGGAGCCAACCAACAAGGCGCTACTGTCGTTACTAGCCGTGGCACTCGGCCCGAAGAAGGCGCCATGAATCGCCCTAGCTTCCTGTGGATCTCCGGCCCGTGTCCCAGTGCCATGAGCTTCGAAGTATTGACACCGATCCTCGGGACGGTTCTGAGGATCTAATCCGGCGTCCGAATATGTTTTCATGATCAAATCCTTCTGGGCCTCTGGAGATGGCATGGTAATACCCGGCGTTCTTCCATCTTGGTTCACATTAGTCGCTCGCACCACGCACTCAATGTGATCGCCATCCCTTATTGCATCGCTTAGCCGCTTCATCACCACAGCAGCAACGCCCTCACCACGAGCGTATCCGTCTGCATTTGCATCCCACATACGACTGTGACCAGTGGGACTTAGCATGTTGAGACTCGACTCGCTCAGGAAGACATTGGGAGCCAGAATCAGGTTTGTGCCAGCAGCGACGGCAAGGTGGCAATCGCCGTCTGCCAATGCCCTTGCCGCTAAGTGTACGGCTACCAGACTAGAGGAACATGCCGTATCCACGGTGATCGACGGCCCGCGGAGGTTGAAGAAGTATGAGATTCGATTTGCGACGATTGCTTGGGAGGTTCCCGTCGCAGCGTATTGGGGAAGGGTGTCCAAGTCCCGGAAGACCATGCTTCGATAGTCATCACACATGACACCGCAGAAGACCCCGGTTGAGGATCCTGATAAATCCTCAAGGCGACATCCGGCAGCCTCTAGGCCTTCATACACAGTTTCTAATAGCAATCTCTGTTGGGGGTCGATACTCTCAGCCTCGGTTCTCGAGATGTTGAAGAAAGGTGCATCGAATCGGTCTATTGGTTCCTCAAGGAAGTAGGATTTGACGGCGTTGGTTGTTCCAGGGCGTCTTGGATCATTGTGGTAGAAGGCATCTGCGTTGAACCGTCCTGAGGGTGGCCCGGAGGAGAGGTCCTGAGGCTCCAGGAGAAGCTTCCATAGTTGCGCTGTGGTAGAAGAACCCCCAGGAAATCTACAGCTGCGCCCAACAATAGCAATTGGTTCTGCTTTGGCCATGGTGGTTGTTGCCCCAATTCAGATATGAAGCCTCCCTAACACTGGACGCCTGTTTAGGTTTCAGTCTTTTGCTATCACAGACAGGTTACATACATACATATATATATATATATATCTTTGTTCGTCCTCGCGGTTGTATAAGCACGGCTTATCGTTCCCACGTCGCCGTTGGAGTTCTGACAAAATAAACAAGAAGCTTTTATTATTGAATGACCACCCCACGGTAACCTTTCTCAAATACTACCAATATCTAATTGTTCTTCGGGTTAGCCCTTGTTTGAACAACGGAGGCCGTGCAATTGCGCGCTACAGCTGGTCATAGCCCGGTCAGTATGAAGATCTCTCTGTCTGGCTTGGCATTAAGCTGCTGTTCCACGATCCTTACAGATAGTGGCTGGCTGAACCGCGCTGCACTCCCCCCTTGCTTCCACCAACATGAGTAGCAGCAGCCGCCCAGTGACCACATTCAAGACGATGCAGCCAAGAATACCAAATGCTAGTGAATCGATCGGCAAGTTTGCCAAGACGGCGATGCGGAATCGAATGCACGTCGGGTTATCTCGGCCTCTCAAGCAGAACAGAAACAATCGCCAGACGAATAGGGGGATTTTCCGTCCAGTACGGCTTTATCTACTGCCCAGCCTCGTCTTTATTATTCGGCGGGCTTACAGGAGGGCTGACCACATGTATATTGGCCCAACGATCGACCGCTCAACGGTATTTAAATAGATATCTATGTTTTGGTATCGACGCTATAGAGATAATACGAATCTCCATATCTATCGCTGTATAGCGAAGAATAAGCATCCCAATTCTCAGTCCTATGATCATGTCATGAACCTTATTTGAGGACTTTCTGCATTCCCCAACAAACATATCCATCGTCCTTGGAATGAGCGGTCAAAATCAACTCGGGCTCCCCGATACATAGGATTCCTGACGCCATCGTGGGATACCTTGATGTTAGATGCAATGCAGCTTGCCTTGCTTATCCTTTACCCCCATGCGTGGCTCCTTTGAAGGTAATTTTTTTCTTGGTCGTATATTAATTCCCCTTACTACGTGGCCTGCTAACTTGGGAAATGAATGTCAAGGAAGTATGTCTGGCGGTATGAATAATACCAGGCGGATCGTCCGAGAGTGAACTATTGTTACGTTGCATCGTGCGAATGTGGTCCGACAGCTACAGAAAGGGGGAAACCTTTCAACTATCCAAGCATGCCGGCGGAGGCACCTTGCGGCTAGAGCTGATTGTAGGAAGTGTCAGCACAGTATTTACATTTACAATGGTTGGAATCTCATCTGAAGCTGTCTAAAGCATATCCAAACAGTTGTGTGATCTGCCCCAGAACAGTTACAATGGCCGTGAACTTTACTCAAATCCCGACCATTGACTTGGCCCACGCGCAGTCTCCGGTTACGAAAGCCTCGTTCTTGTCAGACCTCAGAGATGCGATTGTAAAGGTCGGATTCTTCTACGTGAAGAATCATGGCGTGCCAAACAATGTCGAGCGGAACTTCGTAGAGCAATCGGTCAAATTCTTCGATCTGCCCTTGGAGGACCGCCTGGAAGTTGAGATGCTGCATAGCAAGCATTTCCTTGGTTATGTTCGCGAGCAAAACGAGAAAACAGCACAGCGGACTGACTTTCGCGAGACATTCAATGTATGTGGAGCTCCGTGTCTATGGCAAAAATAACATGGCTAATGACGTCCTCCAGCTTGGGATGGACCTGGCCGCTCCAGGAGAAGAAGAGCCCGCCTATCGCAATATGAGCGGTCCCAATCTGGTGCGTATGACATTCTCCTGCGCGCTTTGTGGTGCTCCCTCGCTAATTGAGATGAATGATACAATAAAGTGGCCCAACGAGACTGCCATTCCGGGATTCCGGGCAGCAATGGAGGATTATGTGAAGCACATCCAGACGTTGGGTGACGACTTCAAAGTCCTGGTAGCCGAAGCGTTGGACTTAGAGCCAACAGCCTTTCTCCGCTTTTTCGACGAACAACCGCAAGATAGGCTGAAGCTCGCCAAGTACCCTGTTCCATCCTCTATTGCCGACAGTGAGCCATCAGGCTCCTTTCAGGGAATCGGACCGCACAAGGACAGCAGCTTCCTAACCTTCCTTCTACAGGGAACGCCACACCGTGGCCTTGAAGTTCAGAATAAATCAGGGGAATGGATCCCTGCTCCCCCGATTCCTGGAACATTGGTCGTGAACATCGGTCGCATGTTTGAGGCACTGACCGGGGGTGTTGTGACAGCCACCACGCATCGAGTCAGTCTGGAAGAGAAGAATTTCGTGGATCGCGATGGCCGACCTTTGGGTCCTCGGTTCTCGTTTCCCATGTTTCAGCTTCTGGCCCTAGACCTGAGGCGAGACCAGATGACTTTAGATATGCCCCCCCACATAGTAAAGCTGGCCAAGGAGATCAAGGTCATGTCGGATGCAGAGAAGTTCTTTGAGGAAATGTTCCGGGATTGTGCTGGTAGCGGGCTTTTCATGGCGCGTGTCATCAAGCACGAAGACGTGGCGCGCAAGTGGTATCCAGATGTGTTAGATAATGTCCTGAAGGCGCAAAAGGCGGAGCTTGGTCACTAAGACCACTGTGATGGTTTCCTTGACATAGTTTATAGCTGGAATGACAATACTATAGTTTCCTAATACGGTCTACATTAATAACGTGCTCAGATTGTTACAGAACTTTCAAACATATATATATCTTACAGTTCTACGGTACCTTATTTGAACACGGATTTTGTAGTAAATGTTAGCTACCGCTTCTTAGATACACGTATTCCTAATGATTCTGTGGTATAGTGATTAGACACGATTGCTTGTCCAGAGAAGTCACATAATCGATTATCCACAAAATACTCTGTCACATATCTTCCCGTTCTTGCTCCAACCTGAGATATTTAATTTCCGGAAATACAACTGTTTCTAGTATTATTACCTCCCTCTGGAATGAAGTATGAAAGCTTCATCTACAAGCCAACCGGTCCTCTCTCTAGCTCCTCACGTGTTATGCCACTTTGATTGCACATTTCCCAGAAGATACCCTGTTGCTCCCAGAGACGCACAGGCGTGTCTAACTCGGCGATGCATCCTTTATCCATGACACAGATACGGTCATAGTGAATAATCGTCCGTAGCCGGTGAGCAATGCAGAATAATGTTTTACCATGCATCCCAGCAATAGTTTCCTGGACCTTCTGATCGGTCTGGTAGTCAAGGGAAGAGGTTGCTTCATCGCAGATGATAATCTTGGAATCCCGCACAATAGCTCGGGCTAGAGCCATTAGCTGACGTTGACCGAGAGACAGATTCAGCCCTGCTTCATCCACTCGGGTGTCAAGATGCAATTGGCTTGGACCTGCCGCTTGCTCATTGACTACCTGGCGTGCATCTTTGTCACCATCGGGCGGTGACTCTGGCGGCGGGTCCACTAAATGTGCCTTTCGGAGTGCCGACCAGAGTTCTAGATCTGTATACTCGTTGAACGGGTCTAGGTTGGACCTAATGGTACCCCGAAAGAGTGTAGGGTCCTGTGGAATTATAGCCAGTCGGGATCGTAGATCATGCAACGCAATACTGGCTATATTCACACCATCGATCCGGATATTGCCGCCTGAGAGCTCAGTCAAACGGAAGAGAGCCGATACAATACTTGATTTTCCTGCCCCCGTTCTCCCTACCACACCGATGCGCTCCCCACTTTGGATGGACATTGTGAGGCCCTTGAGCACCAGAGGCAACCCCTCACGGTAACGCATCTGTACATTCTGAAAGGTAATTTGACCTTGTGCTGGCCAGGTGCTTGAAACCTCCACCCGGTGTAGAGGGGCCGTTTTCTCCTCCTCCTCCAGGGAGGTGCCATAGTGATGGAGTCGTTCGGCAGAGTTTATGTGCTGTTCAAGCTCCGTATACTGACGAATAGAGAACTGTAGAGTCTGTGAAATGCTAAGCATATAGGAAAGGATTAGGCCAGATATGCTGGGTGAAACATTGAAACGAGATGTGACGACGAGTACCCCAGTGACAAGAAGTAATGTATTGCAGACAAGATCTAGACGAACCGAAAGCCACCTCTGGTTGGCAAATATGAGAAAGTAGGCAGCGTTCGAAGAATCGATTGCCCGACCGATATTTTGTCGGAAATAGACCTCCATATTGTACGCTCTGATACATGCAATACCCGTGATGGCCTCATTGAATCTCGCAAACACGACTGAGCGGAGAACAGCTTCATGTCGCTTCAGGCTTTGAGCAGAGGCCCGGTGGTATATTGTAATAAGAATGACAATGGCTAGTAATGGTCCCACCGCAATAGCGAACTATCGAAAGATTGTCAGTTCTGAAATAGCGACAAGGAGCAAAGGAAGGGGGCCGCTCACATAGTGGAAGTACACAATGACAAGTATCATGATAGCAACAACCATGAGGAAGAGATATAGAAACAGCCGTAGTGCCTCACCCAACTCACTATCCAGTACCTGCACGTCTTTTGAGAACCGATTGATGATGCGCCCTAGCGGTGTCGTGTCAAAGAATGAGGTTGGTGCCCGCAGAAGACGGTACATCGCATCTTCGAGCATCACTTTACTAGCATTGGCCGCAAAGGCTGTCACGCACACCGAAAACAGATAGAGGATGGCGGCTTGACCGGCTGTTATACCTGCATATATACCCAGGTATTGGCCAAGACTCAGTTGTGGAAACCTGTTAGATGCCCAAAACGACAGCCACAACCCGCCCAAAATTGCTCCTCCAGCAGACAGGACGGCTAGGGCGAACACGATGAAAATATTAGCCATGGAACCGGAGGATACGGCATATGCCCTCCAGATGTCTCTTCTTCTTGCATGCCGCGCTCTCTCCTCATCCTTCATCAATGGCGCAGCATTTCTATTTTTAAGCTTCGATTCAGGGCAGGCTTTCTCTACTTGGACCGCATCAGCGATGCTAGGAGAGCTTGGTGTTTCTTCCTTCTCCTGATGGTTGACTGATACGAGACTCTGGAGTACTTCATTCCTCTGAACTAAATGATCGAATGTACCAATATCAACGACCCGACCGGCCTCCATCACGATAATTCGATCACAATGAGCAAGGATGTGTAGTTGATGTGTTGCCAGTATCCTACACCGATCTTTAAGTAGACCACATATCGCCTGTTTCATAATATGGAGCCCGACATTTGCATCCACTGCGGATAGCGGATCGTCCAATAGGATAATATCGCAGTTAGAGTAAATGGCTCGGGCAATATTGAGACGCTGCCTTTGGCCTCCAGATAGTGTGATACCTCGTTCTCCTATCTCTGTCTGGTCTCCATCTGCAAACGTGGCCAGGTCCGCTCGGAGAGCACAAGCGTCGATTACCTGGTCATACCGGGCGTCATCGTATTCTTGGCCAAATAATATATTGTTTCGAATAGTAGTATTCTGGATCCAGGCGTACTGGGGACAAAATGCTGGGGCAGTACGCATACGTACTGAACCTGCCGTTAGGCGCATTTCACCCGCTAAAGCTCCCAGCAAGGAACTCTTGCCGCTGCCGATAGTCCCTATCACAGCGATAAGCTCCCCCGGAGCAGCCTGAAAGTCAATGTCCATGAGGCGGAATGGTCTGTTATCCTTGCTCTTACTAGCAGGCTTAGTGGCGTCATCCCAGGACGACACTGGGGATGCAGAGGCCGATACGGGAATGGATTCCACTCCTGGTGTCTCGGCCTCTATGTCCGGTACACTCTCCCAGGTGAATGATGCCTTTTTAAACTCAAATGCGTTTTCCATGTTCCTATCCCATGTAATAGAGTCTTCCCTTTCCTCTGCTAGGAGAAACTCCTGGAGTCGATTAAGGGATGTCACAGCGTCGGTCGTAGACGTCACGACAACATTCATCATGCTGAGCGGCAATCGAATCGCGTTGAAAACCGCAAGGGAGGCGAAGATACGATCGGATGACAGTGTATGACCGCTCAGCACGTATGTCATGAAGGAAAGCAACGAGGCGAAGTTTGCCATGCTAGTAAAGGAAACAGTATTAGAGTGCCGCGTTGCCAGAAACCGCCGAAGTGAGTCGATCTCGAGTTTTCGTGTCATTCGAAGTCGCTCTAGGAAACTGTTCTCCCACGCAAAGAACTTGATAAACCTCACATTCTGTAATATCTCTTGTGTCAGGCTGACCCGCTTGTCTGTGATAGTATTTATCGCCCTGCGGCGAACGATGATGGACCGAACAGCAAAAGTGAGCAAGCATGTTATAGCAACAAGGAAAGCATATCCGGCCAAGGCGCTGTAGCCTATATTAACCAACAAGGTCACTAGAGCAATGATCAAGGCAATTGGGGTGGCACAAAGTATATGGAGCGAAGCACAGCCTTTCTCAAGACGGCTCAGATCTACCGCCATCAACGTGGTTATCCGTCCATCGCTGTAGCCTGTCCCATTGCCGGCTCTAGCATGACCAGATAATCTCATCGCTTTGGAAAACAACTTAGGAGTGAGGACTGCCTTGAGCTGGCCGCCAGCGATCAAAGATTGATAGAATGCCTGATTGCTAGATATGCTTTGTACCAATTGCATGGTAACAAGGCCAATAACCAAGCCCATGCCCTTGCCCAGGTTCGGCCCCGGTAGATTGTTGTGTTGGGAGGTATAGGCGTCCATCGCAAACTCGATTAAGCGTCGAACAACAAAGGGCGCCAGCACCAACAAACACATACTAAGAATCTGGCATAGTATCCCAATGCAGAGTTCTATTTTTAATGTGTCATATAAAGCCCAAACTAATGGCCTCTTTCCTCCACGTTCAAGCCGCCCGGCGAAGGCTTCATCCAGCTTTTTTGATAGGATACTTACGGATCGAGTTGGATTTACCGTCCAAATATCCTGGATCTCCATCTCCCGCTTGTAACCGAGCTATACTATGGTAAGTCTGTGGACGTACGCTCTCCAGGTGGTCGGTACACTGACCTTGACGATGGGGTTAACCCATTGAAAGGTAATAAGACTTGCAAGATTGGCGCCATATTCTCGAGACACCTGCCTTTCCTGTGGCACTGGAGGAGTTTTACTGGATCGTAATGGATTCAACTTAAACCACTGGAAGTACGATGACTGTTTTTCCTGTTGCGGTTGTTCGTGTTGATCTTTCTCAATCGACTCGATCGCCGGTCCTTGTCCAGTATCGAGGGTCATAGTTGGAAGACTTGGTCAGCTTGATGGGCTGCCACGACAGACAGCTAGCAATGATCCACGAGACTCTCTTCCATACAGCAGGTTCATCAAATCAGGTAAAGGGGATAAGTACTTTCATGTCATTCTTGCTATTCTCCCTCAGAAGGATCGGCGGTCAACCCCTTAAATGTAGTCAGCCAATCCTGTCAGGCAGAGGCACTGGATCAAGTTATGCATAGTAAAGTAAGGTCTTCGAAGGAGTCCGTCTGGGCTGTATACGGCAAGGCCATGTGCTATGGGGCAAAGGTGCAATTGTGGTTGTTGGAATTATTGGAGAATGTGGATCATGCAAGGGGCAGTATCGATCATCATTTTGTCCCCCCTTGGTCGACACCATTCCTCCATGATGGGGCATTCCACTAGTGATCAAATGAACTTTGGACCAGCTTCTTGTGACAATGAGCTCTGTTTTCTAGCCCTTGATTCATAGGGCTCCTATATATGCCGCATGGGAATATGACACAGAATTCCACCAATGATGTTTTCGACTTTATTTGGAAACAAGCACTTTACTTAAGTATACCTTAAAGGGGTCTGCCCAGATCGGTCAAGTTCCGTGATTCCTAATTTAATCTAACGAATAAATAGATTTCATAGCATGATCAACTCCATAACGATCAGAATTTGAGGAGTTCAATTATTTGTCTAGACTTAGCAATATTGAAATGGCAAATGTGACCCCTATCAGTATCCAGTATTTATATACCTACCGAAGTAGTGCACTGAGATATTGAATATCGAATTCCACGAGAACCATTAGAGTAATCTGTTTTCTGCTAACAAACTTTGACTTTCCACCTCCATATAGTAGATGTTAGGAAGGCTTGGTTTCCAAACAATCCTGCCAAATAACTTTGAAGTATACAGCTCACTTTATATATAAAATTTCTGTCGAGCTTCTCATAGAATCCGATCTGGTGCCACTAGGCTATGATACTGCCTCTGCTGATCCTGATACGTCCTTCCACATGAAAATCGCAAATTCTCCCTCTGCCTGGGTACCAACGTACAACGAGACGTCCAGGCCAGCTATCTTGAACCCCATCTTCAGATAGCTCTGGATAGCAGGATAGTTAACATTCGATACTTCCAACCAGACATGGCGGACTGGCCATCTAGCAGAGCCAAGCGCTTCCGCGAAGCGGATTAGATTCCGTCCGATTCCTTGGCGTCGGTACAATGGGCTGATCTCGATATCAGTGATGATCAATCGAGCGTTCCAGCTGGAGAACTTGGCAGATATAAATGCGACGATTTTATTATTATTCCCGGTGGTATTAGGATCTATTGTCGGTGAATCCATAGTAGATAGCGCATTGATATCCTCGACTACCACTGTGAAGCAATCCGGTGACTCGTCGTCCCCATCCGAGTCCTCATCATCTGGGAAGGATTTGTGCAAGGGAGTGTCTAACTGAACTGCCTTGATGTCCAACCCGAAGCCTATATCTCCGAGTTCTAAGTTGGATATGCGGGATTGAAGCTGGAAAACCCGATCTGTCACGAAGGAACTGTCTATCGTGCGCATGGACGCTTGGTCATCCGAGGTCGAGAGGCGGTACCTGAGACCCCTTGCGGCATCTGTGAAGGGTAGTTCGAGGATATCTGGCTCAGTAGGCCCCATAGTAAAGCTTATCATATCTTGAAAGAAATATTTGGCAACAAAAAAGAGTTTAATGGAGGGTGTTGATAGTTTGCTATGTAGCCGGGCGAAGAAAACTAGTGGGGCACATCCCGCTACATTCATTATAAGCAAATCAAATTTTGGAATGAACGGGTAACCCGCCAATAACCCATCTAAATCATATCTCAATATATGGACTGGTAGTACCAGCGGGATTTTCAGGTAGACCAAATCTCAGCTTCACACCACGAGCAGCAATGATAATAAAGATGGATCCAGGGCTGGCAGACTGAGTAGACCTGATAGACTAACAAGTCTTGGTCCAAGTGTGTGTCTTTTACAGCCTATGTTGCATGTATATATCTTGACAACTATCAACAAACAATATATCATCGCTCCATAGTCAACTCTTTCACAATGTAATTAAGTTCCCAATTAAAGAAATGAAACTATTCTTAATGATATGTATTATAAAAAAACTAGGACTCAGATCAATCTCATTAAGATACAAAGATAGTAGGTAGAATACCAACAGTTAGATGTGTAAATAACAGTATTTATCCGAATACGGGGTTCTGGATTCAAGAACATATGAGCCCCCTCACGTGGTTTCGGGGCTTAACCCTTGTCGGGGGGAATTGGCCAACCCAAGGCTATGGAGACGTGAGCTGAGAGTGGAAATTACCGAATTGGGGGTTCAACTTTCATCCCTAGGTTTAACCTGCGCACCGATGTAGCTGTATCCGACTCTAAGGCCCAAATCTCAGGCAACACTAAATTGATTGATCTGAATATCTACATAGTATTTATAGAAGGAGAGTATCCCTCCGAGCTTGGTATTACTTATTGAGCGGAAACTCGGCCAAAATTGTCTGTTTTGTTTGAGAGTACGTGGGTTATTTCTTACTCATCCAGATCGGTAAATATATATATTCCTAGATTGATTATGCGTCTTTTGATCCGCTCAGTTCCATTTTTTTACTTCCCTGGCTCACTTTATCCAAAAAATAACGACACCTAAACATAAGCAAGAGACATAAATCGTTACGTAGGAAACATGCACCATACTGTTAGAAACAACGCAGCTACTTGCCTATTTCGTCAAACATAGCTAGCTGGGGTTAGACAGCTGCGATGCACGTGACCATAGACCATCTGTCAGAACGCCACCTGTGGCTCAGCTCTGTTGCTACTAGGCTGGATAGTCGATAGAATTACAGTTGATGGGATCTTGGGGTTGTATGTTTAAGATGGTCGTGAGGTTGGGCTTCGGCTAAACTGAGATCGAAAGTGCAAGGAGTGGTGCCAGAAGTGTTCGGGCTATCGAACAATGATGACCATGTAGAGTCTGAATTGTTGTTTTTCTTGGGCCCACCAGGCAAGCGTAAAGTGCCCGAAGGGTACGACTAAACGTAACAGGTTTAATTCCGCTTCCCCTCCATCAGGTTACGTGTATCTCAAATGATACTGGTAAATTTCTCTTTTCGTTTTGCTTCCAAGACCGGAGACTTTCCTGGAATTGACTACTGGTTTTGATCGTCTTTTCCTCCTGAAGTCTCAAGCAGGCGCAAATAAGCGTATGGAAAAGCTAAACGACAAGCCCCATCTTTGGAAGGAAAGCCTTCAAGATGTTGAAATAACAAGGACTTGTGTAGCATACTAAATCTCTATACAAGGAGAGCTCGGTGGTAGTTCATATTAGAATATGTAACCATCCCTTCGTTTAGCCCAGGATTTTTGTCTGATTAAAAGGCCGGTTGAAATGGTACCATTGTTTTACTCTATAGTCATCCAAACCAAATCCATGTAGTATAATCAAGAGATATGCTCGAGTAACTCACTTGCTAATTACTATACGAGGCGTATCCCCCCACTCAGCGATAGGATGTAACCTTGATCCATGGCACGTCGCTTAGACTAGCGAAGGCTAGTGGACCTCGCGGTGGGCTTAGGCATGGAAATAACATTTTTAGCCCCACAGTTACTTCCAACGACTTTGGTGTCTGACTTAGCGAACATGGTAACCTGGCTGTGTATAATCAAATAACGGAATTTTCCAGTTGGTTATATCAACTGACACATGTTGTTAACCCAGATAGCAGAGACAGTAAACCTAGCTAATAAGCGGTGTAATGGTCACCAATTTGTAGAAGGAAAAAACATTCGAGGTATCAATACCGCCATAAAAGAATTCTACAGTAAAGGATCCTTTCCATAAATCTAAATCTTTGTATTACGTTTTTTTGATAATAAGATAGTTGGAAAAAAGGGGTTGGGTTGAGACAAGATAAAAAATAGATATAGTTGTATGGAGAGGTCTCTAACCCACAGTTTAAATGACTCCCTAATCAACTTGATTTAATTGCACATTCGATAAGATGTGTTGAGGTGCTTGGAACCCGGAGGTGTTGTTTTACCCCTCTGCTTATATTACATGATTTTGACCCGCCTGCAGCCATTTTATTTGACAAAATAGCCCAGTAGTGCTTGGATATCGCAATAATGTAATGGCAACCCAGTGAATTCGCAGCCAGATGGGTGTCTATAACAAGGCATCGAAGATCGAGTATATGCAGGAAGAAAATTTCACACCAGTGAGACCAGTTTTCTTGGTAGATATGAGTTTGGTGTTTTGAAAGTCTGCCCACTGATCGTTCTCGTCTAAACCTCATCTTCCATTGGGTGTTGCCGCTCTGTGGAAGTACTAAAGGACATGAACTTAAAACATGGTCATGTGGCTTATTGCGTTTGTATATAAAAAGTAAACGAGCCCATCTTATGATCAATCATGACCATCTCCAGAAATATTTCCAGACAATATCCTTACCTATTCCTCCAAATAAAAACGAGAGAATGACTGCCACCGGTCGCTATGGTTCCGACCCTAATAATCACCCTGACCAGAAAGAATTGTCCAACATCATGCGCAACCTAAAGTCCAGCTCTGACGGCACCGCCGCCTTTGTCATGGGTACAGATGGTGTCCTCCGAACTCTGACCATTGACTACGACGTGATAGACGCCATCGGTCTTCCACCTCGATTGATTAAAGCTTTTCTCGATCGGGACGTATTTAATCAGAATATAGAAGATATGTTTCGCGGAGCGGATGGAACGAAAGTGACCCAGGAGCAGTGGTGGAGGCCAGATCCATCGTTATTGCCACCACCGCTGACGGCGGAGCAGAAAGCATGGATTAAGAAGACCAATGAGGAGAACAAGGAAATCATTCAGGAGAATATCAGAAAAATGGAAAGCGGTGAGCTGAAGCCATGTGGGGTTGTTATTCGGTCGGATTATGATATTAGCCCTAGATAGGGAGCGGTGTTATAATGTCATGCTTTGTGCATTAATATTGCTGTAACAGTTCCTTACCTTACAAAGTCTCTTTTGATACCCTCTTGGTTGATCCTCGTAGAGTTCCTCAAATGCCTGACAGCTAAGTAGGAAAATTGAAATGCCAGCAAAACAGCAATTCACAATGCAAACGCTGCAAATGCTGTCTGGACCCAAGCCATTCCGTCTCTACTAGCAGGCTACGCAGCGAAAATTTTTCCTGCTAAAGGCATGATTAAAATGTGCAAGATGCCGCTAGGCTGTGCAATTTGTAACATGCTAATTAACCCAGACGCACCTGCTTCAACTGCATGCTGACAACGGCGTTGAGCGGTGTCCTTCACATGAACCGTTTTCGATTTTGATATCCTTGTCCACGGCAAAGCCTTTAGTGGAACAATATATTAATACCCCGCTTTTGGCTCTTTACTGATGCTGACAATGTACTTAAACAGATGAGGCATTATCTTTCTCATTTCGGCGCGCATCGCAGGCTTGATTTAGTAGTGTCATTGAAGATTTGGTTGAGCTTCCATTTCCTGGGGGAATCCCACCCGAAGAAGAATTCGGATGAGAATACATGTGACAGCAATAGGTAGACGCAAGAGGGTGCGTAAAACCTCTTTGTTACTAGTGACTGTTTTCTCTTCTAATAGTCTTCACTTTTTTTTTTTAATTTTTTATGTCTATTTTTATCTTTAATAAGTGTTGAATTAGACACCCCACCCCTAAATCCCTCATCATCTCACTTATGTCGGAGGTAGAAATATCACTAGTGCGCCAGGGAATGAAAAGGAAAAGGATACGAAACAATTTTAGACTACAACGAAGATTCGTGATGATAAAGAAAACAACATTGTTCTCCCGATCTATTTAGAGTACTATTTACATCAAAAAAATTACCATGGTTGGCTTGTGGGAGTTAGAGTCTTCTGACAGAACCACGGCGCAAATCGGACACTGGCTCCGTCGACGAATTTGGTCATAAACTCCGCGAGCCAAAACGTCACCGATAGCAAAAATGACATGGGGGTACAAAGAGATTCAATTCAAGTCCAAGTGGGCCGACCTTAGGCAGAGGAAAGCGATTAATCCACCCTGGACAAGTCGTCGTATGCAAGTCCTGAATCCAATCTATGACGGCGTAAAGGCGATACCCCAAAACAGATCCGTAGGCTCGTAGAATGAGAACAAGATACAGCCAAGATATTAGTTGAAAGAGAATTTCAAGAAGTTTGTCAGCCAGTAGATCCGCAAAATTGATGCTACCAGAAAGATCACCGCCTAGAACAGATAAAACTTTTAAAATTAGATGCTGCATGGCGATTGAATGGCCAGGGGAGCTGGCCCAGTATTATCGTGCTCCGGCGATGATGACGAAAAGGTGGTATTTGCGAGCGGGAGTGATCCTAGTACGTGTGGGTTCGGGATCCTGGAGATCTGACCCAGCTCATGCGAAGACTGGTGGAATGAAGAGATGATCTCCAGCTCCAAATCAGGGAGACATCACGGGGTTTCTCATCTAGCGGCAAGTTAATTTTTCTTTGAGGGATGTGCGTTTGAAAGTTGGGCTGGGCACGATCGGCCCGTTTGAGTTGCAACATGGTTCCGTCATCCGAGATGCGCTGATCTGCGTATCCTGTCTGCTGTGACGTTACTGCAAACACAGTAACAGCAGGATAGCCTTCGCAAAGTCTTATTAGACTTGGCTTCGAGGCTCCCTGTAAAAGGTAAACAAAGTCAACCTCTCTGACAGGCTTTGCCGAGGCTCCAATTTCCCATCGAGAACCCCATTATTTCTTGAAGTGGACAGCAGAAGGAGTGTCAACAAAAGTGATTTCCAATAATTGCCTATTAGACGGGCTGTAGCCCTGAACTGACTTTAATTGATCAACAGTTTAACCTTTGCCTGTCAAGAAGGTAGTCTCTGCTCTGGCAAAGTGTGCACATGGAATTGCTTTGGGGGGATATACGCCACAAATTGCCGGAGCACCGTATCCCAAGGTAGAGTGTAGTTTGGAATAAGAGCAGCTGCTTTAGGGTCATCGGAGCTCAAACCCAGCAACGCGTATATCTTATCATGCAACTTGGTAGCCGCACGAGTATAGTACATGTCAATAAGCTCAGCTATAGACAGCGCATTGCGTGAATTCGGTATATATCTAGGACGTGCAATCGCCCCATTCATGAGATTGAGAGCAGAATGAATTTGGCCGTCTAAATCCAAGTTCAAATTTCTCAAGCCTAAGCAGAAGATGTGCCCGTGGATTTCAGCAATCCCACACATGATAGGGATATCTCGTGCGACCCCAACTTCCTGAAGAACCTAGATCAACTTCTCAGTATGCTGCTCCCAATATGTCTTACTTGCGTTAGATGAATTCTTACCCAAATGCGTCGAAACCAACCGCGCCGTAACAATTCTAAACATGCTGCTTTATTGGACTCCGACACTGGCGTGCTTTGTTACAGAGGTATGTTTCCGTAAAGAGCCTGTTCTCCGGAGAGGCGAATAGTCTCAAAGGCTTCATCGCTATTATCCGCGACATCGCCAAGCCAGACAAGGACTAGGTAGGTATAGCCGTACATATCCCTCATAAGTGGAATCTGACTGGTCTTTTCATCGTCATCATTTTGATTGATACAAATTGCGTCAACCCATAAACGTCGAACCAGCTGGTCGTCTCGAATATGCAGCAACGCTGTATACAGACTCTGCGTAACCTGAAAGTAGTGACCGTTGACTAGAATTGACTGAGTATCATTCGGGTTGCCCCAGACATAGGACAACGCCTCGTACTGGTGTGACTTCTGCGTGCCTGAGAGCGAGTAATCAACTAGGCAACATTCGACTCGGTCGGTCTCTTTGTTATTAGGCAATAGCTGAAGTATGCGAATAGAGGTACGTCACGAAAGTGGACGATAACTGTATGCCGGCATTTTAACTCGTGCTTCACCTGAAACGGGCTCGAAGTCTGGAGAGTGAATATAATCTCAAATACATATATTTCTAACCTTGCAGTAGGTATGCACTTTTAAACAAATACCGCGCATTTATTCGATTGTATAGCAATCTAGTCGGCCAGAAATAGTAGTTATAGGACAATACATATTAATAAAAAAAATTATGTAGCGCAATCATTCTCATAGAAAGAATTTGGGGAGTGTATAGACAGGCTTTCTTATTTATGATTACTTATTCGACTACCTCAACCTATTGCCCTTTGGCCTCTTTTGGTCAACTAACTAACGGAGATACTGTCTAACAGCGATGTCTAACCAGCACCAAACATACAATGGCTCGAATGCTTCCGTGTTTATCACAGCTAAGAATGTTCAGCAGGGGATTGTCTGTGTCTCCAATTAAAAACGTGACTGTGGATTTGTCTGGCTGTGGGTGGATCATTACCCAATACATATCCTGACTTATCTTACACTTTAAACGGGATTGGCAAAACCCATGAAAGTGGGGCCGAAATTGCTGGCACAAGAAGCTTATAATCCGGGCCTATTTGCCAGTCTAAAATTCAATAGTCCGTTTGTAGGTGGGTCAACGGCAGTTCTAATGAATTTTGTCAACATCCGAGGCTGTCATCCACTGGAGGACTGGTCCGTCTGAGTGGGACTAAGACGCAATCTACGTGGGGGTCCCCCTTCAGCCTGTAGGTTTATGTGTTGAGTGGCGTTGAACGACTACAGCGGATAGCGATCGGCACGTACACGAGGTTAAACTCGGATTTCCTTCAACTTGATGGATATAATTGGTCGATCCGGTCTGGTGGTATGTGGATTTGCCACGTTCTGGGCCTACATCAATGGTTTCTATCGCTGAACTGGTTCGTTACATATGCAGGGGCGAGTGGTGAGTTCACGCTAACCGATATTAACTTTCCAGGAATTATTCCAAACGTATTAGATCACTATCTGTGTATAGCCGTCTGGCAGTAATATGAAGCTGTGCAATCCACATAGCACACTAAGTAGGTGTGTTATGCAACTAAACGTCAGGCTGTGGGTAACACTTGGCCGGACGAGATGGTCTAAGGGTGAGAATCTCGGTGTTCAAAACTAACGCAAACTAAGTTCCATGGTTTGTGACCCTGATCTGCAACCAGTGGCCAGAGTTTGTACCATCCACCGACACATATCGTCCCTGGATGACAATCAGTTTCCGGGGCTAGCTACTCTCGCCATACGCAAAACATAAAAGCTTTTGGGCCAAAGCTTGGGCCTGTCGTGTGCGAAGTGGACCCTATATCCTGAACATGTATTACTCTGAGGGGCCTTTCCTGGACCCCTCGAGCTTATCTCGCAGCTGCATTTTATCTCTCCCCATCCCCCTATTTAGCAATGTAGCATCACATTATCTACATCATACCAACCCTCTACAACACGAACCAAAATGGTATCCCTTCGGGGATCGATATTCTCCTCACTTCTGTTGGCGACCTTGGTCGTAGCTGCCAATACAACAACAGAAGTCCTTCCACAATGCGCGGTTCGCTTCGGTGCCTTTGAACTTGGAAGACAATCCCTAACGCCATAGCAGGTCACCTGTGAGCAAAGCACACTGCAGCAAAATAACTCAACCTGTGTTGATACGAATTCGACGTGTCTTTGCACCGATCATCGGTATCAGTCTGCTTGGGAACAGTGTGTTCTTACAAATTGTACGGTCAAGGAATCGTTCAGTATGTGACCATATGGCTTTTCCTTTCTTCCTTCAAACTGAACAATGTACAGCTGCCAAACGGCTACAGTCTCAGCAGTGCAACCTCCCCACTCATCACGGACGCCCCGCCGCAGATCCCGCTCTCATTATTCCGTTATGCCTTGCGACAATCCTCTTTGTTACCCGGATATGCGCTAAGTATATGCGTATCAGTGGGAGTTGGGGGTGGGATGATTATAGTATTATTGTGGCATATGTCAGACTGTTACCTGGCCTACTTCACTACAATAATGCCTGGTTTTCTAACACCCAATAAGATGTTGGCCGTGACTGTATTCTCATTGAATGTGTCGAGTTAGTCGCAATGTTTATTTCTATGGGTAGCATCAGGTAACTAATCCATTCAGTGATCCATCATGGGTTCGGGAAAGACATCTGGGACATCACGCCGTTTGGAGAAATAACAGAGATAATGAAGGTAAGTCGTTCCTATAACGTTCAGGGAAAATGCTCATCTCATTCTCAGATCTTCTATATCTATGTTTTGTTATACAAAATTCAGATATCCCTCGCCAAGATCTCCGTGTGTCTATTCCTATTGCGAATTTTCCAGTCGACAGCATTTCGCTACACAGCATATACTATTATCGGCCTCAACGCCGCAATCGCAGTAACCTGGGTTCTGGTTGACGGTCTTCGGTGCACCCCAGTCCATCTGGCTTGGACAGGATGGGCAAAGGAGGAACAAGGAAAATGTATAGACTTTATTGCAGCAACCTTCGCCAATAGCTTCGTCAACATTGCAGTCGACGCTGTTATGGTCGCGATGCCAGTGTACGAGGTGATGAAACTAAATCTCAGCGCGCGAAAGAAACTAGGAGTTGGTGTTATGTTTGCTATGGGGTTGGTGTGAGTAGTGGCCAGCATTACTGAAATACTTATTCTCTTCCAAGCTAAGTATTCCCACTTCCAGCCTCACTATTGTTGGAATTCTCCGAGTCGTTGTTTTCTGGTATAACCGCTGGAACAAGAACCCAACTGGTATGTGAACTAGCAACGAACCTCTGTTTCTCCCATTTCCCAGGTTAACTAGCTTCACGATAGTCGAGTTACAACCAATAAACGTCTGGTCGGTCATTGAATGTCAGGTTGCAGTGGTCTGCGCGTGCTTACCAGCAGCCAGGGCCGTGTTGGTCCGCTTCTTCCCTGGAATAATGGGTGGTTCTGCTGGTGAATCTGACGCACGTAAGGCCACGAGACCAAGTGCTCCGGGTACCAGTGGCAAAATCTCGCAAACGATGACCTATACTGTCGAGTATAGTAGGAGGGCCCAGGAAAGGGCATCGAATAGCGCGGTCAATCTTGTAGAGTTACATCGGGAGAGTGTTTAGATATGATCTGAACGAATTGGGGACCGATTGTCGTGTTTCTTCCAGCTGCAATGCCAAGTTTGTTGATTCAAATGCGTGGGCTGCCTTACTATTTATATATTTCCTTGTAATGCATGGTTGCCAAGATTATTCTAACATCCTCATATTCTCCAAAACCAGAATGCTCGTCAGTATTATCTCATGAACAGAGGTATATCAATGAAGAGAGCTAGATCCCAATAATGACGTCCAAAGGCCGATCACATTAATTCGGGCATTCCAACTTGCTTCCATAGAAGGAAACTTTTATTAACTCTCGGGAGGAACCATTTCCTCCCCGGCTGGTGCAAGGTCGATAATAGCCCAGGGTCTCCATTGGAGCTCTCTCCTTTCACTACGATGGCAGACTCCATCTTCGATCATGTCTCAAATGTCACTTTGATGATGTGCGATCGCCCTGCCAAATAGGGCAATACACCCCAATATCCTGCCGGCAAGGCTCGAATTGAAAACATCGGAAACATATACTTCTCCTTCATCGTGATGGCTGTGTCCCTGATCCTGATAGCCTTCTCATGTCAAGAGCTTACCCAAGGCGGATAGTCAGCTTTCTACCTTCCGTTCGTCATTGCGGTCAGCATTGCTTTCGGTGTCAAATTCGGTTTGTTCTTGTACAGCTGAGCTTCATAGAAAAAGTACTCTCAGGTCTGCATCTTGTGGGAAGACCATCGCAATGATCTGTTCATTAGTGGCTTCGGAATCCTGACTCCTGTTGGTGGGTGGAGATTCACTGGTGGATTGACCCGATGGGGTTACTCTGGCTATGCACGTCCATTGAAGAATGCAAGCTTCTTATCGGCGTCAGTACCGACTCAGACATCCTAAACGTGGTCATCTATATTTGAATGACCGACCATACTGCAACCCGAGCTGTTCTCATTTTCCGGTGGAACCATGCTGGCCGGCGTCTCATTGTCGAAGTGGATGTTGTGATGGATTCGCAGAACAACTTTGAGACCTTACCGAATGTCGACCGGGCATTTGTTCATATTGATTATGAGTCAACACATCGGCCAGAGCATGCCAAAAAGATTTATAATAATTTGGCTGCGGAGAGAACAGATCCCGTGTATCAGGGGCACTGCATGAGACAGACACTAAATAGTTCTCAAGAGGCCACAGTGCTTAGGCGCTGAGAGCCTATTATAACGTACATTAATTTAGGCCTTCCACCTAAATTTATCGGGTCTCTTATGTGACCGTATCTAATTTTAAGATTTAACTTTAGGCATCGACCTGATGCTCTTGCAAAAAGTTCCCATAACCGCCAATCTCTGCTGCGGTCTTATTACGACTTACCTAAGTATTTCTTGGTTCGGTCAGATACATTCCAGCAAAGAACTAGTGATAAATCTCTCCATAGCTTGGCATGCTAAGCTTCACCAAGAAGCGCTAGGTTGAAGCTAAACGTTTGCCTTCCCTGGGGATGTTGATGAAGAGTGAGCCCCTTACCTGGGTGGCGCAGCAACAAAAGAGGCATCAGATCAGCAACCCATAAATCTTAGAAGTTCACGGGGGTAAAAAATAGCCGAAAGAAATCCCCACACTCCATCCTACATTCGTTAATTATCTCTCGCTGAAAGCATGATTCGTTGTCACCCGTTGTGGTCTGTCCATGTGGCTTATCTATCAGTTTGACCAGGCTATTCCTCTACAAATGTTAATTAAATGGACCCTCCAGTTTCGTTGCTGCCTGGTGTGAAGCACAATTAGCGCGATGGGCCAAGGTATCGCCATGGATCGCTTTTATAGTAGCTGTCTAGACGTCTTTACCTTCTTCCTATTCTGTATCCTGTCTCCCATTTATGAAAACCGGGTTGTTTTCGCATCACTATGTCATTCGCTACTGATAATCAACATAGCAGTGTCTCGGGCTCTAACCGCACGTCGAAGCTTACGATATCTTCGTACATTCTTGACTGGATAGTTGTTATGTTTGTCTCTCCATATTAGCGTTCTATGTATTTCGTTAATACTAATGTCATTTTTCTCCAGCGTGCTGGCAGCAATAGGAGGCATATTGTACAAGATAACCGGAAGTCAACATGTCTTCTCCCTAGACGATCCCAACATATCGTATCCTTTATATTCGGATACATTCTCTATCACCGTGGTTGGAATCATTGCATTAGCCGTCCCGGCTGTCATAATCATGGTTCTCAGCCTCCTAATCCCGACCTCGACAATCACCGCATCAGTGCATGGAACGCGTGAATTAAGCCCCTGGAAGCGCCGTCTCTGGGAATGGCATGTAGGCTGGCTCGGTCTGTGCCTCAGTCTTGCTGGCGCCTTTTTCGTCGTCTTAGGACTGAAAGATATCGTCGGAAAGCCTCGACCTGATTTCCTGGCCCGATGCGACCCCGACCTTTCCAACATCTCCGCCCATCTAGCCGGCGGCTTAGGTCTGAGACGCGAAGGAGCCGCAGTTCTAGTCCGCGCCAGTATCTGTCAGAACACAGACGCTGCTGTTATCAAAGATGGATTTGCAGCTTTCCCATCGGGACACTCCTCCTTCGCCTGGGCAGGCCTTCTCTATCTCTCACTCTGGCTCTGCGCTAAATTTGCAATCATCCCGCCGTCTCATCGTACCGGACACTCCGCACTTACCAGGAACGGACCCCCAGCATACCCACTAACTTCACGGCCAGCCGCGCCGCCTCTATATCTCCTCTTGATTGCCACCATTCCTGTTGGTCTTGCCCTTTGCATCTGTGCGACCCGCTACTCAGACTACATGCATGCCGGGTGGGACATCATGAGCGCCACTATAATTGGAATCTTCTTCGCGTGTCTCAGCTTCCGGTGGTACCATACCTTCCCATCAACGAGGCTTATAAGTCCTACCGAGGACGGTGGAGGGTGGGCATTCCCACCACGGTCCAGACCGCACGCTCTTTGGGTGGCGTATGGTAGTCGAGGATATGCCGAAAATGACAATATCAGTGGATATGAAGATTTGGAACTGAGGCCTGTGGGACACTGAATCTTTACGGTGTTATGAATTGTTTGAGATGCTCTATATCTGTCCACGTCCTTTGTTTCTGTGTAGGATGGACTCGGCTTTTGCTTCGGTAAGTATTACCGTACCGGTATTTTGCCAGTGTATATTTTGACTCGAGTATGCATAACGTCGCAGACACTGAGGTCAGAGTTTACGGATTCGTGGCACGTTTTCCGAGAGATTAAATCCGCAAGTCCGAGATGCAGATACCAAGACTCAGTTAAGGAAGAGAACCAGGTCAACCTGCGCCAAAGAAGAGATATGGTTGGCTCGGGATTGTTGCATGGCGTCTCCACTAAAGCGTTGTCGAATCTTGACCCTTTCAGACCCACTCTGGAGAACATTAATATAGCAGGACTCCTTTATCAGCAATTAAGTTTGCTGGGCCCTGAATTGCTTATAGTGAACTTTTATGAAGGGTACTTATACTTCAATTCTGAAGATTTTATGTAGTTTCTATGATATATTTGTTACGATTTCTGTGTTGCTAAGGGCTTTCGAATGGAAGATCATGATTTAGTAAAGCAATATATATGTTTTCGTTATTGAAAGGTTGTATAGGTGGGATCTCCTAGCTAAAGCTCTTGAGTAGTAGTCAGGTATGTGCTATTATACACTTTCAGAGAAAAAACATATAATTGCCTAAATAGATCCACCGCACTGGTTTCTAATTCATTTGGGGTGAAGAACTAGATATATGCCTGCAATTTCCCCAAATCAGGATTTTAGGGTATTGCGTATATGGAATGAAAGAAGTCAGCCTGGCGAAGCACTTATACCAGCAGATTCCAGAGCTCACTGTAGCTTATAAGGGGTTCGCTCTCAACTAATGTCCTACTCCCTAACTCAGAAGTTTCTAACATTGTTCCTACGAAGTATAACCTCGATCACAACCGAAGTTATTCTTGCGTGGTGGGTTTTTGTCCGTTAACGAGGAAGCTTTTTACGTAACAAGGCTAAATGAGCTCACCACGTGCTCTCGATATCTAGACTACGAGGAGGGTCCAGGGTACTTTCGCCTCATAGCTCCCTCTTCGTATGGAAAAGCCTCTGTCAGGATGGAACAAGTCGATAATAATGGAACCCTGCACAACAGTCCTTGCGCGGGCCCTCAGGATGTAGGTTACTCCAAATATGTTACTGTTAATAATAGGTACCCGTTAGCGTATCTCCACGAACCTGACGATTAATAAGTTCTGTCTAGCTCAATGGGTCAGTATTCGTGGTCCACCCGAGGTATAGGATTGGCATACTGACTCGGCAAATGCTTGGGGCTCGGTCCAACCGTGGAAATATCACGGTATATTTGCCTTTCTTACCAGGAACCGTAGCTCTGAAAGCCTATCTGAAGGCATGGCTCCACAGATTTCTGCCACGAAGACTTGAAATCCATAGCAGAGTAGTCAACTCTGGACTTCCTTTTCCTTACATTCTAAACTCATATTAGGCTTCATAGTTCCTGGCCAAGCCTCATTAAACGAAGATACTTTTACTCACAATGACACGGACTTCACGAATATATTGGTGCCCTGTCCATATTTCAGGGGACAACTGCTCTGTATCTACGCTGTCCTTAATACCCTCTTTGGTCAAATTGATCTCGGTCATTACAATATTACGGGAACAATGCTCCTACACGTTTTTGTAGCGAATTCATACAGTGAGATGATTCAGTTATCTCTAGTCAGTTGCAGTTGTACATTGAGAATGGGAGAAGGGATACACGTCGGATTATCTCGGCGAACTCCCACAGGATAGACAAGGACGACCCAAAACAACCACTATCTCTAGCTTAGATATTGGGTATGGTTTCATACCCAGCATTAAGAAGCCTACGCTCTGCCGACTATCTACAGTCGTCTCCCGACTCTAGCGCAACATTCTACATCTAGAGACATTTTCCTCTCTTCCAGCCCCTTTCCTCGCTTGCTCTTGCGGTTGCCTAGTATTCTGAATCTCTATGTCGTGTATAAAAACATAAATCGCAGACCTAGCGCAACCGCAAAAAAAAAAAAGAAAAGAAAAGAAAATGAAGGGAAAATAAGAAATACGCAGCGCTATAGTTTCCACGCTGTTTCAAGTATACAGCTGCATAAAATACATTGTATTCCCAGCGATGTATATATTATCCAGTGTTGTTGAAGACATAATTTGCTACTCGTCCACCGTACGCATTTGGTGTTTACCCCTGCCCGTATGCATCATGGTACCCTAAAGGTTCATGATTCACGTGGCACTCAGTGCCCTAAGTTGGGAAAACAACGCCGGACCAGGATAGATTTGAAGCTATCAAAACTCTAATGAGGTAGCCCGACAGAAAAGGTATGGCCGGAGGCTGCCAGAACATCCAGGCTAACCTTATCCAACCCAAGCGCTGGTCCTTTCAGTCTATAGCCCCCCACTATAGACGCGCCAAGACCAGTAAGCCAACGAAGGATGCATACAGGTTAGTGAAATCAGGAAGTGACACGAATCAGAGCTGCTTAACTAGGACGAAAAGCCGAGTAATCGGCTCCAGCCCCTCTTTCGGTGCTTACGAGGAAAACGCAAATAGTCTAATCCCGGGTGAAGAATTGACGCGTTCCTCATAACTCTTCTTCCACTTCGGTCAGTTATTGTGTGCTTTGCACGTAATCACATGAGTTTTGGTTTTTGCCTGTGTAATATCGCATGTTAGTTAAATTTATAAATTTTACTACCTGTTGTACCCCGCCAGTTGGATAGTGTACGGCAAGATGGGGATTCGAAGCAGCCTCACCAGTATGAACTCCCATGTTATCCAGCCGTGCGGGGCTCAACTGACAATTCGCGTTTATAGGATTTGTCCCTTTCATCGCGTACCACCATATTCTGATGGGTGTCTGTACAGTTGCAATTATCCTCTTATGTAAGAGTTTCTCAATCCTATACTAGATCTTTATTTTTTTCGGACCATAAACTTCCTCACATTTCTCCTACGCGATGGCTGATCAACCCACCAGCTGTCCTCCTCGCGGGATGCACATCCTCCAACGGCATGAATAATATCTATCTAGTCTCCCTCAAGTATAGAAATGCTAGTACATCGACCCCTAACGACCCCTCATTCATTAATCCCAGCATTGCTGAAAAGGTCTACAATTTATCGCAACCACGCAATACTACGATTCAAGAAGTGCGGGCTGGGTACATGGGTCTCTGCTTGACTCGGAGTGACGGCGCGCAATTCTGTTCTAGTAATGCGGCAGCTTTGGCCAGTATGGTCAAGGATCAGGGATTGCAGGGCAGTAATGATACTGCCGATCCACTGAATTTGATTTGGATTGCGAAGAATTTCAAGGAGACGATTGTGTTTGACGGGTTGATGTGAGTTTCCCGATATTATTTCAACTTCCCCTTCTCTTTTTCTCTCTTTTCTTCGACTTCTTCAATATTATTCTGTCACCATGCCCTTGTGAAGATGCTTTGTAACCCATAATCGTATGTTACCAAACAAGCGGATAGCCTAACAAGGAATACCAGATTCATCGCCGTCGCCGTGGCATTCATTTGTTTACTCGCATTAGCCACATTCCCAGGCTGGCACGAGGAAGTCGACGAGGACGGCTCCGAGCGCGAAGTCAAGCCCTTCCCCTCACGGCGAGTCTCGCAGGCTGCACTAGGTATGAGTACATTGGGATTCATATTCGCCTTGATCTCAATCCTCTGGCAGCACATCAACAGCAGTGCTGCAGGAACCATGTCGGAGAGTCTTACGTATGGGGCCATCGAGAGCCATGTTGGGACGGCGGCAATGGTTCTCGGGTGGGCTGCCGTAGTCTGTCTTGGGGTTGTTGCTCTGGCATTGCTGGTTATGATTATGAGTATTAGTCTTCTCCGTCAATTGACGGAGGAGTAGTTTCATGTCCATTTTTGTTCATTGGGGTAGGGGTTTTGGTCTTTGATTGAAGAGGCTCTAGGTCAAAAGGGCAATATATTATCAAATATATACTAGTTGCTGAAGGATCGTAGATTCTAGATACGCAAATCCTGTACAACAGGCTCTGCAGAGACGGATGTGCCCTCCGAAGAGCTAATTGTAGTCCCCCGCGATATGTTTAAAGCCCTAGAGTACAAAAGCTGCATGACTAGAAACCCGACACCAGTGACCAAAATCACCACAATAGCCGCAGTCAAGCCGGCTTTAATACCTGAAGCCAATGGACGCGTCCATATCAATGCAAGCGGGATTGCAACGAAGGCCATGATTCCAAGAGCCCAGATAAGTATCAAGCGGGTTGTTGGCGGAATACGCTCAAACAAACGCAGGATGACCCTGGGGAGTGCATAGCGAAAGTCTGGATCGGAATTGCGCCAATATGGTATGCCAACCAGTCCTAGGATGGCAAGCATAATCGCAGCGGTAACTGTACCCTGCACGCCCTGGTCCATATTCCGAGTCCAGAGTACGGCTATGGGTGCAACGGCAACAATACCGGTAATCAGAATGAGACCGACTGGGAATCCGATCACCTGCCATAACTCCGTTCCAGCCTTGCGACTCGTCTTGTTTATCCATGACCAGGTTGCCTTCCCGCTCCGGTTGAGTACACTCCCGAACCACCGCAGGAGCAGCAACATTGATAGAGATCTGACCTGCACAGGAATGCTGTGTTGTTCTGCGTACCGTCTAACATCCTGCTTCACATTCTGCTTCAAACTTGCTAGCCATTGGCTGCGCATTGTCAGTCGCATCAGGTAGGCAAAAGTTGTTACGGTACTTGCGACAACGAAAAATTTCCACACGGGCGCTGAGTCTTCGAAGGGCTCGATCTGCATGCCAAAAACGGATGCTGAAAACGAGAGTGGGATGAAGATGAACGCCAGCTCAGTGAGTCGCGTTACGGCGTGTGCCTCGTCAATGGAACGTCGGCTGTCCAGAAGACCCATGTTGGATGTCAATGAGGAAGATGCACGTCGGAGCCGGGCAAGCATCTGGTTGATTTGGTCAAAAAGATCTGATACGCTTCGTAAGATATCTGAGCTCTCATCGGATGCTGCTGGAGATGTATTGGCAGGGTGTGTGATACCAAAGAACGCCAGAAATTCCTTAATAGAGGCAATCAGATCCAACAGCTCTCGCTCGGCTTTAGTTAAGAGTTGACGCCACAATGTTAATCGATCCTCCATTTTCGTGTCATCCAGGATATCGACCTCCATGTCGCTCAAGATCTCGTTGAGCACCCGGAGCAGGGTCAAAGTATCCTGGCGAATGATCTCGAACAGTGTATCGAGCAGACTGACTGGCGCAGTCTTTTTCTCTACCATATGGTGAATTTCCTGCTGGGTAGACCTAGTCTCGTTGAGCTCATCCTGGAGAGTCGCCAAGAGATCGCCTGTCACAATAGCCTCCTCCAGATCGATAGTAACGGGTTTCCGTGAAGCCATCTGCTTGACCAAAACCTGGATGGTTCTCTCAAGATTCACTTTTGTTCTATGTACTTCGGGCCTCTTCCGCCTAAGTAGCCAGTCGAATACCCGACGTCCGGTTCTCTCTCGCCGTGGGTTCTCGATTGGGATCGCCAGGGCCTCGACGCCATCATCACCCTCGATTATCAAAATTGGTCGAGTTCCTGCTCCATCACTATCACTAGCATCACGATAATCGTGATCACTGTCGGAGTTCATATCGATCTTTGGGATGACCTGCGTCTGATCATGGCTATAACTAATTGCCGGCAGAGGATCAAGCAGTACAATAACTAGACTTTCGCTCAGTTCCCCAAGTACAGAGCCGACAAGAATGACAATCGCCTACCAATCTCATAATCCCTATTCTTAGCCTTCTTCTTCCAAATTGATGCCCGTTCGACTAAGCCAAACTCTCTCGTCTCCTTTGCTGTCCGCCGCGGATCAACACGTAGGTCCCACTCGGGACGAAAGATATTTGTCTCTGCTTTGAGACTAAAGATCGAGTTTCCGGATATATAATCCAACCCATCATGATCCAAATCAAGTAGGTCTTCCCGGTCGCGGCTGGAGAATAGTGGTTGACGACGATACATGGGCCGAACCCACTGGATTGACACGTACGACTTATTCAATCCAGCTGTCTTCCATGACCGCGCCGGCGGATCATCATACTGAGCACCGCCGTACCCAGAATTCAACAAATGCTCTTCGAAGAATTCTGGCGTGACTCCGAAGGCCTCCCCCAAGGCGTGGATAGTACGTTCTGACAGATCTTCGACGATAAACACGCGCCCGCTCAACCCCTGAGGCGCGTCGCTATAGTTGGATATAAATTCAGGGTCCTCAATCTCTACACTCGAGGCCGTGTTATCGCTGTAGTACTCATAGAGTGTGATTGACGTTCTCTCCACTCGTGGAACCTTGCGGACATTGCCATTTTTGATGTGGTCGAATACACCCCCTGCGCGGTCCAGAATTTCAGCATAAGTTTGGCGTTTCTTCGGCGGATTCTCGGTCGCCTGTTCTAGTACTGGAGGTAGTTTTGGTGAGGGCGGCAATGATGGTGGCAATGGAATAGACGAAGGTAGTATGAATGTGTCCTCGTGTTCAATTAGCTCCAGGGAAGATTTCGCGGCATTTCGACCTCGTTCCCTCTGGTCACTGGCAGTCGCTGACCCATCGCGAGATCCGGGCAGTGGAATCTGCTGAGGTGTTCTGCCAGACGCGGCTGGATCATTTTGCAGGATATCCTCCAGCGAGTTTCGAGGTCTTGCCTTTAGCTTACGCGTCCTACGTGAAGCGTCCCCCGCTTCGGCGTGTTGTTGCTTGATCCAGTCCAGAACACGACGGGATGGCTGTTGCTGAGCCATAGGGTTTGACGGGGTTATTGCGTGAAATGATTATTTTCGTCTCTCCCTGTTTTGAACTTCATCATGTACACCATCGCTGGTTTTCAACTGCTGCTCTCCAGACGAAATGACTCGGTAAGCGCTGACAGTTTGTGCGCCAAGTGGAGGTGCACGACTAGTGTGATAGGTGAGGCTTAGCTGCAGACTTCAAGTGTTGGATAATGGCCTAGACCGGCTAAACATGGAAAGAAACTTGCCGATCTGCAGTAGATTTCTTGTTCTTCTTTGCTTTTCGTATCTTTCAATTTATGGATTTTGCTTTTTTTTTTTTTTGTTTTCTTTTTTTTTTCGTTTGTATTTTCCCTCTTTTCGTTCCTTTGCTTTTTGCTTTACTTTTGCTTAAGGCCTGAGTGCGGCTCTAGAAGCACCTAGCTGACCTGAGCTCACGATTAAACTGTAATAAGTCCTTTCTCTCAGTTCTATATCTTGGGATCTTGCCGACTCGAGAAAGGACCTCTTATATCTCCAAAGTTTTTAAACCGCTAGCATCCCTTCAAGAGGCTGCCCGCATTATCAACTGACAAACGCTACTTTCGGAAAAATGACAACTTTTTCAAAAATCGCACTTAGCTAGCTCGATTCTTCCCAAAAATAATTCCATGCATTTTAGTACTCACGCCTGCAGTCCGTAGCATGCTAGTAAAATTTCCCTGTTCTGTTTCTACGACCCCGACAACTCGAAATCAAAATTTAGAGTACACCCGAATACCATCTGGCGAGGATATAATAAAGATATCAAGTTCATACTCGTCCACATAATCACAGAGCATCTTCAGGAGCGTAGAACCAACGCCCTGTCGTTGATGATGTGGAGCCACAGCCATAAACACGATCCCTAGGGCAGACGGGTCAACAAAGCTAGAGAAAGCTTTCGCTTGTTGACGGCTTACTGTATATCCCATTGCCTTTCCAGCCTTGCAAGACTCTTTGCCTCTCTTTTCTGAGCATTTTCGAGACATTACGCCATGAGGATACATCCAAGGAGGGGGGCGTCCAGCTGTTGTGATGTCTCATTCTTCTACCCTGCCTTTCTTCGCACTTGATTATCGGGCCCTCTTGGATACATTGCTCTCCATACTTCATGCCCTTTGAAAAGAAATGCGAGCTGGTAGTCCAGCCTATGATTCCAACAGGTTGTCCGTCTGCTCCACAAGCTTTATATAGGATTTCGTCTTGTAGATCAAGTGCCTGATAAATACCCTCAGTTACCCATCTTATTTCGTCTTCCCTATACTTCCACTGCTGCTCTGCCGAGTGTGGGAACATCAAGCGACGCAGTGGGCTATGTAACTGCGCAGGAAATTCGACGTTTCGCACGAGCGCATCCACGTCCTCGATTTCAACAGGCGATAAGGGAAATGCTATTTGGTCCTGGTTTGAGAGAAAGAAGCTCTGACCTGTGTTGAATGTTTCGCGCACAGAAAAAGAAAAAGAACAAGAAGCTGATATACACCTGATTCAGCTGACGACATTATGACAAGGTACGAAAACTTCCTGGTAGCGAAAAGGGAAATTCGATTGTTTCGACGTGCACTACAGGTTAATTATGTATAGGGAATGTTTCTCACTAGTAGCCTTGAAATAGATATAAAATTTCTCTTATTTCTGCTTCATGCCTTTTATTACTGTAATAGTGATATTTCAAGCTAATGGATTGAGCTATCGAACAACATATATCTGAACTACCTCATTGCTATTATTTTAAACTCTTTATTTCTTTTCTTGAGTAACGTATACAAACCCCTTACCATGATTCCAAGTGGATCGAGATGCCTTTCGAAATCAATCACATCTTTCACACCAGGTCTAGGCCCTTTAGAGCGCTGCTGAATGCCATATTCTTCACTCATTATATGTTGACAAGGAGAGTTTCACTTATCCTCAATTTCATGTCTACAGCTCGTTTCATAAGCTATCTGTCCAAAGCTCGAAGAATGTCATCCTGTCCCGACAGATTTTCCCATTCCCATACAATTCACCTATCCAGAGGTGCTAGCACAATTGAAATTATACAAGGCGTGCACAGCCAAACCAAGCTCTCGACTCTCGACCGTGAATAATAATATTGAGACCATCAATGTGTGGTTATCTAACGGTGAATTGGACTCAATATTGAAGAGACTTTCGCCAATCTGGCTGCACTGCATGCAAATCTTCCTTTACAGTGATGCAAGCCAGAGCGAACTTTGGTTAACTCGGAGCCCTTTCAGGTCTTCATATAGTCACAAACAGAAGACTTGCATTTCAACAGGTCGCTTTCCGTTTCTCTTCTTGCATTTAAGTCACATTCTCGTACTGGGCGATTTGCTGCCATACCCCTTCATACACATCAAAATGGGCTTTTCATCTATTATTGCCCGGCTTCTACTTGGGACAGTGGCAATCTTATCCTTCGTGGGAGCTATTAACGAGCAGGATTTTGCACCTGATGATATCGTCATCCGGGATATATGTATCCTTGGCGGTGGGTCCACAGGCACATATGCAGCAATCAGCTTGAAGGACAAAGCGAAAAGCGTGGTAGTCGTTGAGCGGCATAAGATCCTAGGAGGTCACACTGAAACGCTCTACCTTGGCAACAACCAGTACATCGACTACGGCGTAGAAGGAGTCTTCAACGACGAGCTAAGTCGAAAGTACCTTAAGCGTCTGGCAGTGGACTATAAACCTCTTCTGCCAAGCGCCCAGACCACTGAATATGTCAACTTCAGAACTGGGAAGAAAGTGCCTCCTCCGTCTGGGATCCCTTCTGTCGTTGAGGCTGCAAAAGTATACCGCGCGGCTATCGAAAAATTCAGCTATCTAAAGGATGGGCTTTATAACCTGCCTGACCCCGTTCCCGACGAGCTTCTGCAGCCTTTTGGCGACTTTGTGAAGAAAGCCGGTATTGAGGGCTCTCTCCAAGTCGTCAAAATATTTGCCCATGGTGCCGGAAACATCCTCCAAGCTCCACTACTTCGTGTCCTCCAGCTCTGCGGTCTCCCGCAGGTTGACTCACTCCTTCAGGGTGGATACATTACGCCCAAGAATGGCATGTACGAAGTCTACAACAGGGCCTCAGAAATCCTCGGGTCCGATATCTTTTACGAGACTAGTGTGATCGAAACTGAACGATCAGAGTCTGGTATCAACATCTTCGTACAAAGTGCCAACGGCATCCGCAAACTTATCAAGGCTAAACAGCTTCTCGTCACTTTTGTCCCGATTATAGAATCCTTAAACGGATTCGACCTTGTCAGGCCCGAATCTTCCCTCTTCCAGAAATGGAACTGGGTCAACTACTACGTTGCCGTCGTAAAGATCACAGGAATGCCAAATGCCACGACGCTCGTCAACGCTGACCCCGACAATACCCCAGGCAATCTCCCACTGCCGCCATTCCAGTTGGAATTGCAATACCCCGGTGTCGACGGATACCTGGTTAGCAAAATCATTGGCAACAGCACTTTCACCGCGCAGCAAGCGAAGGATCTTATACTTTCTGACCTTCGTCGCATGGGAACAGAAGGGACTTTTCCAGGTGGTGATCCCGAGATTGTGGTGTTTGGTGACCATACGCCAACCACAGTGTCGGTTTCCAATATTGATGTTCGGGATGGTTTTTATAGAAAGCTGTCTGCGCTTCAAGGAACCAAGAATACGTTCTATACTGGGTTGGCCTTTTGTTCGGATTATTCGTCTTTGTTGTGGGCGTATACGGAGACTGTTATTGGGGAGATGGTGGCTTCGTCGGCAAGTACTTGTTCACTCTGTGTCCAAGGGTATGATTGACTGGTTTTGATATTTAAATTGGAATTTATTGTCATGTTTACTTTGGTGTTCGTCTTGTATGAAAGGCGAGGTTAAGAGAAATAGGGCAATTGGATGTTGAGGGTTAATATATCTGTCCGGATGCATAGGCCAGTGCAGTGAAAGTAATTATCCTAATCACGGCTACACGGGATGCATTAACAGGTTCGCGCAAGGCTAAGATTTAATGAACTAGTAATCATAAGTTATTAGACTCAACTTAGCAACTCAAGGACTTTAGAACTAAAGCAAAGGTCCGGCAAAGTCAGGGTTACTTCTGAGATATATATCTTGTAGGAGGATACTAAACATAGGGCTTTTTGCTGCTCAAGCCTTGTGCATACGAAGTATAAGTACATCAATACAGTACTCTCGTACAATAAGGAACTGACTGAGAAATCAGTTAATTGGAAGGTTCGAGGTTCCTAGGGGCTTGCAAGTTGCAACACTCGGCTGTCGGGATACTTCCCTTCTTAGTAGATCTAGGGCAAGATCTGTAGATCTCTACTGATAAGGACATGAGTCAGGTGTAAGGAAAGCGCGGCAGGTACTGAGTTATGTGGATCCTGAATAGAGTTTATCTGTTATTTGAATTACTTTCATGCATGAAAAGAAGAACATCCCTCGCTGTGGTTAATCTTGCCAAGCGTGCCCCTTGCATAGACGTTGTCCTTCGCCATGCTAGTGGACTTTTCTACGCCGATTGAATAATGCTATATTCATTGATGGAAAGTGACGCGCCCTCGCGTCTGAAGTAAGAGAATGTGATTGTTCACTATATTACATACCGCAAGGATATATTCCTTGTCATCGATGAATTAAACATAGCGTCCGGAACCTGAGTAATGACCGTAGATAGTATATGTTTCGCCGCCATATCAAACAGCCCAAGGCCTCCCATAAACCACCTATTATTAAGATATGCCTCATCTTGACATGATAACCCCCACCCAATAGACGAAAAGTTCCACTAGAACACCCATAACACTAACGCCTTAACCTCGACTCACAGAAGCGGCGACGGAAGTGAAATTAGCGGACCCGACACGAGCGGAGAGTCGCCAGTGAGAGGACCAACAGTCACATTCGCCTTCTCCAGAAGGCTACCCAAGCTTGGCCTCTTGCTGTTATCTTCATTGTTGCTGTCCTTGAGATCCATAGAGGGAGAGTGGTCATCGTAGGATACTGCGGCGCTGTTACGTGACTTGTCGATGTTATTGTCGCCAACTGTGGTCTTGTGGATATCTGCTTCGCCGTTTGCGGTGCCATTAACGAAGCGGCCCCATGTTGGGAAGGCGATGGCCGTCCCGGAGAGGGTAGCAAGGATTGTGAAGAAATGCATGGAGGGGAGATTATGGGTTGTATAATAGATAAACGTAGGAGATTGAAGGAATGGATCTCAAGTTGGATGAGAATTGTTGTGGGCGCGCCAGGCGCAGATGTCGTCAAGGAAAAAAACAATTTTTAGCAGTGTTTCGTTACACAGAGGATGCTTTTATATGATGAGCTTATCTAGAATATTGGCTTAGCTTGAATACTTGGCTATCTTAGGAATGTTGTTGTGGCTGCGTCCTTTGACATCCACGAAGTTTCCATGTATTAAGCAATTTGAGGAAAGTTAAAACTGGCTTTAAAGGCTGACAGAAGTTTACTTTGGATCTGGCTTTATTTCTGTTCTTCTGTTTGTTGGCTATTTCGTTGGATAGGGGAGCAATACTGGGCGAAGAAGGATATATCCCAATCAGCAAGAGAGATCGACCAGCGTAAGAGATTTGGTGTCTTAGATCCGTCCAAGATAACAGCGGCGTGCAATTCCGGTGTCGGGAGATCCTCCTAGGGGTCGTGGGTGAACGTGACATGGGGATGGGATGCAAGGGATGCTGCGGAATGGCGTTCGCACATCATCCACCAGTTGAATCCGCTTCTCAAGAATGTCAGCCAGTATAAAAGTATGCTGTGAAGGGAAAAAATGGTAAGCGGGATAATTCCAATGTCTGACGAGCAAGACATATGTCACTCCTCGTGGATCAATCCAGCGATTTGATTTGAGTTCATTATTTGACGAATGTCTTTCCGTCACTTTGACTGTGTCTCAACATGACTCGACATTAGTGGAACCGGATTCAAATTGCTATCTATTATCGACATTACTCATTCTTTTTTGTGAGGCATTGGGCTAGTAGTGATCCACACCCTCCCATCTTTTATCTGAATAGAGTATGCTGGAACAAGCGACACTAGTGCTATTAGTGCTGGGATTTGCATAGCTTACATGCCATTTTGGATCCGTGTACATGAGACGCGTAGCAGCGCGCTTTTTGAATTGTGGTACAAGAGAAAGATTGGCAATTGCGGTGCAGGCCCAGTGTAAATGCTCCTAAATGGAAATAAAAAAGCTCCGCCGTTGCTAGAACATGTTCACCACTTTATATTAGAATTGAAGAGTAATCTTATCAATAAACATAAGCTTTAGGCTGCCCGCTCCGCCGTAGCTTCCTATTCAAAACCACATAGTATATGTGCAGCGCAACGCACGAAACACTGACAAAAAATAGTAAAGCAGCATTCGTCCAATGGCCCGTGGGGTACCCCCTCGTAGCCTCATTCGCCTTGTAAATCCACACCCCGACGATCTGACCAGGAGCACCAAAAGAGATGTTGAGCGCTATCGCCAGTCCGGCTCCAGCAGTGGAATGAAGGTTGGAAGATAACCAGCCAAGAAGTGGTGGAATGCACGAAAACGCACCGCTGGCCGCCACAATCAAGCAGCCATACCGATGCTGCGATAATGTTAGAAGCTTAGCTTTTCTCCGCATGGAATTAGCCTTACCTGATACGCATCTGCAGGTAAGACGGCAGAGGCCAAGAAGCCCACAGCACCGATGCATGAGAATATCGCTGCGTGGATTCCGCGTCTGTTCCGATGCGAAGGTTCAGTTAGCGTATATTTCACGTTCAGTTGTCAGAGTTAGCATACGCGTTGAAGTGGTCGGCTGACCATGAAACTGCGACCGTTACTACATATGCAACGGCATAAGGTGGCACAGTCATCAGTTGGGCTTCTAGATTCTCGTATCCCAGCCCGGCAGTAATAGATGGGGTAAAGAGTGAAAGACTGGAGAAAGGAGTTGAGATGCCAAAATAAATCTACTACATATTAGTAAGTGTTAGGAAAGCAAGCATAGAACACATACCGCGTAATGGCCGTATAATCGCCAATCAGTCAGCACAGTCTTAGCGTCAGACCAGCTCATCGTTTTAGCGCTACTCTTGGAGCCTTCCAACCGGAGTCTGTGTTTTGCCAAGTTGAGCTCTGCAGCGTTCAGCCATCCCGCTGTTTCTGGATAGTCTGGTAAGAGAAACCAGACAAGGATTGCTGACGCACACGATGGAGCTCCTTCAATTATGAATAGCCAGCGCCAGGCCGACAGACCATGGGAGCGGTTCAAATATCCAACTCCATAAGCAATAGCACCACCAAACGCGCCGGCTAGTGTAGCAGAGGCGAGAATTAGTGCCACACGTATAGAGCGTTCTGAAACACAATACCAAAATGTTAGGTAATATACGAGTCCAGGGAACAGCCCAGCCTCAATGACTCCGAGCAGGAAGCGAATGCCCGTAACATCCGCAAAATTGCGAGAGCCACCCAAACCCATTGTGATGCCGCCCCAGGCAAACATGAGGAACGCAATCCACCTCTATATTAGATTAGCGCGTGCGAGGGAAAACAAACTGGATGATAGATACATACACTAGGCCTCAACTTCTTCAGCAAATAGTTTGAGGGCACCTCAAACAGTGCATATGCGACGAGAAAGACCATTAATGCAATCCTAGAAATGGGACAGTTAGCATGTGCTCAAGCAAGTCAAGGAACACAGTACATACGTGTACTGGTAATTGCTCATATTTGTTTCCGAGAGGAGATCATTTCCAGTATCCTTGTTCAAGACCTTGGCATTTCCTGGAGTCAATAACGCTTAGCTGGGTTTTTCAATGGGCGTGCTCTTCATGTTTTTACCAATATTTGAGCGATCAAGGTAGCACAGTAAATAGATAAATGCTGATAAGGGTACGATGCGTAGGTCTTGTTTCCAGACCAGAGCCTTTTCAGCGGCGGTGTCATAAGCGGGTGCCGCTTCTGGGCTATTCGAAGTGTCCTGGGCCGCAGTCAACACCATCTACTATTCTCTGTCGGCATGGAAGCATTGTTACCTACGTGGATGCCATTCTCGACTTCCTCCACTTCATGGTCGTGGGGCTTTTCGTCTTGTGCTGCCATGTCTCTCGGATCAAAGCGAGAGTCTGGTGAGTCGGGTACTCTCATTGTTTTACAGGGCGGGTTCGTATGGAAAACGGGCCCAAGAAGCTCGGTAAAAATTGATGATCATATATAGCGTACTAAAATCTCAAGACTTATGAAGTACTTCAAAGGGAGCCTGACTCAGGTTTTGGCCTCGTCGGCGTCGGCGACCGTCACCGACGGACAATGTCCGAGCCCACATAATTAGGGCTTCGCTTCACTTCCACCGCTGATTGAATCTGGAGAAAACGCGGGGTAAACGCCACTAGCGAAGAGCCGGGCCCTCGGCATTGGTCTATAACGTCCCCGCAGCGACGATTAATTGTGTCCGGCTTTTCGGACTAAAACTCGCCGGCTTACTTGACCGAAAACAACGGAGTCCCATCACACTTGCACACTCCGGTCTGGCGGCTGCAGGCGACATTGAAACATGCATGCTTGCGACAGATGCCATCGGCGCAAGTCAAAACGCGACAAAGTGCTACCGGCGTGTGGACCATGCCAGAAAGCTGGAGTTGCCTGCAAGTATGTCGATCGGACGAAAGGCCATCAGCAACTTCTGGAGAAATTGCAGCGTCGCTTGAAACATGTCGAAGCCACCAATCGCGCCTTAGAGGCAAAACTAGCTAGCCATGCTTCTCCAGCTGCACAAAGTGAGGCCAATGAATATGGTAACGAGGTGGATTCAGAGATGCCCGCACTGGATGATGCGCTTGGGGAAGCTACCGCTAGACGGCAGGAAATAGAAAGGGACGATAATGAGGTCATAGAGGAAGTCACCTTTCTATCCAGTGGGGCAGGGGGCGAGCAGCACTTCCTAGGCTCCGCCAGCGGTGTGTTCCTTGCTAGCTTGGTCAGTGCGACTATGGTCAGCTCCCGGTCTCAGGGTACGCACGAAGGGGATTCACGAGGAAGATCGAGTAGATTTCAACCGGTTTCACCTCTTACTACTGCCTCTTCTGAGGCTCCGGCATTACCTGCAGAGCAGGTCGCGCGTAATCTACATCGTGCCTACTTTGAACATGACCATCTCTGCTACCCTTTCCTCCATCGCGAGACCGCCCTCTGCGCATTAGACCAAGCCTATCAGGACCCCTCCTTCTTGGAACAAAATGCCTTTGCATCGTTTGCATTTGATATGATCCTCGCTATAGCCACCGCCAGTGTGCACAAGTTTAACATCGAAGCACTTCCTGATGCGGAAGCATATCAAATACGGGCAACACAGAGACTAAACGAGGTAATGCGTGATGGTGGTGTACAAGCACTTCAAGCGCTCCTGTTACTGTGTCAATACAGGATGACAAATTCGATCCAGGACACATCAACAAGTAAGTTATAGAATTTTCATAGATGTAGTTGATTGATCTGACTTTCGCCAGGCTTATGGCACATCGTTGGTGTTGCTTCCCGGATGTGCTTCGAGCTGGGACTGCATCGGGAGCAGGCTTACCGGCCGACCGAGACCACAAACACTAGTGACAAAACTTCGTATGCAACCATACAGTGCGAGATTCGTCGCCGATGCTTCTGGTGTGTTGTTGCGATGGATAGGTACAGACAGCTTCGTTTATCTTGGGTATAGAAACTGACATCATCCAACTAGAATCGTAAGTATTACATTGGGAAGACCTCTTGCCATACACCTACAGGACGTAGAGGTCGCCCTTCCTGACTCTAAGCATGACACTGTCTTAGGTCATGATAATGTAAACTTAGAACGCCAGTCCTCGTCATCCATCTCCCGCACGGCGTTGTTTGTTCACATTGTCCGCTACCGAATAATCTGTGGCGATATATTGTCTGCACTACACAACATATCCGGTCGAACACAAAGCGACGCTGCCTTGGTGGCTCGAGATAAACTTGCCGATGATCTTGCTCAATGGCATAATGAAACCGCGGCATTAGCGCTTCCAGAAATAGATCTGGCTAGCCCCCTTTTAGGAGACCAGTCCAGCTATCGTGCCCGGGAATGGTATGAGCTATTATATTATAATGCCCTCCTTATGTTGTATAGGCCATCACCAGCACTAGGATCATCGCCTCATCAGGACGCGGGCGTCCCACAAACCATATTCGTCGCCGCGAAACAGTCCATCACATTGTATTCACATCTTCACCGCTCCCGGCGCATTAACTACACTTGGATAACTCTCCATTCTGTTTTCATGGCCGGCCTGTCCTACGTCTATGCCGTGGGTAGACACTTCCGAGCTCGCAAGCGTCGGGCTCCCAGCAGTATATTCTCCCTCCTTCAGAGCGATCCCACCATAATTGAAATAGTGCATGACTCAAGAGCATGCTCGAATGTATTAGTCGGTATCTCTGAACGGTGGAACGTGACGAAGCACTGCCATGATGTCTTCAACCGTCTGACTGATGCCATGCTCGCGGATGCCATTGAATACCATTCCCAGACCACCGGTTCAGCATCAGCCCAACACAAGCGAGCAGCGCTTGGACCTGACGAGCCATTATTATCGGTAGATAACACAGCAGTTAGCGCCACACCGGGCATTGCACCAGTAGCTTCCTGGGACATAGGCGATCCCTCCTCGAACTCCCTGGGCGTTGACTCCGTTTTACGGGAATGCTTCGATGACCTCCGACGCTTCCAGATGCTAGAAGGGCATGGAGATGACCCAGTCGGACGGCTATTTCACGATTGGCTAGGAGAGATCGGCGACATAGACATGAATATACCTCCTATGTGGTGAGGATACAATTTGTATCAAAACATCATATTGATCTATGTAGTCTATATATTTTCTTGGCACGCCATGTTCGCAGTCAATTAGATCCAACCTCTTTCTAAAAACTTCTTCGGAATGTCCACCACGCGACTTCTTAAGTATTCCCCTATCCCTTTGCCCAGCCCATCAATCCGACTAGAACTAGCAATGCCACCATCTAAGAAGTCTAGAACTCTGAAGTGAACAGCTAACAGTTTTGGAAACTCGCATCGTTCCGCTCGAGGCTCATTCTCTCTTTTTGGCCAGTCATCCCCAAGTAGCTCTTTGAATCGATCCACTGTTAAGAATGATTGCAGCCACGGGTACTCGTCAGAGTTTCGGACAAAGAAGCCCAAGTTAAAATTATCCCCTTTGTCTCCTGAGCGGGCGTGAACTATACTACCCAACGGGGCGGCCTCCTTCGCGCCGAACTGACTCAAAGGTATGGGAATCTTGGTCTCGTAGGAAGGTCTCTGGATCGGGTATATTCTTGTGACTGGAGCAGACGGTGCACCCTGTTGTATGCCATTGGAGAGAATGATTCGATGATATAGAAGGTCAAGCGGAATAACTGCTGGAAAGACCTCCATGAATGGTTTTGCATCCATCATCCGAAAGTCAAGATTCATGTGATATCCTTTCTTCCGTTAGAATATCCCTTCTAAAACAATATATAGGGGTAGCATACCTGGGTAGCTTTGCATCCGCAGGGCATATATCAGTGTCTTGAATCTCTCTGCTGAGATGTCCTCAATATTCCTCGCTTGTGTAAATATACGTAGAAATACTGTTCCCGCCTGTTGACTAGACGGGTTGATGGCAGGTGAGCCGTAGAGTTCAATGGATAATTTGCAAAAGCCGTTACCACGGAGAGCGTGATCAAGTTGATTTCGAAGCATCTCTGCTTTCTCGTTCACGTCCAGACCATTGATGTAGAATATCGCTTCTGCTTGATAGCCTCCCGGCGCTGCTATCATGGCTTTTGTCGTCGGTGGTGGCGGTTGTCCAATGGCACCATAAACCCTGACGCGACCAGGGCCGATCTCGTCTACGGATACATTTCGCAGGTCGGTTGCGACGTCTGGATTGAGATATAACTCCCCTTGTAGCTCGTAAAGTAGCTGGGCGATGGTGTTGAACTTAGTCACTGCTCCACCGTAGGCTTCACACTTAGTGATTATGCAACTGCCATCAGGACTGATTTCAGCGATGGGGAAGGAAAGGTCGACAAGGTTGGGAAGCAAGGGCTTGAAGCCGGAGAAGTTGGCACCTGTCACATACGGACCACACTCAATGAGGTCTATGGCAATTGTGGTAAGTAACATGTCAGTAAGATCAAGCAGGGAATCATACATACGTCCAGCAACCAGTGCACCGGCAAGCTCATCCCAAGCGTCTCGCTGCCACCTATACCACCACGCCGCGGCGCTAATAACTGGCGAAGCATCAGTGACACGACCACATATGACAATGTCAGCGCCTGCATTTAGAGCTTCCACAATACCCCAAGCCCCAATGTATGCCACAGCACAGTGTGGCTTCAATGGCCAATCCTTCAGTTTCCACTCGTCGTGGTCCAGATGATGTAAGTCCTGGAAACCAGGCTCCTTCTTCTGGATTGGCTCCGAGATATCGTCTCCTAGTACTGAAGCCACTATGACTTTGCTATGCCCTCTCTCTTTGCATAGTGCGCAAACCTTCTGCATAAGGGATGACGTGTTCAACGCCCCAGCGTTCGCGACGACTTTTATATCCTTTGCTACAACGATATCTAGGCAGTCGCTTAACTGGGCGAGAAACCCAGGCTCATATCCCAAATCCGGGTCTTGTGATTTGGTTATCGCATTCCATGCAATATTCATTTCCGATAACCAGTCTCCGACGATGACATCGACGTTACCGTGCTGCGCCATTCGCAACATTGCCTGGGGGTGGTCGCCGGTTGCACCGGAGACATTACCGATGCGGATGGGGCGTGTGTTGAGCATTATTGATTCTGTTCCCTTTTCCCTTGCCGAGTGTATAATGCTACTCGCAACCGATGGCATGAGGTGTGTAGTATCTAGAGCACTTTTAACTGAGCTGACCTCTGCATTGGCCTAAACTCACACGCAAATAAGGTCTCCGATGCTGTGACCAAACAGTAGGCAAAGATTCCCAAGTTTGGTCGGGTTCAACTACACCGACCCGATATATGTAATTGTATTGCTCACTCTGGGCGTCCAACCGTAGATCATGTTTCGCGGTTACTGTTCCAGGAACTCTTATCGGCCATCGGCGCCGCCAGCCGATATATCGGGGTTTCGGTCCTAGACCATGGATGATCCCATTTAAGGTTCAAAAGAATATTTCTTGAAATATTCAACCGGTAGATATTACCCGCCCATCAATCATGACTCGTGGAGCATTGTCGACCTTCCCAGGTGGGGAGGAAATCAATGTCCTGAGAAATTGATGTCCCTCAGAACTTAAAAACCCCGTTTTGCTTTGAAGTCACGACTGGCAGCCATCGAATCTCATTTCCCCTGCCACTTACAATGAGAGTATTATCTATAACCTACGTATTTGCGGTCCTACAAGTCGTCAAGGGCATCCCGCTGGGGCGGCAAGAGAAAGTGGGCTGTGCAAGTCTCGCTGGAGCCCAGATTGACAATGCGGCACATATCCATCACGCTCAAAATGTGCCTATAGGAGGGCTCACGCTATCCAGTAATGGAAGTCCCGTCAGAAATGAGCTTCCTCTCTGCCATGTTCAAGGAACCATTAACTACATGGCTGGCGGGGATGCTACGCCGGACCCACGCGGGAATAACACCCTTACCTGGGAACTATTCCTTCCAGACCAGTATCATTACAATGGACGTTTCCTTGCCGTTGGTAAGAGTTGACCAACTATATCTAAGGGGAGTACACTAATCGAGGCTCTAGGAAACGGAGGCTTCGCCGGCGATATTGATAACGCCACCATGCTCACAAACCTCAATTCCGGCTTCGCAGTCGCAGGTTGTGACAGTGGACACCCACTACTCGAAAGTGAAGCCAGTGGACCTAACGACTCTGTACCGTTCTTAGACGATATCGCGAAGGTGAAAGCCTGGATCCACAATTCAATAGCCATGACCACCAATGTCACGCGATCCATCACTGCAAACTATTACGCTGAGCAACCGGCCTACAGTTATTTCTGGGGCTGCTCAACTGGCGGTGCCCAGGGCTATGCACTTGCACAGTACCATCCTACCTTGTTTGATGGTATCTATGCTGGAAGTCCGGGAAATTGGTACAGTCACTTGATACTGAGCTTCCTCTGGAATGGACTACATGCGACTGGGGAGGGGTTTATGAGTCAGGATGCTTTGAATCTCATCACGAAAAGAACAGTAGCTGCCTGTGATGAGCTAGATGGTGTCAAAGACGGGTTGATTGAGAATCCGTTGAGGTGTGACTTTGATATCAGAACACTGGAATGCCAGCCCGGTCAGACTGCCATCAGCAACAATAAGACTGTGTGTCTTACTCCAGCCCAAATTTAATCGACACTCCAGATTTATGCCGGGCCGAAGGATCAACGTACCGGAAAGCAGATCTATCCCGGCTTCGATCTGGGCTCAGAAAACGGTTGGCTGGCCCAGGAAACATATCTGTACTCCTCGTACGCGGCTCCTATTCTTCGCCAGCTAGTATTCAAAGACAGAACGTATAACGTCACATCTTTCAACTGGGGCTCTGATGTCGATCATCTAGACTACACTGCATCACCGGCCATTGACGAAATCTCTCCTGACCTGTCGGCATTCAGTCAGCGAGGAGGCAAGTTAATCACGCTTCAAGGATGGGCAGATCAGTACAATGCAGCTACGTGGCCAATCGAGCACCTGAAACAGATCCAGTCGACTATGAAAGGGCAAGATGTCCCTGATTTTATCCGATTGTTCATGGTTCCTGGGGGTGGGCACTGTGGGGCCAATTCAGCGTATACTCACGTACCCGCCACTTACCATGCTCTTGATGCTTTGTTGCCGTGGGTGGAGGATGGGATTCAGCCCGGGGAAGTCATGAGCTCGGCACCTCCTGATGGGTCGAATACAACTAGGAAACTGTGTGTATGGCCCAAGGAGCCGAGATTTCTTAATGGAAGCCCGGGCGATTGGCAGAGTTACACATGTGTTTAGGTATCATGACCGCAGATATATCACGTAGAGAATATTATCGCCCATTTATCTTCAATATTGTTTACTGGTTGCATGATTGGGAATACAACGCGGGTAGTATAGGATAGCCCCCTTATGATGTCCCTCTTACTGAGTCCCTCACGATACCACTCATCTTTCAGGTGTCCTTCTAAGACTGACCGTCATCACCAAGAGCCTGGTAGATTCTGTGTTCCTCAGGGGCTATATCCAAAGAATTCGAATATCCAAGGTGGGAGTCCATGCTCCCGACAGCCGAAAGAGTTGCTTGACAAAGAATAAGCTGTGTTACCCTCGGCATCAAGTTCAGTATGGATCAACTAGTCTTTCTTTGCTGGCACTGCTTAGCGTGGTTACCAGTTGAGTTAGTTTCGTTGCCCCATTTGCCCAGTTCCTTGAGAATCTGTTTGCCAGAAAGGGTCTTTACCCACTGCTTAGAAGGATTTTCATGTAATTTTCAAAGACCTTTATAAATGAAAGTAATTTCGGCTGAATCTAGAATACCTACTTTGCTACACGGAAATTGACCTCTGTACGCAAGCCGCACTTTACAAAGAAGTAGGCAAGGTCTCTTCTCATGCGATCAGGTAACCCGACGATGAATATATCCGGCTCTATAACCCAGCACCCTGTTGAGATAACTTAAATCACCCCTATTTTCCTCTCTTCGAAGTCCTGTCAGTCACTATCTTCTACACCGCAGAGATGTTTCGAACTTATACCCTCATTGCTTTCTATCTCTCAGCTGTAGCTGTCAGTATAAGATTTGGACCCGGAAGCCAAGCCGGAAGCAGTGGAACAGGGGGGGTTTATGAAAATACGATCCAGCCCCCACAGTCTTCAACCCGACAAATCCACGACCAGTGTGTGGGCGTCAAGATACTACCGGCAAGGAACATAAACGCAGCACCGCCAGAGCCAAACAGAGGTGGAGCCAACAGAGCTCCTCAACCTGGCCCAAACGCGATAATTCCAGAGCCAGTATATGGACAACTTGGACCGAACACGGGTGAGCCACCCGTACCTCCCAACACACCCATGAAACGCGAACCTGTACCGCCGCCGAACGAAGCAGCACCCCCTGCCAGCAACAGAAATCAACCAGTCGGAAACTCGGATGCACCGCCACAGCTGCCTCGGGCAAAGCTGTTCGGTAATTGTAGATCCAATGGCAGGGATGCGCGTCCTACAGAGGTGGTCTTGGATAATTGTCTTGGTTGGGATACTGTTAGCGAGGCATTGGTCGCGTTACCGAAGTATGCATATCCCCATGCTCTTTCTATTCATATTTATTGTTAGCTGGGTTTGTACGTCATGGATACTAAGTACTACATCTAGTGGACAAGGACTGGCGAGGGGTGGTTGCTGGGGCTGCGAATATGTCAAGATCTCTCAGGACAGGTACCGAATCGATTGTTGGTGCGATAATGTAGTCCGACGCCCCTTGGAATACGTTGCTCGGGGATCACAGCGACGGGCGGCTAAGGTCACGTTTAATCAGGGTAAGTCTTGAATGAATGGTAAGCTGATTTCAAGCTAACATGCTATAGATGGGGTGTTCCGGTTAGTCAATGGCCAGCTCGCCTGCCCTGCACAAAGGTCTTGAAAGCGAGGTTTTCATTTTACCATGAATGGTGATTGTGATGATTTAGGGTTGGGAGCACAGGGGACGTTGAACATTTCCGATGACCTCAACCAGCCATAGATTGCTATCATAGATATTGATCTTGTTACCCGCTTATCTCACATTAGCCCTAATACGAACATTTAACCACTCCATTGGGTCAGAAGCCTATACATCCTAAGCAGCTTCGCGTAGCTAACGAGCTCGAAGACAAAATTGATTTGCTTATAAGTGGATATCAATTTGCAGATCGACTGGTGGCTCCGTTACCCTATCCACAGCGTATATATAGCCGATCAGAAGAGCAGCAAAGACCTGGACCAAATGCCCAAGCTTTTAGCCGTACCGTTAGCCTATGGGAAGACTAAAATAATTGGATGTCTTCTCCGAATGGCCCCCAATAACAGCCGATTCGATTCTGGGAAAGGATCAGCGTGCTTTAGTCCTCTTTAATCGCTGCTAATATTAATTAAACTCGCCAAGGCAGACACGGCCTCGATTCGATTCAGGGACCAATGTTGATCCTGCGAAATCTCACTCTGGACCGTCAAGGCGCATGTCGATTCTGAATTTCCTCTATTTGTTCACTCTGACATGGCAAATCAACCCCTGATGCTACATATTCACCCTTTAACCACAAAATATGTCCCAAAAAACATTTGACCGGGCGGAAACGGTAGAACTGCTTTCAATTCCACGAGATGAAGAACCACTAGGGCCGAACTCGTCCAGCGAAGACGGAACAGATCTCAGCGACCGGACAGGAGTCCAATCGACGCGAAAACACCGAAAGAAGCGCAAAACGGAAAACTGGAAACGGTCGTTATATCTAGGCTCGTTATCAAGTATTATCGTACTACTGTTTAATGTTTCCTTTGTCGCCTGGGCCGTGTCGCATCATGATCTTACAGAAGATCGCGGGGTACTCTACACCGGCGATTGTACCAAGACCAAGAGAATGAGTACTGGGATTCATTTGGTCATCAACATTTTAAGCACTGCTCTGCTTTGCGCGAGTTCCTATACTATGGTAGAGAGATGTTTCTTTTACCTGTAGGGATGGTGCTTAGATCCTGACATTCAGACAGCAATGCCTATGCGCCCCTACACGAGCGGAGATTGATCGCGCACATCAGAAGAATCAATGGCTGGATATCGGTGTGCCTAGCATGCGGAATTTGTTTCGAATCTCGAAGATGAAACTCATTCTTTGGCTGATTCTCGCGCTATCGTCTCTCCCGCTTCATCTATTGTACGTTCATATTGGTTACTCTACGTTCAGTTCATATACTTATCAGAAATATTAACTGTAAGAACAGTTACAACTCGACCATCTTCTCCACAATCACAAACCTCGAGTACGAAATATTTGCAGGAAACAAGCCGTTCTCCGATTTTAACGCGAACAACGTCCGCCCACCTCACGATTTTATAGACAAGAATAACACCATGTATACGAACCCCTACTTCTCATTCTCAAGAATGCTTGACAAAGGACTCCACAACGAGCTCTACCGTCTGGAAAATGCCGACTGCATGTCCGCCTATGCCACGAACTTCCAATCCGAATACGGCAGCGTACTTTTACTCACTGACGACTTTCACCCAAACGACACCGACTTTGACTTTCTATCAATTCAGGGAGCCTCTACCCCGGTGAAAGGAAACAATCCATACGCTTGGATGTGTTGCAATCAAACCGTGTACGCCTGCGATATGCAGACTTTATGCCGCGACCAACTTCCGGAGATCCGTACTCATGTTGATAACTGGATAGTCGGTGGCTACCGCGTGAATTATTGCCTGGCGGAGAAAGTTCCAGGAAATTGCAAGCTAGAGTACAGTCTCCCTCTAGCTATTATCGTTATCGTGTTCAATACTGTCAAGGCGATCATCATCTGCGCCGTGGCCCTCACGATGACCGACCTACCCATCCTCACAACCGGCGACGCACTAGCTTCATTCCTCAAGACCCCCGAGATAAGAGATAGAGACCACTGTCTCATGACCAAAGCCCTAGCCAAGAATCCACCCTCCAAACCCCTTCCCTACAAAGCAAAGCCCCAAAGATGGGCTACCGCAGTCTCAACAGTCCGATGGATCATCTGCATAATATGGTAGGTACACCATATTCCCCCCATTACCAAAGCCAACACCACCCCCACTAACAAAACCCCACATAACCAGCTACACAATCGCCATCGCAATCTGCATCGGCCTCCTCTGCTTCGGTCTCAGCCAAATCACCAACAAAGGCAACCTCTGGTCCGGCCTCGGTATCACAAACACCGAAACCCTAATCAGCGGAAACACCTGGCCCCCTTCCCTCCTCACCAACACCATCATAGCAAACACACCCCAAATTATCTTCTCCGTACTCTACTTCACCTCCAACAGCGTCCTCACAACCATGACCCTCGCCGCAGAATGGAGCAACTACGCCCTCCACCGAAAAGGTCTCCGCGTCTCCTCAACCCCACAGGGCTCACAACGAACAACCTATTTCCTCTCTTTGCCTTATACATACGCTATCCCGTTGTTGATATTCTCGACCGTGTTACATTGGCTCATATCCCAGAGTTTATTCCTCGTTAATGTGGAGACATATGATATGCAATTAGAGCGGTTCCGGTTATTTGATTTCGCAACGTGTGGATATTCTCCTGTTGCTATTGTTTGTGCCATTGTTGTTGGTGGGGTCATGGTTTTTGGGCTGGTGGGGTTGGGGTTCAGGAGGTTTGGGTCTGGTATGCCTGTCGCTGGGAGTTGTAGTTTGGCTATCGCTGCTGCGTGTTATCCTGGGGTTTCTTCGGTAGATGGGTGTGGGGATGCGGTGGAGACTATGCCCCTGCGTTGGGGGGTTGTGTATCAGGGGACTGGGGATGGGGTCGAGGTTGGGTGTTGTGGTTTTTCTGGCGGGGAGGTTGGGATGCCGGTGGATGGGATGGTTTATCGGTGATTGGATTGTTTTTTGTATTATTAGGGCTTGGTTTAAGGATGTCTGTTTATTTTGTGATAGGGTTATGTTACGTTTCATATACTGGGGTAGAGTTGGGAGAATTAGTTTGTTCTCTAGGATAGTATTGTAAATTGGAACCAGTTCCAGCATATGCATGCTTTGGTTCTCAAAGTGAAAATGTTATATTCACTGATTGAAATAATGAATAGACTCAATGCCACGATATATCCATACCGATGTCCGTATACTCAATGAAAGCCGAAGGCCAAG